>NC_081408.1:265434462-266034462 GCF_030272615.1 Cryptomeria japonica
CACTGTTGCTCTCCACCACTAGTCTTGATAACTTAGTTAGATGTCTACCATCTGAAACCTGTCAGTTCTCAGCTTCCCTTTTGTGCAATCTACTATGGCTCTTCTCTATTAGTTTAGTTACCACCGATATACTTCTCTCACAAACTCATTTGCAGACTATCGGTTGCCTCCCTGTTGCCAGTTGATCCTTTCAACCTGATTCTCTCTCATACTCAATCTCTCCTCTGATTCTCGATGAGCACTTGATTGATTTTCTCTCTTCTGCAACAACACTCTCTCCTTTAGTAGCACAAACGATATCTTTGGCTTACATACTTATAGCTAGATTTTCCCACCAAGACGTGAGTTTGAACATTGGCATGGTTAGGGTTTCCACCATGCACTGAATCTACATTCGATATGATTTCTTATCATCGTGACATATCAAATCCAATCTGATATCATGCCCTTGATCGATGTTCAACACTCAATCAATGAGCATCGCCCATCTGTCTACCCTGCGAAACATGTTTTCTTTCTTTAGCCATTTGTAGCATGTTTTTTAGGCCTTTTGTCTGATCAATCACGTATGTGATGCGGTTTCCTTCACCCTCTTCAATCTGCAAGATCAGTCTTCTCTGGATCTCTATTGTTTCCTTCATCTCGAGATGCAATCCTCTGCTTTTCTTCTTTGTTCCTTAGATTCGTCACAATGTTGGACCAGTCGCCAACAACCTCATCGACACATCACATTGAGCCATGCATGCATGCCACTTCACTTACACATGGATCCTTTGTCGACATCCACCTTTGCTAAGTCTTCTATGTCGGTCCAGACAAGATCATCGACCAACCACACAATTGGGTTCATCTACCGGTTCACAGTCCCTGCCGGTTTTACCCTAACCGGTCTGCCTTTAAACTTGCACTCTGCTTTTCTTCCAGTGAAGCACCAAAACTAGAAAGCACATATGCCAACCTACCTCATGATCACCTTCATCAAATGGGAGCCTTCTGCATCTGCATTTTGTTAGGATTATCAGTGGACATACTTACTAGTAAACACCTTGATGACACCATATCATCAACCTTCAACTGACTCCATTTGAGGCATCTGCATGTCGGTTGCACTCTCTATCTACAACTACTCCACTTTTCTTCTTCATCATCAGATGAAACATCATCTCAACCGGTTTGTCAAGGTGACAAACCCATTACTTCTTTACTCTTCCTTTTCTGTCCTGATGGCACAATATGCCAACCCTTTCTGATCCAGTGCACATCTTTGATTACATGGACCTGAGACATCCTTTTGTTTCATCGGTAGATCCAGTGTGAGCCTTCAATCACCTGCCTTCTACTTTTATCTTGTCTCATAGAGCTAAGATGCATACTTTGCATGATAGGAGACAAGCTCCACTTACTAGTGGGAGTGGATCCTTGTCATCTGCATCTTGTTATGCACTCATGTGGCTTCCTTGTTTGCACAACATATCTTCAAACAAGCACATGTGATCTGGTGTGGGTACATTCACTATCACTCATCTCTTCACATGGTGACTACATCTTCATCTAGTGGGAGTCCTGATGTTCTGCATCCACACAACATACCAGTGACCTATACATATCTTCAGCACAAGTCAAACTAACTTGTATACTAGTGACTCCAAAGGTCATTCCACTGGATGATATTCTCTCCCTTGCCTTACCGGTGTTCTACAACACAAGATGATATCAAGGATATCACATCCTGTATGCATCTAGGATAGTGCAACACATATATCTCTTATACCGATATCCTGCCTATACCGGTTGACATCAATGACAACACAATGCCAATAGGAAAAGCCATTCCCATAAAATAGATGAATAAATAATCCAAACCCAAATAATGCATGTCTTTGAAAACTACTCAAATGTCCTTATGTCGGATGAGATGATGTCAATCTAAAAACATGTGAGGACTAATGTAAAAAAAGATCTAAAGATGATGAAGATGGATTGACAATACTGATGTGTTTTTGATAAAAGAGTAGAAGAATTTCTTCAAGGTAATTATCCAAATTTCTTCAAGGTAATTTTCCCTTTACCGAGTTTTCCATGTCAAAATATTGGTGTTGTGTGTAGTGTTCTTTAATGTTCTATTCTTCATTGTGTTGGTTCCTTTGTGCTCCGATTTAATGGTTTTGATATGCACTAGTTCTGATTACTGATGGTAAATTGATTTAGCCCCCCCCCTCCCAGTTTACTCCCGATATCAGATCTATCTAACATATTGTGCATAGACTTTTGGTGCTATGCAGGATTGCAGGTACTAGACATCGACTCCACCTAGCTTCATAGGTCTAAGTGTGTCTCTAATCCCAATGGAAATTTGATAATGAAGAATGATATATAATGTCCTATGACATTCTAGGTCTAGTTGATACCTTGTCAGTTCTACTATTATGGTTAAGTTGTCATGTGATGTTTATTTAATTATAATGCGGGTTGATTTTATTTTGATAATTAAATTAATTAATAATTTTATGAGCTCTAATGTGTAATTAATAAATAATATTTATTGTGAGTCTAATATTATTAAATAAATTATTTTAATTGGAATTATTTGTGGGAGCCTTTTTTGGAAATTTAATTTATTGGACTATTTATTTATTTTATTTAAAGATTTTATATCTAATTGAGATTTTAATTGATTATTTTATTTGAATCCTTCTATTTAATTGTTAAATAATTATATATATTTTTGCTTTACTTTATTTGGTTTAATTGATTTATTGGTGTTTTATTTAGTAATTATTATTATTAATTTTTTTCGAAGGTGGAACTGGAGTGAGCCTTATGCTTTGCATTGAATTTCTAATTAAGTTTTCATGCATACAATATTTTTGTGATAATTATTATTATTCTTTTTAGGATTTTTTCTTTATGTTTTATTTAGGGCTTTTTGAAGAATTTTAAGAGAGTTTTGCATTATTATATGCATGGGCTGAATTTTGGAGGTGTGTAAAATTTTGGAAGAGGTTTTCGCACTATTGTTGCTTTGAAGAATTTTTGGTGAATTTGGGAGGAGTTTCTTTTGTATTTCGAAGAGAATTTTTGTGCAGTTGTTCGTTGTGGGTTGTGTATTGGGAGACTTCATTGTAGCTGTGGACTTGCTTTGGCGATTTTCGAATTGTGGTTGCGTCTTCAATTCTTTTCTCAAATTTAGACCCTTCTTCTAATTTCTAGGCTGGAGGTTTTCTTGCCTTTGAATCTGATTTTGATTTATATCTTTTATTATCAAGAAAGGAAAAGATTTTTGAAAATTATTTCGAGGTTTTGGGAAGAAATTGGGAAAATATTATAATCAGAATTTATATTTATTTATGCGTGGGGATTTTTAGATTTATTGTTGAGAATTATATGTGTATGACTTTTGGTGTATTGAAATATTTGTTCTCTAAAATAAATTCTCAATACCTTGTTTATAGTATATGAAAATATTAGTTGATTTTGGGTTGTGAGTTTGTCTCTGTGTTAATTTCCATGCTTGTAATCATAATAAGTTTTCCATTGTGTGTGTATTTGAATTTCAAATATTTTATTACTCGTAATTTAATTCTGAGTATTGAGAAGTGTTGACTTTTGAGTCTTATCAATCATATATTATTATTTTTATGTCTTACTATGAATTATGTTCGTGAATCTATTTCCCGTGAGAATATATTTTTATCTTTGAAGTTGTTATTTTGGGTTTTGGTTGGCTAGATGTCTCTTTCCAGATTGTTTTTGATTGTGTTAGATCTTAATTGAACCTTGTGGGGTTTGTTTATTTATTATAATTATGTTTTGTTTCGTATTTTAATACTTTTACGTATCCACTAAAATAACTAACGTATGCGAGCTAAAAGAATCAATGTAGGCATGAGAAGAATTAACATATGTTCTAAGCTGGTTTTTTTTTATATTTGACTTATTTTTGGAATTTTGGTTTATTTTTGCCAGTTTAAGTCAGACCAAAGACTTGTTTGTGGACTTGAGATAATTGAGATATTTTCTAAAATTAGGTTATTAGATTTTTAATGGATTTCTTATGATATTTCTTGATATTGCATAAGTGAAATGTAGTTGGAAATGATGATTATGAATCAATTTTATTATGATGGTTGAGATTGTTCGATGGGAACTTTGATTATGCATATAATGGTATTTATGTTATATATTGGTGATTATTGATTTGTGTTTTATCTCTAGATCATAGAAGCATGCTAGGGGAAGTGGCTTCCAATGAGTGTTGGGGTCACTGCCAAGAGGTTCCTTGTAAGGATGCTTGGAGGGCTACCAGGAGACCTCTTGGAAGTTATTTGTAAATAAATGTTAACATTAATTAAATTAATTAGGGGTTGGGTAGTTTTCACATTAATAAGATAATAATATGTTTTTGGTGCCCCACTCATGGCCTAGAGTGCTAGTACAGGCTCATGATGAGATTGGGAAGGTCTTAATGGCATGACTATACTCCCTTATCTTCATGAGAGCTTGAGTTGGTTATTACTGGGTGTCACCTACCAAGAGGTTCTTTGTAAGGATGCTTGGAGGTCTAGACTATCAAGAGGTTCCTTGTAAGGATGCTTGAGATGTAGATGATAGCATGTGATGACACTTTCCCTATGTATGTGTACTTGGTCTTAGCCTTGTTTCATGGAAGTCTCTAACATTTTTGTTTGTTTTATTTGAGCCCATGCCTTGTGTTGATAGATCTTTGTTATGATATTTTGCTATGTTCTTTGGGATTTTGGTGTCAGTCTAAGTTTAGTGCGTGTGGGGGTTTATATCACTCTTCGGGCACAAGGGGTGGTTCCTTTTTGGTTCCACATGGTTAGGTGGTTGATGTTAGAGTAATCTTTTATTAGCTAATAATTATTTATTTAATTATTAGTCTATTATACTCTATGCTTAAGCTAAACTTAGGAATCTTATAATTCTTTAGGGTTTTCTCCTTTAGAGTTTTGAGTATCCTCTTATAAGAATTCTCTCTTTGTATTTTCATAACAACTGTAATTATTGAATTGCATTCTTGTTGCACAATCAATATGACTCCTCTTTTCTGGATCTCTGAATTCTGGCCTCCATAGTTTATTTGCTTCTCTCCTTCTATGATAGGTTTGCATGCAGGTGATCTTTGGGAGTTGTAGAGTTGATTTTTCCTCAACTCCAATATGGTATCAGAGCTCCACATCTGCATGCCCCTGTTCTCTTCATGAGAGATTTTGGGCCTTGTTCTTTAGATCTGTGTATTCGGGGATTTGTGTAGTTTTTTTTTCCCATTTCTGGGAGCAGTTGATTTTTTTTTTTTTTTTTTTTTTTTTTTTTTTTTTTTGTATATTTTGGTGCCAAAAGGACCTCACAATTGGATTCAGAAGGCTGATTCCATGAATTTTGATATATAATTTGCCTATTTTTGGTGACAAGGGCATTTGGGGCATTATTTTTTTTTTGGCACATTTTTTGAGGCACACAAATCCGTACGACTGTACCTACAAATGCGTCAAAAAAATTTCATCAAAAAAAAACCAAAAAATCATTTTTTATTTTTACCCTTTTTATGCCCTAAATGAGGGTTTTTTTTTCTTTTGGCCGTAACTTGGTCATACGGAGGCGTTTTTCGACAAATCTTATATCATCGGAAAGCTCTTTCTAAGCTCTATCCAGATTTGGAGGTTTGAACTTTTGATTTTATTTTTTTATGGCGGTCTTTTCTTTCAAAGTTCATTTTTGCACTCTAGGAGACATAACTTGAGCATCCGACCTCTATTTTTCAAAAACTTTATATCGTTGGAAAGCTTGTTCTATGTTCTTTTCATTCATATGATTTTTCTTTCTAGATTCTGCTCTCGGTATATTTTATTCAATTTTTTTCTTTTCAGCACTCTGCTGAATATCTTGGATGTTTCAGGTCCTCGGATCTCTTTTTTTTAGTAGGATGTCTCATTTTTTGATGTTCTTTTTCTTTCCAGTCTTCTGTCTCTTCTAATCATTGTAGCATTTTATTTATGCAAACACACTGAGATAAAGTGCCACCATGCATTGCATACTTGGGATCTTGCACATCTTGTGTCTTATTGTACATGCACTACTTATAAAGTGCCATGGGGGGTTGATGTTTGCCTTTGTTTTCCATCTACCTTTGTCACGTGAGTGTTCCTTCCATAATAATAGCCTCATGATGTGTGTCAAGTGAGTGTTCCTTCCATGACACTATGTACTTTCTCTACACATTTGATGTTCCTAGTTCTTCGTCATGTAGTTTTTGTTGGGCGTTCTTTTCAGTGTACCTGTTCCTCTCCCTTTTCAGCATTATGGGGAGGTTTGTCCTATTGGTTCTAATTCTTCCTTGGTTTGACTGATCAACTCTTCAGGCTTTGGTGTTTCATGCCATCTGTATCTTCGAGTTCAGTTGTTTGTCTTTGTTTGGCATCTGATTTGAGTAGTGTCATTTGATGACACTCATGCAAATTACAGTCATCTCTCCTGGTCATGTTCTATTTTAGTGGAGGTTCTTCAGATCAACAGTTACTCTTTGACAGTGTTTGCAGCTATTTCATGCTTCAATGGTTTTCTTCATGCTTTTTTTGTTCCTATCTTTTGGAACACTCTTATTTGGAGGCTTCTCAGTCCTTCACTTGAGCTTTCATCTCTTCTTGGAGAGGAGTTTTGTTCCCATTGGGTTTTCTCCTTTTTCTCCACTTTATAGAGATTTTATTGTACTTGGGTACCTCATCAGGCCTAGTTGTCGGGACCCATTATTGCTTTCCTGCATTTTTTACATGTTTTTTTAGTCCTTAGTTGTTTTTTAGCTACTCTCTAAGTTCATCTTAAGGGGGGTGTTAGAGTAATCTTTTATTAGCTAATAATTATTTATTTAATTATTAGTCTATTATACTCTATGCTTAAGCTAAACTTAGGAATCTTATAATTCTTTAGGGTTTTCTCCTTTAGAGTTTCGAGTATCCTCTTATAATAATTCTCTCTTTGTATTTTAATAAAAACTGTAATTATTGAATTGCATTCTTGTTTCACAATCAATATGACTCCTCTTTTCTAGATCTCTGAATTTTGGCCTCCATAGTTTTTTTGCTTCTCTCCTTCTGTGATAGGTTTGCATGCAGGTGATCTTTGGGAGCTGTAGAGTTGATTTTTCCTCAACTCCAATAGTTGATACCTTTTCTTCCATTGGGATACTTTCTCTACATTGGATGTTCGTGTGTTGGATATTTCTATTTCTCCAGATCTTGTACTATGGAGAAGTTATATTCTATTATTACCTATTTGTAGCAGATGATGTATATTTGTGACAAGATATTTGTACATGATGTAGTATGTAACTTAATGATGGCATATGTAATGTTGATAAGGAGACATGGATATATATTGTATATGGACTTTGATCATATATGGATGTTGTATATTACCTTATTTGATGTTGTAATTTAGTGACAACGTTATGATACCCCAGGGAAAATTGGAAATTGAAAGATTGGAAGAATGTAATAAAGTTAAGAATGTTATCTATTCATATGGTTATTTCCATTTGTGCACTTTATTGATATGTTCAATTTATGCATGTAATTCATTATGTAAATATGGAATTAGTGTAGTGTAATCTGTGTTGTTATTATCTTTTAAAAAAAAAATCTCTCTTTTTCCTAGATTATGTGTTAGTTTCTCTAGGGCTTCCTGGTAGGCATTGTTGTTAAAATCAAAGTGGCAAATAAATTTCTTGGCCAACTCATTCCATGATTTTATATTGCCACGTAGTCAAACATACCAATCCATTGCTTGTCCAGATAAACTTTGTGGTAACAAGCACATGAGGTATGGTTCATCATAATGTACTTCCATACAAGAGGTATAGAATTCTCTAATGTGATCTTTCGGGTCTCCTTTTCCTTGGTATTTATCAAACTTAGGGACACTAAAGTTTTTCGAGAAAGGAGGCATGTGCAAACTTTTGTCGAAGGGATTGGGACATAGGTCTTGTAGTGTATATATTTTCTTGATCCCTTGTCTATAATGCTTCAATTTATTTGGATAACCTCTCAATCTATTGTGTCATAGTATTAGAAGGTTCATCATTCATTCCTATGTGAACTCGTTGTCTATACTATAAGGAAGTTAAGTAGCAAAAAAATTTCTACACTAAACTTGAGAGGAGGATAATGCACAACTGTTATAGATCGTTACAATAGTTACAAAAACTTAACAAAAATAAACATAATATCATGCATGCTAAAACAAAGTGATTTATGTGGGAAAAACCCTTTCGGGATAAAGTTCCCACACTCCAAAAGCAGCTCAATATATTATTCAACAATCAATAACAAATTATAATATACTTGTAAAGAAATCTATTCATGCAGGAGTACCACTAATCAAAGGTTCAGAGGTAACTCAATAGCCATAAGACTATAACACACAACCTCTATCTCACACACCTCATATATAGGAGATTCAATATAAGAAACTATCAAATGGTATTACAAAACCATGGGCTAAAACCATCCAATAAAGTAGTGTTGACCTTATCTCTATTCTAGATGCCCTATGAGGTGTCAAAACACACATCAACACGTGTTCCTCCCTATTACAGCTCATTTATGTTTCCTATTTTAGGAGTCCAAACTTTTGGAGGCTATAACTTGTAAACCGTGTGTCCACTTGATGAACCGTTTGATGTGCTGGAAAAGCTTGCAAAGTTCTTTATCACCTTGTAACCTGATACACCAATTATGCCCACTTTCAAGGCAATTCAAAGGGTCTAAAGTCCTCAAAATTAAATTTAAATCTTTCATTGCATCCTCCAAAAATAGAAACTTTAAGATCTTCAAAACTAGCTATGATCTTATGATGAAAACTTACCGACATGCTTATCTAGCCAATCAAAAGATTTGGGGAAACTTTCAAACCACTTTGTGCTCAAATGAAAACTTACTATAAATAGTAACCTCATGTAAATTCAAGGTTGAGACACCATTTTCCCAACATATACATTATTTCTCCAAGTGGGTTTTGTTCTTGGTATTCCTTAATAGTGGATCGAGGTATATATGTGATTGTCGAATCTAGGTATGGATCTTCATATTATGTTGCAGTATTGTCTTGGTATGGTATCGTTATTTAGACCTAAGGTTGATATTGTTGTCTATTTTAAATGATTTGTTGCTAAGTATGGATTGTAAGGAGTGGACGACATTGTTTTTGTGCTTGTACTTGTGTTGGACTCTTAATTGCATTCTTTTTTGTTGGATTCGGGGATCTTGAGACACTTGTTGTTGATATTGATGTCCAAATTGTTGATGTGGATCGGACCAATGTGGTTGGATGATAGGTTGTTGTTGTGCTTCTTGTTGTGTTGGCCTAATGTTTTGGAATATTGTACCTATTTGTGTATCTGGTTGTATCTATTATTGATGTTGTGTATCGATATTTGGCTCTTGAGTAGTCAGTTGCCTGTATCCTAATTATTCAAGCAAGTTATCAAGCATGTCTATTTTGTGCTTTCTATGTCTATGAGGCCTAGGTTGAGATATCATGTTAATTCCTTCTTGGTATATAGTATTGCACGATTGATTTTGTATTGTAGGAATATTAACTCATGCACTTGTTGCTGGTTTGTGAGATTGTGTTTGCATTGGTAGGTCATGAACAATTGTCATTTGTACAAGAGAAATCTTTTGTGTATTCTCATCCAAGGGAGGAATAATGTCATTCCTATTGTGTAGGTGACCATTTTTGGGATCGTGGGTTGTTGAATATTGGGTGTTGGAGGTTGAATAGTCTTTTCCAATGTTCTTATCATCACTTGATAAGTATCAATTTTTTGTGTGGATGATGCTATGCTAAATACGGGATTATCAAGATTATCAAATGGTATCTTTGGAGGGTTCTGTACAAGATGAGTTCTTTTCCCTAGGTCTTCCCTAGTGTATCCTTGAGTAGGATCTGTTTGTCGAGGAAGGTCTATTTGAACCACTGATTGAATTGGTTGTACATGTTCGTGCATTTCAATTTGAGTTTCAAGTTCTTCTGTTGTAGTTTGGTACTCAGATGTTGAGGCTAATTTTTCTTTGAGTCAGTTGAAAAATCGCAAGGAATCTGTGAAGATCAATTTATCTAAGATTTCCAAAACTCTTGGGTCACTCATATCTTTGTCCATTTGTTTTTGTGATACTTTGGTTAGAGAAAAATGATTGTCTTGAGAAGACTCTAAATCAGATGATCCTTCTTATTGTACATTGACATTTAGCGATGATTAAGGTCTTATGTAACTAAAGTTTGGATACAAAATGGGTTCTATTCCTGAAAAATGGTCTAGGTTGTATAAAGCCTTGGATTGATAGATCTAGATCTAGAATTGGCGGTAAGTTGATTGATGTTGTCAAAGGACTATTCCCTTTTTTTAGTCTCATTGTTTGAAAATTGGGTCCTACTCCTGTTTGTGTTATGCCTTAATGAGTTTGCGGGTTTAGACCTATCTCAGGAATGAAGATGGGTCACTCAATGTTTCTATATTGTGTTTATTGTGATTGTGATCATTTCAAAGGTTTTTTGTCCATTTTGTCTCGTTATCGCCTATAAATTTGAGAACATATTTCAACCATGTGTGTTATGATCTATACTACTATTTTTGGGATTTTTGGAATGCAAAAAAGAGTAATATGACCTATGTTTTTGGTTTTTAAGTTTTTTGAGCTCTAAGACTAAAATGCAACTTGGTACAATGAGAATGGGATGACCTATAATATGACTAGATGGGAAATCTATGACCTATGCAAAAATAATCAAAGGAAGCAATGCAAGGATAGTATTGAAGAAGGTATTGAAGTTTGAGGACCTCCAATTATTATGCATGTGAAAGCTATTTGGATTTTCCTATGGAGTCTAAAGACTTGATATGAAATGGGATAAGTAAGATGCAAGCTTAGAACCAATGGGAATGATTATGCAATCTATCATAAAAAAATGCAAGTGGAATGGGGATTCTAAGACTCACACAACATCTAGAACCTTAGAATGGTGGGTGTATACTAAATAATCCTAAAATGAAACTTATATGATGGGTGAAACAAGTTTTTCTTTTGTTTGATATGTTTTGAGATAGTTTCGAGTAGTGACAATATTTGAGTGATAATATTTAAAATCTTTTGGGCAAGTGTTTGGTCTTTGGAAAAGATTTTGTCTTTGTTTTGTAGTTATCAAATATAGAATACAGAGTGGTTGCTTGACAATAATAGAATACATATTGGTTGTTTGTGTCTTGACTCTGAAACATGTTGGCATTATGTGAACTAGTATGAGGACATGATGACATTGTATGTTGTCATTGATGTCAATATGCTAAAGAAGAGAGAACCAATATGTTACCAAGAACCGACATATGTGAGAACTGATATAACATTGTGAACCAGTATATGTGCCAAAGTGAAGCGGTATGTTTGTTCTAGGTGAACCGACATGTGGTTATGGGAACCGGTACATAGAAGCTTTGTATGACTACCGGTTGGTAGTCTCAACTTCAGGGTTTTTGGTTGAAGTGCTTCAAGCCTGTATGACTCAACTGGTGACTTTGTGTGATGAGTTAGCATTGTAACGAAGAACAAATCATGTTGCCACGTCAGCCTTGTGCGTGTGAAGGATCTTGCATGAAGGAGATTGTTCCTATCTACCTTGGGAATGTGCGAAGTCTATAAACGGTATAACGCGTGATGGGTTATCAACCGCCATGAAATCGGTGGAAAACGAATGATGGAGAACATCTTGAGATTGGTTCAAGACTATTGCATTTAATGCAATGTGCTCAACGGTTAGGATTGAACCATTTGAATTGCTTAACCTAACAGGTTTGGGGTTTAGGGTTTATGCTACTGACCTATCTATTTCCTATAAGGTCGATGTTGTGTCTCTTTCTGAGGTTGTTGGAAAAAATTGTGTGTGTGTATCCAAGAGAAGAGATATGTGATTCTTGCCAAACCAGAGGAGAGAAGTGATACTTACAGAGTGTTAGAGAAGAAGGTGAAGAGGAGCTAAAGCGGATCTGTATTGGCATTGAGTGCTGTTACCAGATTATTGTAATACCTGTTAATCTCTAACCACTTCAACAGTTGGGAAATCCCTTAACAAGGTAGCTTTAAGCGGCTTACTATAAATCCTTTAACAGGGTGACTCAAAACCATTGAGTTCTTGAAATCCTCTAACAAGGTAACCTTTAACAAGGTTTAACCCTTAACTAGGTATTCTAGCCATCCCTTAACTAGGTGATCCCTAACAGGATTGGTTCCTAACAGAACCTATTGTATCGGTCTTTAACCAGACAAGGCTCCTAACAGAGCGGACTTCTAAGAGTTCAAAAACAACTTGTGGGTATTCATCCCCACTGTGGTTTTTCCCAGTTGGGTTTCCACATGAAAAACCTGTGTGTCATGTGTGGTGTTATTCATGTGATGGTTTAAGTGATTTGTGTCTAAAGGTAAATCATGTTGATCTAGCTATTTATATATCTTTGATGATAGATTACCTGTTCAGGTGAAATGGAAATGAAGTATTATATTGTATGAAAAGATAAGTGTCAACTGGTTTATGCTTGTCTCAGTTATTCTGGGTTTCGCTGGTTGTACTCTGTTTAAGACCGGTGTTACTGTTTGTCTGCCAAAGCACAGTGTTTGCTGACAAACCGGTTTAGGATTGTGTTTTTGTCTGTACTGATTCACCCCCCCCCTCAGTACCAGTTTGGTACTATCCATTCATCATTAAGTTATCAAAACACACTCAGAGTTTGAAAAAGGGACCTAAAAAAAGCACTTTGAAGCATGGCTGGAAAGATAATTCTACTTGATAATCCCCACCTAGATTTCTCCTATATACCAAGACAAAGTTGATAGATAGAGATCTAGTAGCACTCAATCCACTCCACGACACTCACTTCTTGGGAATACTAGAATCTCCTACCTCGAATATCTAGAGATCTTATGAACCGATGGACATCTATCTCTACTTTGAATGATACCTGTGGGGCCACTTCAGAGTTGACCTCCTGCATCAACAAGCAAAGGAATTTGGGTTTTCTAGAATAGTGGTTTATAGCAATGTTCTGAGGGATCCCAATCCAACAACAAATTCTCGAAGCAAGCCACTTAAGGCTTTAATTGAGCTTATCAGTGTAGAGAAGGCCTCCACATATGTCGAATTCACTCATCACTTTAGTTGCCTGGCCAACATATTTATATAGCGACTCAAAAACACCACTCAAGATCCTATTGGGAGAGACGATATCCCCAATGTATCACAATTTTAAATACGCTTGTGAGGTGATCAAATCCCCAATCAAAGATATCCCTATACTACAAAAGAAAAATGTGGGTGTCGTTATCACCTTTTCCTCTTTCCCAAGATGCTAAAGGCGGGTGGAAAGGTACTTAATGCAATAGTGGGACCACTCTACAGAATGAACAAGTGCTCAAGAGATGAAAAAAAAGAGTTCATATCTTTTGAAGATAATAATTGTGAGCTAGTCTAATTAGAAGGCATGCCCATGTCCATTTTAAACCAAAGTGAAAAGATAGCAATGGTGAGTTATGCTAATCAAAAGATAGATCCATGTCCATTTTAAACTAAATTGAAAAGATAAAAATGTAGAGTTATGCTATTAAAACATCATTCACATAAGTTTGTTTGGTTTTCAATCTTTGACAACTGTTCTACATCAAACAAATTAATAGTTTTGTGAATTTCAATCTTCATCCCATGGATGCAACAAGGCTACAAAGAATTGATTAGTAACCCAAGAAAATTGAAATGAAATCCTATCTAGTTGATTGCCAAAGATAAATTTAAAACCCAAATGTTCCTGCCAACTACCCAGAAAATGATCAACTGCTCAACAAATTAGACCAACTACACAAAAAAGTGAACCAACTTCACAACAAATTGAACCAACTACACAACAAATTGAGCCACCTACGCAAAAAATTGAACCACCTATGCAACAAATTAACAAAGCTTTAGTTTTATGAATTTTGCAACATAAACACTAATTGAAGCATGAAGAGACAAAAGGAGAGTGAGAGAAAATTTAATCTTGATGTCGGGATGCAAGATTGGTAATTTTGGTATTGTTCGCATTGTTGATCAAGTCTCCTTTGTTCTTCCTCAAGTTCTCTTTGTAGGGTCACTTCTAGGCATCATTATTTCTCTTCTTATTCTAAGGTAGTTGTGGTTTGTCACAATGTAGCCCAACTAGAATGTGTTATCCAAGCTAAAACATGCAATTCTTAGATTATGTCCTTCTTATCATGAAAACCTAGGTTAGGTTGTAGTACAAGTGCTTCTGTTTCTTCTTCATGGGGGAGAACCATATCAATTCATTGTATTCCTCCAAATATTGATGGTAGATAGGATCATATACATGTGATACTTCTAAGTGCACCTAAAGGTGTGAGTTTCATACAAGATAAGAGAAATGGATATGTTAGGGTCAGTGAATAAAGTTTCAACTAGCTAGATTCTTTGAAAGTTCTTGATTGAGCTTTTACATTTTTCTCTTCTACAGTTTCCTGAAATACTAAATGTTACTTTACGAGAAATTTTTTTGTTCATTTTCTAAGGATGTGAGAAAAAAAACCCTAGGTTAAAGACAATAAACACTTTCTAAACTAAGGAAGCAAGGTTTCTAAGATCACTGGATAAAACTCCCTATTGAGCTTCAGGAGAAGGAGGAGCTTGGATTGTTTCTTGTTCTTTCAGTTCTCGTTGTTCTCTCTCCTATTCAAGTTCTTTCTTCAGGGTTTGTTTAGAACGTTTAACGTTAACTTCTTCTTCTTCTTCTATGATAGAGGTTACACTCATGTAGTGAGCGTAGCTAGTATTAACTTCCCAAGATAGATCACCTAATCCCGTGAGGATATCTTCTTGATGGTGATCGTATGAAAGGTTGGGCTGAAGCAAAGGGGTGACGTTTGTTTTAGGTAGACCTATCTCAATTCATGATTCCTACTTGGATCCTCTAAGATACATAATACCATAATGATAAGAAAATATTAGTCAATTAACCCTTTAATTATACTCTATGTGTGAAAGTTGTGTGAAATAACAACTTAATCCAAGTCTAATTAAGAACTAGGTGAATTTGTAACATGAAATTGAAAGCTAATCCAAGTCTAATCAGGTCCTAGATGAATGTTGTAGCATAAAATTTAAAGTCAATCCAAGTATAATTAAAATATTATATGAAAGTTGTGGCATGAAATTGAAAGTTAATCCAAGCCTAATTAAGATTCTAGGTGCAAGTTGTTTGTTCAATTTTAAGCCTTAAAGTCCTACAATCTGCACTTCAATTCTTCCAAAACCTGCAAATTAAAGTGATCAAAACTCTTCATGTAAGAAACTTGTCAATCAAAACTTGCATGCAAGACAAGACAAAATGAATAGGTAGTTTCTTTGACCAACTACGAAGAAAGTCAACTGACTATGCAAGACTGGGTGCCACCTGCACCTGACTAGTGTTAGGCATGAAAATCAAAATCCTTTGATTTTCTGGAACCTACAGTTGATCAAAAAGATCATAAAAGTATCAAATTTGCATGTGCTTCATGTTGGGTTCACCAGATGTATATGAGGAAAAATGGGGTTGTTAGTTCAAAAACCAAAACATGCATACAATCAATTCAAGCTAATCACAAAAACTTAGATTGCAAGCTACCTTTCCTAATCCTACCAACAAAGTAAATGAAATAAAACACAACATTAATGCAAACCATCCATTGCGCTTCTTCAATTAGACCTCGTTGAGCTCTTCCTTTCAACTCTAATGGAGATATGTTTCTCTCGAGAGGCCAAGTGCACAAAACAATGAAAGCAAATGAGAAGGTGTATGAGACTAATTAGGAATATGTTATTAAAAATGATTACTACTTACTAGCTACTGATGATTATCTAGATAAAATAACATTACTTAATCTAGATGATTGTTCGAAAACACGACAAAATGAAACTAGTAAAAAATTAGACGAATTTATTGAAGGAGAGTCCTCAATTTATAGAAAACTAGAGTCTCGACTGACGGACAAGATTGAAAGGATTTTTGATTAGGTGAACGGATGAGATCGAACACACAGTAGAGATGCCATTCAGGGAAGGATGGAGGAGATGCATGAAAAAATGATAAAAAAGAAAAAAGCATATTTTTGGGGATGCGTACCTCATTTTCAAATTAAAATTGAAAAATAATTTGCTATTAAGATTTTTGAAAATAAAAGATAAATCTTGAGACAAAGTTGCCATTTTCAAAAATTAGGAAGACATTTAGAATTAAAAAATTGAAAAAAGAAGATATTATCCTCATGCGAGAAGATAATTAGGAAAATTAAATAAATAAAGATATTTATTCAATTCGAAGACATAATTAGATAATAAAATAATTTAAAATTCAACTATAGGTTAAAATAAATTAACTTTTAATTAATCAATTAAGATTGTTTAATTAAAGGGGATAAATCAAAATTAATCAAATAATACAATATTATTTAATTAATTTTAAAAGGGGAAAGGGGTTTGATGAAATGATCAAAGATTAGAGTAGAATAATTAGTAAAACAAGGGCTTAATTAATTAATTAATTAATTAAACCTAATTGGGAAAATTAGTCAAAATGATGTTCGATGACCTTATAAGGCTCAAATTAAGTCAATTTGGGTCAAAATAAATGAAATTGGAAAGAATGGGAAATGAGATGATTTTGATAAAAAATTGTAAATTAGGGTAAACCGAGTGCAACTGAACAATATCGTGTAAAGCGAGTCAAAGTGGGTCAGGGCGAACCTCTAAACTAGGTTGGGAATTTTTTGTCATTTTGGGTGTAAATTTTGGTTTTCTATCATATTTTAATAATTTTTTTAGGTGTATATACATATGTATATGGGTATATATGTAGATATACATGTATATATATGTATATATACATGTGTATATATATGTGTGTATATATGTATATCAGATATATATGTATATATAGATGTATATATACATACATGTATACATACATGTATACATACACACACACACATATATATGTATATGTATATGTATATATATATATATGTATATGTATTTGTATATATACATGTATATATATAAATATGTATATGTATATGTATATATGTATATATGTATATATACATATATACATACATGTATGCATATATATAGATGTATATATATATATATATGTATGTATGTATATATATAATATATATGTATATATAATATATATGTATATATAATATATATACACATATGTGTGCATGCGCGCACGCACGCACACACACACATGTTAATGTTTTGTGCTTTATGTTTCATGTTAGAAAAAAAATGTATGTACATGTATGTTATATGTTGATGCTTTATGTTTGATTTAAAATGTTATATGTTGATGTTTTATATTTGATTTAAAATGTTATATGTTGATTAGAAAAAGTTAATCTTTTTAGTTATTTTAAATCAAACATAAAATATTAATTTAATCTCTTGAAAATAAATAAAATGAGACATAAAATATATATTTATTTAAGAGACTTAAAATTTTTAAATTAACTAGAACCTTCAATTATTTTGTAATTATCAAAACATGAAATATAGAGAACTTACCAATGAAAGAACTACCAATTAACCAGACACGTCTTTGTTAAAATGTGACCTCTTTAAATTTGTATATTCTCATCATATTAGCCTTGATTTACCACTTGAGACTTAAAGATCTCCTTAAAAACTTATGTTTTGCTCCTTTTCCTTAAATTTCTCAACTCATCGGGATTCCCTCTCTCTCTCTCTCTCTCTCTCTCTCTCTCTCTCTCTCTCTCTCTCTCTCTCTCTCTCTCTCTCTCTCTCTCTCTCTCTCTCTCTCTCTCTCTCTCTCTCTCTCTCCCCCCAAGTAAGACTCTATTTCTCTTTCTTTCTCCCTCCCCTTAAGACTCTTTCTTTCTATCTTTATTTGTCTTTCTCCCTCCCCTTAAGTATCTCTCTCTCTCTCCCTCTTTCCAAGTAAGTCTCTCTCTTTATATCTCTCTTTCTCTCTCTCCTCAACCTGATGGACTCTCTCTCTCTCTCTCTCTCTCTCTCATGTGCATACATTTAATACTCATGTCATGTTTATAATACATGATTGATGCTTGTTTAAGTTTGATGCACACACATGTACATTTACATATTGATGCATGCATACTATGTTCTCATGTACATGATGTATTCTTGATTTTTTTAGATCTACTAGAGTCTAGATGATATGAAATTGATTGCAACATTTATGATCTTGCGTTCAAGCTAAATTTATATTTTATTTTCAAGATCTCTTGAAATTTTTAAGAACTTACTATATTATATTTAGAACAAAATTAAATTGTTCATTTTAATCCATACAAATTTAAATATTAGATCTTAGAATTAGTTTGAATACATATCCACAAATTTTATCTAAGGTAATGTTCATATGACATTAAATTATCCTTCTAGTGTACCAAATCTATATATTATCATCATATTGATCATGTCAGATGATGCAATCCCCCCTCAGGAACTGTTCTCATGAACAAACATTGAGACCGAAAGACTAAGAGAATCCATAAATAGTAGCAGTAAAAAACTTGTCAGAAATTTTTTAATAGCCTTATGAGAATCAAGGATGACATTTAGGGCACTAGTGCCTATTTTGTTGATGCTATATAGGTTATTCTTGCTAGGAAGAGGCAAGAGGTTTGTCATGGTTTGTTCCTTACTGAGGTTCAAAGTTTAGTGCCTAAGGAAACTCTGAAAGAGCATTGTTTCCCATCATAGTTGGGGAAAAACATGGTGAAGGGATATTAGGTCACTAGATGTGAGGATGGGGACATGGATGTTGTGATATACCCATGTTTCCTTTCTACGCATGGTCATTATCCAAATAATGACCAAATTCTAATCTATTTTGCACAACAGTTGTGTACTGAGGGTTGACTTGAATCAGAAGGTGAACTAAGTTGATTTTCCACCATATCTGGGTTAGGGTCATGGTAGGTTTGCTGACAGGGACCCTTATCATCAATCCAGTCAATAGATTCCAACAAACAAGGCCATTGTTGATTAGAGGGCACCAACATATGAGGTTTTTCATAGTACCCAACTTTGAGAGGCCATTCATAGAGTTGGTGACATTGTAGATTTGACCACTTCAATATCTAGTGATCGAGTCAGCTAGAATTTGATGAGTTGTTGATTCTCTAGATCTTCATACAATGCAACACACCTTGGTAGTAGCTCAGATAATCCTTCTGTTAATAGGCATCCCTTCGTCTGCTAACCTAGAGGGTTTGACAGGAGACATGACACATGTTACTTTGATGATTTTAGCTGAGGATCTTTTGGATGCATATGCATTTATTGTATTTGAGCATCATATCCATATAACAGAGGTCAAAGGTTGCATGGGTTCCATCTTTCATGAGCCACATTCAGGGTCTCATGATAATTATTATCAGCTAGGTGGCCCCAACATTAGCGCACGTCAGGATCCACCTACGAACCATTCTATTGCTGGTATAGAGGGAGAAGCACAGGGTACATATCCTTTAGGGAGTGCAACACATCATACATCTGATATTAGCTTGGATTATGTTGAATTCAACATGAAAATGACATATTATATGGATTTGTTGACATGTTTAGAGTCGTCATCGATGCTATCTCGGTTGCATAGTCCCCTGCATTGATCATTATTGGGACATGTGACGACGGCTCATGATGCAAATGTACATTTGAGTCTAGATGAGACCAAGAATCATCTTGATATTTTAGTGGACATGATTGTGGCTATAGAGTCTGAGTACTATCATGTGCCACTTTCTACATAGGTAAATTTTATTTAAAATATCATGCTCATTGGTTGCAAATTTCCAATTTATAATTTAAATAAGTTTTAAATAAATTCAAATCTGATTTTTAATGTAAATATATATAATTTTTTAAGATGGAGATGCCTCTTGTTACTCCTTCCTTGAGTTCTGATTGTGTACATCGGTGAGACTCACTTGATAATGGGACCACCAGTGGACATGTGAGTTTTAAATTTTGACATGTACATATATGTACATTAAATTTTAAATGATTATAATTTATACATTTAATGTATATCTTATTTAACATGTGTGTATAATTATTTCTTTATTTGTAGGGATCGGTTCATCCTTCGGAGCAAGATAGTCATTTAAAGGATCGCTCCACTAGGAGCCGTCATGATGACCAGGGTATCGGGCCATCTAGCTAGACATTTGATGATCTAGATTTTATACACATTGTTGACATTTTGTTGGATATCATATATAAATACATTTGATGATAGATAGACTATATACATTTGACACGTGTTGTTTGATGTTACATACATTTGACATTATAAAGTGGAAAATTAGGGGCTTAGCAAATTCACCACTTGGAAAAGAGAATTCACTTAGACGATTTTCACTTTGAGGACTTTACATTCAAAAGAGGGGATGAATCTACTAGATACAATCCTAAATAATACAAGGACTAAATACTAAGTAGATTGATTGTGTTTGGAATGTGTTTGACCCTCTTTTGTAATTTACCTAGTTCAATTAAGACTAAGTGCTGGAAATGAAGACAAATATGAGAAAACATCGAGCTACAGATTCATGATTTAATTGTGCACCTGGATCTAAAAAGTTTGAGATGATTCGAAGCTTCTCTACAAAATCTGTCAAAAGTTGCAGGGACCGTGTGTCTGGACCAAGTCACCCTCCTATCGGTCCTCTAAACTTTTTGTGTGTTGAAAAGGGTTTTTCCATCTCTGCAAATAATCATTAACTTCAGAAGTACAATTGCGCACTTTCTTTTTGCACACAAAATGAAAGGGAAATGTGTTGGGAATAGGGGTTTGCGTTTAGGTCAAACCCCTATTCCCAATTAGCAAAGTGGTTGAAATAATGTAATTGAAATGACTAAAAGTAGAAATCCTTCTCTTTGAGGGGATGTTGAATTGACTAAAAATGAAATGCTTATACCTCCTTGTGAATTTTTGCTTTCCACCACATGGAATTATAATTTCATGAAGTATAATGATGATCTCCTCTTCAATGCTTGAAATCTTGACTTTATTGCTGCTCTAAAGCTTGAAGGAAGACTAAAAATGCTCAATTTATCTTGAATGCTTGAATGCTTGATCTCTTGAATGCTTTGATACTTGAATGAATTTCATATATCTTGTCCCTATCAAATGGGAGGGGAAATCCATCTTATATACTTGCCTGTAGGATTAATTGATCAATTTTCTGACTTGAGCCAACATACAGGGGACTTTCCCACTTCAAATTTGAGATAGGTCAAGGGGAGGGGTCCAAGATAGGTCCCCATTAAGGGGGTCTAAGATAGGTCCCCATTAAAGGGAACCAGGGTGCCACGCCTTGGTCCTTCCCTAATTTGGGGTAGGATCAAGGTGCAGACATGGTGCATCACTGAGTTGAATGGTGTTTTGACATGTGCTAGCATAATTAGGTCTCCGATCAGGCCGAAGGGTGAAAACACTAAGGCGAAGACCCAAATGCAGTCGAAAATTGCAAGGGGTGCAAGTTTAGGACATTACAAACATGATATAGTTTATATATATTTGACATGTGTTTGATGATCTAGATATATGCATTAAATGATGATCTGCTTTATATTTTTGACATGATTTTTAGGTGTTATACATGTACAATTGATGATTTGATTTATATATGTTTGACATGTTTGATGATATATATACATTTGAAAGATGATCTAATTTGTATGTTTGACATGATCTAGTTTATATACAGTTGATATGTTTGATGATGTAAATATATGCATTAAATGATGATCTTCTTTATATGTTTGACACATGTTTTTCAGGCATTATATACATGTACATTTGATGATCTAATCTATATATGTTTGACATGTTTTGATGATCTATATACATTCAAGATGAACTAATTTGTATGTTTGACATATTGTTTAATGTTAAAATTGCATACATTGAAAGATGATCAATTGAATATGTAATTTATACATATATACATGTGTATGTGTACATGCATGCTTTTACATTATATGTTCTACCCACATGACCTCTATACATGTATATATTTACATATATTATAATGTTATATGTTCTAGATTAAATGATGATTAAATTTCATAAAACTTTAGTTTTAACAATATGATGCATTGACCACCTTGCTGAAGCCATGGGTACCTTCAGAATTTTGCAAATTGCTAAACAAATATGATGCAGGAAGGTGTGGATTGAGGGTGATTTAAATAATATTATTCAATGCCTTCATGGACTATTGAGAATATTATTAAAGCCTCTATGAATACTATCAATACCTTTGAAGAGTCCTAAATTTCCCATAACTATAGAGAGGTTAATTATGTAGCGGACTTTTTCGTTAACATGGGGGTTAGGCTTAACACTAGGAAGGCTTGGTTTAATGAAGACACCCTGGAGTATGAGGTTCGGTCTTTTCTCATGCATGATCGAACACATGGCAGATATGAGGAGATCCCTACTATTATTGACGATGAAAGTGTTTAATTTTGTCATCATTTTTTGGCTTGCGTTTGGTCTAAATGCCTTCACTTATAATTATGACTGCTAGACCTTGCACACTTTATGGGAATTACTTGTTCTAGAAGATGGTGTTGGTTTTTTTGTCACCAACTCTATTTTATTGAAGATTTCTTCTGTTGTGTCAAGTTCAAGACTATGGGGGGTCAGAGACATAGGGTGGGACCAACTAATTGTGCTAACTAGAAGAAAAACCCTACCATTTGGCATAGATTGCGGAAGGGGGGAGTGGCACCATTCTTGGAGAGACTGCATAGGCATAACCAGAGTGTTACCAAGTAATTCGTGAAAGGGTGGAAGGATGGTAAGGTGAATTTGTTTGGTAGGGTGGCAAAGACTAATGAGGAACTCATAGCCAAAGTGATTGGTATGTCTATGGAGGGGATTAAATTTAGAGAGAGAGAAAAATCTCTGATGCTGCTGTGAAGAGATTCACCAAGAAAGAGGAGCGTGAGCGCTTGGTGAAAGATAACAAGATCCACTTTGAGCCAAATAAGATTAAGGCCATTTGGAGGGGGCTTCTGAAGGTGATTATGGAGTTTTTTTACTTTGGATGGTAGGTTCACCAAAATCTACGGGTATCATTTTGTATTCCTTAATCATTTTTCATCACTATGAGAAAATGTCTTTTCCATTTTATCTATTGTCTTCATTGAGTGCTATCATAGCTGATTTTAAGGAGAATCCCCATGTTAATCCAGTTTTACACCAAGGTTTAATCTCTCTTATCTTTGAGAATTTGAAAGCTAGGGCTTCTGAAAACCCTAGCAAGTCCTCTCCCATTATTGTTGAAGAGATTGATGATAGTGAGGACTCGAAATTGGAAGGTTGGGAGATTGACAATAATGATGGGGATTTTGTCCCTCATACCAACAAAAAGGCTAAAACTAGGCTTAAGGTGGTTCCTTCAGTTGTTAGTAAGGGGTCCCTTGATGTTGGTGGTGAGGGTTTGAGCAAACGACCTAAGGGTAAACCTCAAAAGGCCACTTTGAAGGTTTCAGACAGCTTTGATGATCAAGATTCCTTGGACCAAACTCACAATGTTGAGGCATCCTCTTCCTCCCATGGCTTTGAACATAATTCCCAAGAATCGGCAGATTTTACTCCATGAGATTTTCATCCCAAATAGGAGATCCCATTTGATGTGCTCAACATTGCCAAGAATAGCTCTCTAGAGATTTTTTCGTCTCTTTAGGTGGGTGTTTTATGAGATTAAGAACATTAATCTCAAGTAGCAGTCCTTATCTTCCAAGATGGAAGTTATGCAGGATAATGTGAGTACTGGAGATATGTTGCATGTTGTTGTTAGTGCTCATTCTGCTGGTACTAGTAAAGAGGTGGTTGAGGCATCTTTGGCAGGTGCTCTTTGGACGAAAAGCAAAAAAACAAGTCATGACTGATTGTCTGGCTAAAAACATGGAAGCCTACCAAAGAGTGAAGGAGATTTATGATAAAAAACTTGTGGACATGGAGGCTATACTTGCCAAATGAGAGGCTACCCTCCAGGATATAATGGAAAGCAGTTAGAACATTATCAAGGTTTTCTGCTGAAACTATGTCTACCATGGTTAGCAAGCT
Organism: Cryptomeria japonica; assembly: GCF_030272615.1. Taxonomy (NCBI): domain Eukaryota; kingdom Viridiplantae; phylum Streptophyta; class Pinopsida; order Cupressales; family Cupressaceae; genus Cryptomeria; species Cryptomeria japonica. The sequence continues at coordinate 265,458,689 of NC_081408.1, forward strand.
GAAGAAAGCTCATATGGAAAGGACTGTAGTGGACATGGACAAAGATATGGTTGCTGGTGTGGAAGATTTGAGTCCTCTAGGAAAGCGTACTCAGGCTAGCCTATAGAAGAAATCACTGAAGTGCCCCAGGATATCCTGAAATTGAAGAATGTTGCCAAGAAGATGTATCATCTTAGTGCTGATGTTGTGGAGAACCTTAAAAAATTGGGTTGATTTTTTGTTTCTATTGCTGGGTCTGTGCTGGTAGTTTGCTGGTTTTTTGTTGTCTTTATGGGCCGGGAAACCTTTTTGTTTATTTTTGTTGTCTCTCAGTCCTGTGGGGTTTTTTATGTTGGTTTTTTTCTAAAAGGGCTTTAATTGATCTATCTTATGTAATCTGATGTAAAGGGTTTTGGGTTCCCTTCAAAACCTTCTTTTTCTAGTAATAAAAAACAATATGATGCATTGAAATTTAAATCATCCCCTTAAACCATTTAAGCTATTTCTTAGAATATGTGGCACCTATAAATGTTTCATATGAATCTATAAGGTTATCTAGGTTACCTCCACAATAACTTCTCTCAGTTATTTGAATCTCCAATTCATTTGATTGTGGTGACAATTTTTCAAATGTTGCAAAAGGCATCAGTTGCACTTAACAAAAACTTATAGGGAAGCATAATTTTCATTTTGTCCATCATAGGGACAAATTTACAGTGCCGAAACATATAAATAGGAAAGTGAATGCTAGGAAAGGTCGTATTTGATACCCAAAGTGTCTTGATCATTCTGAGCTACACTATTCCGATGCAATCTCTTAAGAGCCTTAAGTGAAAAAAAAATCATACTATGATAGATTCTTTATCATAGTCCATGACACCCAAATATTTTGTATAAACCTACATGGTCATGTGGGGTCTCTCTACAATAATCTATCTCATTTTTTTGAATCTCCAATCCATCTGACTGTGGTGACAATTTTTCAAATGTAAAAAATATCAATTACATTCAAATAAAAATTGTAGGTAAACATAATATTTTATTTCATACATCATGAGACCAAAATAATAGCTCCAACATATTTGGATGGGTAGGTGAATGCTAGGAAAGGTCATGTTTTGTACCCTAGGTGTCCCATCATTCCAAGATACACTATTCTAGCATAATCTCTTAAGAGCCTTATGTGCAAAAACATGCTAAAATATAATAGATTTTTTCTTAGAATCTATGTAACCTACAAATGCTTCATCTAAATCTACAAGGTCATGTAGGTTCCATCTAAAATAACCTCTCTCAATATTTTGAATATCCAATTCGTTTGATAATGGCAACAATTTTTTTAATGTTACAAAAAGCATCAATTGCATTTAGAAAAGTTGCAAGAACACATTATTTTTATTTCATGAGATATGAGAAAAAAATTACAACACCAAAATGTATGAGTGGGCAAGTGAACATTAGAAAAAGTCCCATTTCACACCCTATGCGTTCTAATCATTCTAGGCCACATTGTTATGATGTAACCTTTTAAGAGCTCTAAGTACCAAAAACAACTAAACTATGATAGACTATTATTATCATTTTTGTGACAACTAAAAAATATTTCATTTGAACCTATAATTTATGTAGGGTCCCTCCATAATAGTGTCTCTCTCTCTTTTGTTTTAATTTGCAATCCATTTGACTATGTCAACAATTTTTTTAAATGGTGCAAAAAGCATTAGTTACATTCAACAAAAAGTTGTAGGGAATTATATTTTTTGTTTCAGGCATCATGCAACTAAAGCAATAGTACCCACGTGTCTAGTGGGTACGTGAATTATAAGCAAGAATTTTTTTCGTATGCTAAGTGTCACGATTATTTCGGGCTATATTGTTTCGACATAATTTCTTAAGTCCTAAGTGCAGAAAAAAATGTTGATGTATGACAAACTACTTCACAAAATCCATGGCACCACTAAAAATGTTAGATAAACCTAAAAGGGTCATGTAGGGTCCATTCAAAATAAAATCTCTTATTTTTATGATTCTCCAATCTATTTGATTGTGGAAACAATTTTTCAAATGTTGTAAAAAAAGTCAAATGCATTCAACAATAAGTTTTAGAAAAGCATAATTTTCATTTCATGGAATGTGGGGTTGAACCAATAATGCAAAAATGTCTAGATGGATAGGTTAACACTAGGAAAGGTGCTAATCTATTAAGAGTGTAAGGTGCAAAAAATGCCAAGCTATGATAAATTGTTTCTTTGAATATGTGGCACCTACAAATATTTTGTCTAAACCTACAAGGTCACATAGGGTCCCTCCTTTATAACCTCCCTTATATTTTTGAATTTCCAAGCAGTTTGACTATGGCAATACTTTTTCAAATGTCATAAAAAGCACCAATTGCATTTAACAAAAGGTTGCAAGCAAGCATAATTTTTGTTCTGTGTGACATGGGGTTGAAAATATAGTGCCAAAACATTCTATTGAGTAAGTGAACACTAGGAAAGGTCCTATTTTGTGTACTAGGCATCTTGATTGTTCTAGGCTATATTGGTTTGGTCCAACTTTTTGGAGCCCTAAGCACAAAAATTAATATGCTATGAACAACTATTTCTTAGAATCCTTGATACATAGAAACATTCCATCTAAATATATAGGGACATTTAGGGTCTCTCCATAACAACCTCTATTATTTTTTAAATCTTCAATTTGTTTGACCATTTGGATAAATTTTTAAATGTTGTAAAAAGCATCAGTTGCATTCAACAAAAAGTTGTAGGAAAACAATTTTTATTTCAAGTAGTGTGAGGCCAAAATGACAATTCCAACATATTTGGGTGGATAAGTGAATGCTATGTAAGTTCTAGTTTTGCACTCCAGGTGTCTTGATCATTTTGAGATATAGTGTTCTTGAACAATCTTTGAAGAGCCTTAAGTGTAAAAATTTATAAAACTAGGATAAATTATGTTCCATTGTGACACATACAAACATATTATCTAAGACCATAGTTGCAAGCAGGGCCCCTCTACATTAATCTTTCCTTATTTTTTTAATCTCCAAATCATTTATCATGGCTACAATGTTTGAATGGCACAACTACCTAGAAGCATTCTTAAGAAACAAGAGCGGTTAAATAAATTTTAATAAGAATAATAATAGCCTAGTGAAACATCATAAACACCTAGCTTAGTGTGAACACCCCACCATTATTAGATGCTCATTGTTCATATTCTTTGATGGTGTATGACCTAGAGTGATGTATCTTCATTCTTTATTGATTTGTCTTTCTAGAGGTCATCCTTGATAACTCATCCAAGTATTTACCATTGTACTTGTGTAATTATTTAATTATTCAATCAACCATTTATAGTAAATATGAAGAATATTGGTAAAATATAGTTGTATTCAACAAAAATCCATATATGCATACAATGATAAATGTCAGTCAGAGTACAATATATGTATAGTAAATCAATAAGGCTTACAACAAAGCCATATGGGCATAAAATGTCACATATCTATATTATACACATAGAAAGGCACTACTAAGAAATTTATTTCTATACTCAGTCAATGTAGAAAAATCCTAGAAAACTCTTTAATTAACAGAAAGATAATTCCCTGTCACCTGAATGCATTTCTTCCTATTAACAGTGCATATATTTATAGAAAAAATATGACGACATCCACTTTACTTTCCTTGTTTGTTCAACACATAAAATTATAAAAATGACATTTTATTGTTTATCTACTTTTGTGAAATTCTTCCATTATGCTTGTTAGGAATACATAACACTCAACCTAGCTATACAGATACACTACTTCAGACTTAATTTTTTTTGACAGAGTAATGAAAGAAAGAGAATTACAGATTCAAATTTTCCATTCACTTCTACGAATTTCTCACTATGATACCTATCATAAGCTTGGTACACAACATACAAGTTACAATTTACATATATGAAAAAAAACCCTTTGGTTATATCTATCTTCAATGAGTATTATAATAGGGAAGTCCATTAGTTACAGGTTTCAATGGTAAGACAACTAGGTATTTCATCTAGGCTTTTAACTTTAGCCCCCGATTACCTGCACATAAAATGTAGAGCAATTTTTTTTCCATAGGGTTGTGGGAGATCACCTCCCAACCATAGGCCTATAAACAGGCCACCCCAAGCTAGGAGACCAACAAAGATCCAAGTGACAAACATACATATACACAAAACAAGAACGAACCTTCACATATATTGAACAATAACATAATTAAACAACATTTACACTCCTTTCCTAGGCTAAAGCACCGTGGGCTCCAAAAGAATCCTTTCTTTGGGGTGAGAAGTGGCCACACATGAGGAGAGATAAGTGCAGTAGTATTGAACTCCATACACCATTCATAAGTAATCCTTCCAATATTATTCATATCCCTTCATTTCATAATATCAATAACACATTCAACCATCACAATCCCATCTCCATGAGGCAAGGGTACTCATAACCTGAAATTTCATACCCAATCTTCTAGATATGCACTTGGGTGTTGATATCCTTTTTAAATATTCCTCTTCATGAGAGGAGTTCTCACCATCTATATGGGTCACTCTTATCTCACCCCTCAAGGCTACTCTTCCCTCCCAAGGGTGAGAATGGCCTTCACAACCCAACAAACACAACACCAACATATACAATACATGGAACAACATAAAACACATTTATATTTACTCTCTAAAAAATTACACACAATGCATAGCTTTGACAATAAATTAGAAAGGGATTCATATCACCTACCTCCTATTAAGAGTGGAAATGTGTAGACACAAGTTCTTCTATCCTTTGCAAGCTTTCTCCTTTCCTCCAACACCACCCCAAGAAAAGCTTTTTTTTTGTTACAGACTCAGTAGAATATTTTCCTCCTTTTTTAGGAAATCCAACCCCCTTTTACTTCTAAAATCTCATAATTTGAATCCTTCCTTGGAGGATGGGGACACATGTCACCTCCTCATACATTCTACATTTTTCTTCCCAAGAGTTGCAAATCTTTCCTAAATTGGTTTTTTTTTTTTATTTCGATTTTTTTTTTGTGTGGGGGGGATGTAAGGTTGTACTCAAGGGTTTCTCATGCAATTCGAGGAGAGATTCGATTGGTCCCTCTTCCCAACCAAATTTCTTGGCAACTCCCCCTACTAGGTTGCAATTTTCGCCACCAATTGAAAAGTCACTTTTGAAAAGGCTTTTCTTAACTAAAAAGGTAATTTTTGACCTCAATTAGACCCCCAATCCACAGGCATACTATGTGGGTACCTAAAATTAGCAATACCACACCTCCCAAGGTCCATTTGACCCTTCAAAAGTCTCCCCAAGGATCACCTACGAGATTGTTTGACAAGGATGTGAGTTAAGTTATCTACCCAAGATGATTGAATAAACATATTACATATGATGAAAGCAATAGAATTTTATGCATTGTCAAGTCATTCCAATAATAAAAATCACATATCTATTATCATGTAATTCAATTCCTATCATACGTCCTTAAGCATATACTTCATAATTACATTACTTATTTAGCATTTCCACATTTATCATGCTTGAAGGCAAATAGAAACTAAGTAGGAAATCCACTCTCCCAAGTTATCGCCTTCATTGACATATTTGTAGGATTTTGACTAGTGTGTATCTTTTCTAGCTTCAACTATCCATCCTATAAAATTGATTGTATGAAATGGTGCTTGAGCTTCATATATTTAGTCTTATAATGAAGGTATAAGTTCTTTGCATGATGAATTCCACTCTAACTATTACTATACAGCCTGCTATTCACCTATGGTTTTCCTAATTCCTCCATAAACCTTTATATAATCAAATCATCTCTTTATCACTCTATAATAGCAACATAATTTTTTTCTATTGTTGAAAGTGCAACAATATATTATGAAATGCAAATAACTATTGTTCCATCTATAGTAAACACATACCTTGTGGTTCTTCTCCTGCTATTAGTATCACCTACTAAATTTGAATCAACATCCCTATATAGAATAGAGTTGGAACTTCCATAAAATAATGCCCAAGTAGTAGTACTTCTCTATAGTCCTGTAAATTATGACCCCCTACAATTTCACACTCCTTTTTGGAGATATATATATAAAAGATCAACCTTAAAAATTAGTTGGAGTTAAGAAAGGTTAGGTAAAATCCTTGTATAATAATTCAATCACATTCATAAAGTCATTTTGAAAGGTGTTGAATCCTATTAAATAATTTATAAAATCTAGCTAATCTTATTAGAAGAGACGTTGTCATTTAAAGCTCATGTATGTAGATTTTGTACATAATTCTATTTTTGAGAAACAACAAAATATAATGAATGTTAAGTAAATTCTACGATCAAAACCTTGGAATAATATATTATTTAAGAATTGAGAAGAAATCTTTTAAGAGAGACAGGGTTATGTTGTAGAAATCTATCTGTATTTGTATGTGACTAAAAACCATATCAATAAGTATCATATACATACATACATACATACATACATACATACATGTAATAATATTATTTGTACATATGAAAGTGGTATATTATATGTATAAATAATAATACAATTAAAATTTCAATAAAAAGGTTATGATTTTATTGCAACAAAATAATAATAAATAATATGGAGATGTGGGTTTTTATAAAAGATTGTTGTAACTGTCAAAATACTTATCAGTTTCTTGATGGCAATTTTTAGAACAAGACATTAATGAGGAGCTATAATTTTAAATTTATCAAAGCGGAGGTTATTTTGAGAAAATAATATCATTAATATTTAATTATAATCTTTGAGAAGGAAAGCGACGGTGTTAAATTTTTTTGCCCCAGTGATGCTATATATTGAGGTGTTTGGTTGTCATTGACACACTTACCAATATATTCGATCTTTCCTATTATAATTTGGGTTTGTATTGAGTTATAGGATTTGAAGGCAAAAATTCTTGGATTTGAAGATTGGAGGAGGAAACCGAAGTGGATATTAATAGAGAACAAAAATATTTCTAAGGGAAAATCTCACACAAGATAGATTACTTCAAAACTTTAATTAAATTTTGGTGTATATTTTGATAGTCACAAGTGGTTTTGTTTTTGTAAAGACTCAACACATCAAGTGAAAGCATGAATATATTTATAATCAATGAAACGACATTTTAGAAGCTTTATTCATATTTGTATACTATTATACACAAAACTTCAATATACCTATATTATTTTTTCAATCTTTTATTACAACTTAACTTACACCTTTCAAATCATAAACCTTAAAATCAAGTTTAGGATTTAAAAATTATGGGATTCTCTATTTTAGGAAAATGATCTCATTAATATTTTAATTGTACTCTTTAAGAGGGAAAGCGAGGGTGTTGAAAATTTCATCCTTACTAGTGCTATATAATGAGCTATTGGGTTGTCTTTGAGACACCTAACAATTTATTCACCCTTTATTGTTATAGTTTGAACCTTGTGTTGAGTTGTAGGATTCAAGGATAAAAACTCTTGGACTCTAGAGATTGGAGGACAAAAATTTCTTTGTTCCATGTATATTAGGAAACACAAACTTTGACTTCTTGAGGGCAATCTAACATAGAGGTTTTATTTAAACTTCAAAACTTTGGTGTATTGCACTCACATATGGATGGAAAAATGTAAGTGGGAGCATTTAATTTGGCATGTTTGTGAGACTTAAATGCATGAAAAATAAAAAAAATCATTTTATTTTTTATTTTTATTACAAGATCAGTACATTAATATTCTTAAAAAATATATAAATACATTTTTTTCTACATTCTTTTAAATATATAATATAATAAAATCATTGTATAACAATAGACTAAAAATAATTTAGTTTTAATAGATTTTTTTATTCTTAAGAGTCTAATCAAAATATAAAAATACAATAGTATAATAATAATAATTTGGCACTAAAAGTTTTTTTCCTTTTATAAGAGTTTAGTGGAAATATAAAAATATTCTAAAAAGAATATACAGTTTTCAAGATAATTTCTAATTCTTTTGGCAAGTATAGTGCTATAGAAAAGATTACAAAGTTTAAGAATCACTTATTATTTGCTAAATTGTGTGTGCTTTGGAAAAAAATCAGGCTCTCCCTACCTAATCATCTTATCCTTTAAATTTGGGGATTGGGTGCAATAGTTTGAGTATGAGGAGTCCCCTATTATTTTGTCATGCATGCAATAGGGTGGGTTATGGCTACAACTCTTGCATAAAAAATAAGAAACAAGGCTTGGTTTGGAAAAAGGAGGAGACAAATAAGGATGCGACTCTCCCTTTTTTGAAGAGGTTCAAAATATTGATTTTAACAAAGGAAGTTCTCTTTTGGATTGTTCAAGGATAGCTAATGCTTTGGGGCTTAATGATAGAAGCGATTTTATGTCTCCCCCTTGTCTCAAGAAAATAGATTGGAGGAGAAGGATCCTTCCATTGCACTCAATCAAAAAGATTTGGATTGATTTTTTAAACCACTCTGATTTTAGGTTGGTTCTTGTTTGCTTAAGTATTGATTTGCCTTTTGCCGTTCTATTTTAGTTGTTTATTGATTTGTTGGACTTAATGCTTCATCTTTCTCTTTGAACAAAGAGCTAAGACCCTTTCAAAATCCTTGCTTATCCAATAAAAAATAAGAATATATTAGATATAATAATATAATTACATCTTAAGAATAATTTAATATTAATTACAAATATCATAATATAATAATAATTTAATATTAATTATAAATATAATAATATAATAATTTTTCAAATAAAAAATAAATATAATATCTTTCCTATACTAAAGTATATTCCACTAAAGATAGAAGATATTCAATCAACATATCTATATTATTTTTAGAAAACTGAATTAGAACCTTTGAAATAGTAAACCCTAAAATTAAGGTTAGGATTTAGAAAACTATAGGATTTGATCATTATAATAGAGATATTCTAACGAAGACTGCGGTGTATGGATATCCCTGCAGATCTTGCTTTCCTTATATGTTATATGTCTTCAGTTTATTCCTATCATCTTCCCGTACATTCTCTGATATTTTTATCTGGCTTATTTGCGTTTTGGGATACACTAATTACATTGATATCTCATCTCTCCAGTCCTACTGAATGCAGGCAGATCAGAAACAATGAATTCTTCAATTTTCTTCTTTTTCTTCATTGTCATCAATTTCCATATAATCTCAGCACATCATGGTAAGAAGAAACTTTGCTATTATTTTTTAGTTTTAGAATTCAAAATCCTTTGTTCTTTATTAACTTTTGTATCAGTTTGACAGTCACTATACATTTAATTGATACACAGATTCGAAGGAAAAATCGATGGAAAGTGGTGGGTGCAAATTTGGAGATATCCAGGTGGGTCATATCCAATACAAGAAAGAGATACGTGAGCGAAAGGAGGAGGGACCAGATTTGTGGATAGTGCCAATTGAGTTTTGGGTTATAAATGCTTGTGATAAATGTGATGCAAATAACGTTACGATTGCTCTGAGTTTCAGGGAGGGAAAAGAAGAGCTGAAACTTTCAGTGCCTGTTATTAATAGCAGCGACTACCACTCTCTTACTATTCCTGCGGGAGAACATGTATCACAAGATGTTGAGGTGGATGGATACAGTCCTCATAAAATCGGTGGACATGAAACGACTTATGCTGACTTTTTAAATTGTAAATAAACTTGCTTCTTGATCAGGTGGGCAGGCACGCAATAAGAAATATTCAAGTTATGATAAATTATGGCTACTCAGTTCTTATAATTGATGTCTTGGTGCATTGTAAGGGCTGGACAGCCATTTCCAATAAATTGAAAGATTTGTAAGAATTGTTGGACAAAAATAGCAAATTTAGAAAAGATCAAATAAAATCTTTAGTTCTCATGTGCATATTACGAAATTGGCAAAAAAGAGCAAGTCTAATGGTCTAATTAAAAGAGGCAGTTTCTAAAGTTTCTAATTTATAGTGTAGTTAACTCTCCTTGATTTAGATATTAGCAGTTTCTATGTTTGGGTCATGCTCTTATATTGGTATATAGTATTTGAGATATATGATTGTATGATTTAGAAGATTGTGTTGTTTCTCTTACAAATGTTTAAGTTTATAAATGTATTTGTAATTAGAGTTGGTGGTATGAATACTTTCATTTGATTTGATGATGGTGATTATTTTATAGAAAGGTTTTTCCTAAGATAAATGCTACTTCAATATGATGAATTGTTTTGTATTTGTAATTGTTAGATCTTGCATACATGTCTCTTTTCATTAATTAGTATATGTAGTTTTTTTCACTTAATTCTTCTTTTGGTTAATATATGATTATATGTGGTGTGAGACAAAAATGTAGTGACATGATTCACATGATAAATTACTCCATTGAGTTACCAATTACTTCCTAACAAGAATTGAACTAGAAATGAAGAGATAGATTAGAGGAAAATCCAAACATGCAATTGATTAAAAGACTCAATGAAAAGGTTAAAAGTTGAAACGGAGGGATTTAAGAAGAGTGCTTGTTGCCCCCAAAACCAAGAGTGACCAACAAAGATAGAATCTCAATTGATGATCGAATAAAGAAAGTTACACAAATCCTTTAACACGGGTATATTTCATTTTTCTCATCAACAAGAGGGCACCACTACTAGAAAATTTTAGAGACTAAGATATCAAAGCTAAGGCCATAGTTTTCTGAATCTATAGATTAGACCCTTCTTAAAAAAAAACCCATGTTTTAACACTTTATGGTCTCAAATCATCCCGCTAAGAAAAAGATTTTATCTTTATTTGAAAATGTTTTGATGAGATTAACAAGGAAGGGCCATGATCCATAACAAAACAACCATCAAGAGAAAAAGAGTGAATCTCATGAAAGTAAATAAATGTTGAAGGATGAGTATTGAGTAATTATAGATATTTTGTAATTTTATTTTTATAAATGTTTTTTATTGTATTTTTTATTAGTATAATTTTTTAATTTATTTATTTGGTTTTTATTATTCAAAATTTCTTTTTCAAAAAATAAAAAAATATTTTTTTCATTTTTTGAATTGAAATATTGAAAAGATTTTAGAGTGACATTTGAAGTGAAGAAATCAATTAAAAAAATATATTGATGATTATAATGTCTAATAATATATAAATAGATAAATAATATTATTCTTATATACGAAAAATATTTTTTTAATATATAATCTATATAAATAGATAATAAAATTATTACGCCAAGAGACATCCTACAATAACAGCGGGGTAGAGATTGCCCATCCGTGTACACACTAAAGAAAAAATGCATGACAGTTACACAGAAAGCGGTTACACTTGCATTTCCTTGACTCTGTTTCGGCAGATATTGCATGTTGTTAACTTGCTGCCCCTGATGTGCGGCTTTAAGAGAAAGCGTACAATCGCTCCCTAATGAAGTCTGTAGAACTATAACGAGGCATTTATGGGAAGAAATGTCCAAAGAAGATAAGAAAATTTTAAGTTTGATTTGAAATGAATGGGACCAAATATGTCTAACATGTTCATATTGTAATTTTAAGTTTGATTTGAAATGCATGGGACCAATTATGTTTAACATGTTCATATTGCAAGACGTCCTAAAATATGTTGCGGACTTTCATAAAGCATTACATTTAATTGAAATATTAAATAAATTAAATAGTTAATAATCTAATTTTATTGATATTTTGAATTAATAAATAGTTCTTTTATTTTTATTATATTTTTTTATGTATATTGATAACTAGTAATTTATTTTCATGAATAACTAAAAAAAGCATGAATAAAGGGAGTGTATCAATATTTGTTATTAAAAAAAATGGAATAATTTCAAAGGAATGGTAATGGATTAGGTCTATTTACCTCACAATATAAACCAAAATAAAAGATTCATGCTTTGTATGATTTTTTTTTTTTATATTAGATATCAAGAGTCCAAAAAAGAGTTAGGCCAAGCGTTAAGATAATGTTGCAAGAGTCTAAAAATATAATGTTTGTAATTTAAAAAAATCAAAATCACCAATTTTATTTATCAAATATAATATTTTTAAATTGAAAAAATCGAAGGTATACATAAATGTGATTTTTCTATTTATCTCTTAATTGTATAATACAAGTATTTCATAACATTTCATGGAAAAGATCAACATTTCTTTTTATGTTTTTAAATTTTAATCATAAAAATTAGATCCATTAAAATAGTTTTCTATAAATTTTTAAGTAAAATTCTGTAAAACTTAAAAGTCTAAAATTATTATAAGGTATAATATACACTTTATAATATTTTTTAATTATTATTGAAAATATTTTTAAAAAAAAATTATTAAATGTTTATAACTATTACTTAAAGGTTAAACCCTTAAATAAGATTTTGGTTTAATTACAGTTATGGTTAGGGTTGTATTAGGGACAGGGTTAGCATTTAATTTTTTTATAAGAGTAGAGTTAGAATAAATCATCTTAATCAAAGGAAAGTTTAAACTATTTAAAAAAAAATATTAATAAGATTATTTTAATTAAAAGAAAGTTTAATCTATTTTAAAATGCCTTTATTTTATTAAAAAAAAATTTAAAGGTATTAATCTCATAAAAATATTTAAATAATGAAAACCAATACATAATAAAAGTATATAATAATGAAGTTTTTTTTAAATATTTAATAATAAAATGATAATAATTTTTATGAATGCATTATCCTATAACAACAACCATAACATAACCATAACTCTAAAACCTAATCTTAAAAATAATTAAAAATATATCCCTAACCCTAACTCTATCCTTAGAAATGATGTATTCCATATCCCTAAACATAATCCTAACCCTAACTGCAAACTCTAACCATAAACCCTAGCCCTAGCCCTAACCTTAACACTAATACTAAACATGAAATAAACCTAACCCTAACCATATCCTTAACTATAATCCTAAGCCATAACCTTAAGTATAATTGTAATTCTAACCATGATATAAATCATAACCTTAACCATAACCCTAAACTTAACCATGATGTAAACCATGACCATAGTCCTAATACTAACCATAAGCCTAACCAAAAATGTAAACCTTAATCATAAACATAATCCTAACCCTAATCTTAACACTAATTGAACCATAATCATAACAATAATCCTTAGCCCTAACCCTAAAACTTAAACCTAACCATAATCCTAATCCTTGAACCTAACCCTAATCATGTAATCCTATCCATAACCATAATCCTAACAATAACCATTGATGCTAACCCTAACCATGATATAAACCCTAATCCTAGTCATAATCCTAACCAAAACCCTAAACCCTAAGTCTACCATAATCCCTAAACCTAATTTTAGTCAATCATAAGCCTAATTCTAACCCTAATGGAAATCTAATATGAATCCTAATCCTAAGTTTATTGAATCATAAGCCTAATTATATACTTTAATTAAACTCTTTAATACGAACCCTAACTATATTTAAAAATTTACCATAATCAAACCCTAACCTTGACAATATCCTTAATCTAGACTTTATTGAACCCTAAACCATGACTTAACCATAAACTTAAATATAACCCTAGAATTAAATTCCAACCATTACCTAATCCTAAGCATAACTCTAACTATATAATTAAACCCTAACTACAACTTCAACCTTAATCTAACCCTAATCGAATCTTGGCCTAATCCAAACTCTAAAAGTTATTGAACCTTAATCCTAATTGAATTCTAGCCCAAACCCTAACCCTAATTAAAATTTAATCCTAATTTAATTGTAACCCTAATTTAATTGAATGTAAATCTAATTCTGACCTTAATTGAACTCTTATACGAACCCTAACTATAATTAAAAATTGACCATAATCAAACCCTAACCTCAAGATAATTTCCCTAATCTAGACCTAATTGAACCCAAAACCATAACCTAATCATAAAATTCAACCTTAATCCAACCATAATTGAAGCCTAACCATAACCTACTCTAAATTTAAATACAACCCTACAAGTAAGCCTTAACTACATCTTGAACCCTAATCTAACCATAACTAAACCCTAGCTTAAATTTAATCCTAATCCTAATTAAACTCTAATCGTAATTGAACTCTAATTTTAATCTAACCCTTACCATAATAAAACCCTAATCATAATTGGACCCTAATTCTAATTAACTATAACCATAATCCTTAACTCTAATCCCTATAATTGAATGCTAACCCTAACCTAACCCTAAAGTTAACTAGATAACCATAGAAATAGACCCTACCTACAACTTCAACCTAAATCTTATCCTATACGAGCCTTAACCTTTATTGAATCCTAATCCTAATTAATACTAACCCTCATCCTCGCCATGCCTTATCCTAACCATAGGTTACAAAAAAAGGCATAACCTACAATGGAAACAATAGGAGGTCACCAAATCTGTCAATGGAAGAAAAAATAAATGATTCATATTCCCATTATTTACATAGGCATGACAGTTAAATTGCATATCATGCATAAATTATTACACGGAGAAGTGGGGAATAGGGAGGGTATTTTAGAGTCGAGTTGGCGAAAAGTCACCTTGGTACCAGGGATAACTTTAAGAAAGCACCCCTCGGGGAAAACTGTAAAACCCTGGCGAGTTAGGCATTATTTTGGGGGGGAAATTTTCATATTGATGGCGAAATTTTTTTTTGAAGTAGGAAAAAAAATTAATTCGTATTGGCAATTTGTTTCTAGGGTACGAAAATTCCATAAAATTTTTTGGCGAATTATACCTTGTTCTATGGGGAAAATATATATTGTAGGAGGTGAATATTTTTCGTTTAAAGGAACAAATATATAAGTGTATGGGTGAAAATTTTTACTCCGAAGGAAAAATTATTTAAGTGTATTGGCGATTTTTATCCACCGCTTGAAAATTATTTAATTTGTTTGGCTAATATTTTGTTATTTTTGAAAAAATATATATTTTATTTGAGATTTCATGAAGTCATTGCCATTAATAGACAAGGCACATCATATTGAGTCTGGACTCTGCACGATGTATCGATAAGCATGACCTCTTTGACATGTGACATGTACCTAAAATCCATCAATGATTTTAAACCATTCGATGATCGTAGATCAATGACTAAAGTTTTATTTCAGCCCAAATTTCTGAAGAGAACGTAGTTCTCCAAAATGTGCCTGGAATGGAATTGGATTCAATAGACACGTATCAAATATGATGGTCGATAATGGTGGTAATTTAATATATATCTAGTCACTAATTGCAATCTACTCTGTCCCCATGACTTCCAATATGATATTTGGTACTGGTTTATAGTTGTTTCCAATTTCGCACACTACTGCAATTATGGGAAAGATTTGCAGAGATATATGAAAGATTTAAAAAAAATTAAAGGAATTAATACTGACAAAGAAGGAATTATTACAATCAAGAGATTCAACTATTTATAGACGATCTCTGCTTCTTTCATCTTCAACTAGCTTTTGGTAGATAAATCGTTAGAGCTTGTGATATTTAAATTCTACCTCTGGTTTAGGTCTATAGGCTCAAGCTATATAATTTTGTATTCTGATTTCTCAAGATGGACACTCCTATCCACTTGAGAAGCATTTCTACAGAGGACCAAAGGGCCTTTTTGGGCTCCGTTAGAGACCCAACCCTCCAATCAGTTTGTAAGGAGGTTGGGATGTTCACTAATGAGGTTGTAAGGATGGTACTAGGAAGAGAGTTTCTGCGTAATGAAAATAGATACCGTGTTAACATGGACATTATGTCTCGGTTCTTGGTGTCTCTTTTGGACCTTGGAGGAGACAAGGTGGATATGTTGACACTATTAAGGAAGGTGTTTAAAGAAGACTTCCTTGGAGATGATGTTACTATTGTCATTTTTGCAGAAGTAGGGGTGGGGATCCCTTGGGCGAATGAATTAACCAAGCTTCTCCTCCCTGACCAAACAATGGGCAGGCAATCATTTCTTTTGAACATGAATGTGGATCAGTTGACACATCATAGGAAATGGGCACAAACTGGTAGGGACTTTCTCTGGAAATGGTTCCTCTTGAATGATTTTCCAAACTACAGTTGGCTTGAATAATTCTCACAACTTATAAAGTCTGAAGAATTCTACATAGAGGGAGGGAGAGATTCTTAGGGTAAACCATGAATGTGTCCAATGCATGTGCCCTAGCCCCAACCCCCTAGTAGTTTTGTTCTTTTGGCTATTTCCTCGTAACCTCACTCATTTTGGCTTTAAAGTTTTTGAGGGACTCTAATATGTAAAAATTGTAAATTTGCAAAACATATATATTAATGATAATTTTGCAAATTCCAATTCGTTTCAATTTGCCTCTTATGGATATAAAAATGCTTTTTATTTTATTTTATTATTTGTTACTACCATCATGCCATGGCAGGATACTTAGCATAATCATTAGGTTTTGAAATAGCTTAAATAGTTATCAATTTGTGTGGATATAAGATTTAATTTTCACCATAAAAAATAGCAGGTCTATTCTATTTTCTTCTCTAAAGTTAAAGAACAAACTTAGTGTCACTTTTGAGATGACCTTTTCTAAAAGATATTTGAAGTGCTTGACAAAGAAGTATTTGAAAAAACATAATGTTAGGGATTGGCTGCAAGTGATAGCATCATACTAATTATTTTATCCCCTCTCAGTTGTTCCCCTCTACACCAAATTATTTTTTCATGGGCTTTAACTCCTAAGTTGGCAAAGTGGTTCGCCACCTTATTAATTTCCCTATGTGTGGAAAATTTGATATTCTTCAAAAGAATTAATAATTGTATGAGATAAATTTATCCAATTAGCTATATTCCAAGATGGATTGACATCTTTTTGAGACATTGGATAATACTTTTGGAGTCCCCTTCAATCCATACCTTTGTATAGTTTGTCTATTTAGCAACGAGAAGGGTTTGAAAGGCTCCAATGGCTTCCACAATGTGGTTAGTATGGGTACCCAAGGGGAGTACAATTTAGTTAGTTATTCATTATAGAATTTATTACTTTAAATTTCTTTAAAAATAGATTGTTAATTGATTTTGTTGAACTTGAAAATTTTACTATCTAATTTAATTATGACATGATTTTAGTCATTTTAAAAAAATATATCATTAATTTAGTTTTAAATTTTAAGTTGGATGGGTGCCTTTAGTAACTTTATATAGAGGAAACTAATTTAATAAAATAAAAAATCATTGAAAACACATTAGTTAGCTCATAATTATACTATTCAATTAATATAAATTATTTTAAAAATAGATTATTAACAAAGTTTTTTGAACTTAAAAATTATACTATCTAATTTAATTGGGACATGCATATATATATATATATATATATATATATATATATATATTCTAAAAGAACATATTTTTAATTCAATTTTAAATTTTATGTTTGATACTACCTGTAATGTGGAAAACTGGACCCTAGTGACTCCCCACCTAGGAGAGAGAAAGTAAGTCACTAGGATGATTTTCACTTAGGAGATACTTTACATTCAAAAGAGGGGCTTGAATCCACTAGATCCAAATCCAAGGGAAACAAGGATGTGAATTTCAAGTGGATTGCAAGGGTTGACGTGTGATTTACCCTCTTTTGTAAATGAGAAAGTTGACTTGTTGACTATGTGGAAAAGAGAGAGAAAATGAGTGAAATGAGGAGCTATCGGTTCGGGATTGCGTTGTAACTTCATATTTGAGCTAACTACACTGATACGGATCTTCCCTGCAAATTTGGAGAAAAGTCGTCGGGACTGTAGCGGGAGTGTACATGGCCCTCCATAAAATCCGCGAAACGAAAAGGGTTCTTCCTTCTCTGCAAATGAAGCCCAAACCTGCAATTACAACTACGCACCTGCAACCTACACACAAAAAAGAGAGGAAAAGGGGTTGTGGATAGGGGTTTGCCTCAGTTTGAAAGAAACTAATTGCAAGTGCTTGAATGTAAACAATGGAAATGTATACCTTGTAGATCTACAATTTGTCGATGATGATTGCTTTGCTTCTTTAATGTAATCACACGTGTTGCATGCAATGGCATGTAACATGACAAAACCCTAACACACATACATGCTTTCAAATGAATGCTGACATACTGCTCCAATAGATGAATATAGAAGACTTAAATTCTTGAAAGCTTGATGATGTATATCTTTGCCTATGCTTTCTTATCTAATTTATGCTTATACAAATGAGAAAACCAACTCCCTTTTTATACATGCCTCAGAAGATTAATTCATCTCACCAAAGGCCGACATCGGGGAGATTAGGATCTCGAACTACACATAGGGCCAGGGGGACCTATCTTGGGGCCGGGCACCACACCCCTATCCAAGGGGGACAGGGGCACCACGCCCCTATCCTACCCTATCTTGGGGCCCAGACAAGGTCTTGAGGCTACCTCAAGGCTCAAACAGGAAGGGGTCAAGGGGTGAAAATGCAGAAAAAGGTCTTGGCTATGAAGGAGGATATTGTCGCCAAGGTGAGGACCTCAAATGTGGTTAAAATTCTAGGAGGCACAATTTTATGACACTACACTACCTTTAATAACTTTCTATAGAGGCAATTGATTATTCTTTATTAAAAAATAAAATTTCATTGAGTACACATTAGTTAGTTATTCATTATACTATTCAATTAATTGTAATTGCCTTAAAAATAGATTATTATTTGATTTTACTGAACTTTAAAATTATAATTTCTAATTAAATTGGGACATGCATAGAGATATTATCTTTAATATTAAATAATTTGATAAAATATAATTTCAATACAATTTTAAATTTTAAGTTTGATGGCTATCTTTAATAATTTTTTGGAAGTGAAAATGCTTTTTCTTTAAGACAAATAAATTAATTTTATTTAGTGATAAAGTTAACATCAAGGTTAGATTTTAATCAAGCTTACCTTGTTACTATTAGGGTTAATAATACGAGGGTAATATTTAACCTATCAGAATTAGAATATATAGAGAGTTTAAATTAGAATTAGGGATTTTGTTAAGGTTAGGATAAACAAAAAATTATAATTATGACCTTAAATGTAATGTTATAGTCTCAATTTTAACACTAACTCCGACTTGCATGTGTTGGGTTAGGATTAGAGTTTGAGCTAAACTAGGTATATGATTTAATTAGGGGTTTTGATTAAGGTTATGGTTAGTGTTGAGTTAGTGTAAGGGTTCTAGGATAAATCTTGAGGTCAAGGTCGAGGTTGTAATTAGGGTTCAGGTTTAATTAGGGTTAGTGTTATAGTTTATTAGGGTGAGGATTAATATTCTAGGAGAAAGCTTGGTTCAAGGTAAAGTTTAGGTCGGGGGTTAGTGGAATGGTTCATTTAGAGTTAAGGTAAAAGTTAGGGTCTAATTAGGGTAAGGGTTAGCAATACGTTTATTAAACTTGTTATAATTAATGCCTTACATCATTAGGTTAGGGTTAGGGTTAGTGTTAAAGTTATAGAATAAAATTTGGCATCAAAGTTATAATTAGCATTAAGGTTGCACCAGGGTTTAGGTTTATGTTTATTTAAGATTAAAACTAGAATAAGGATTTCCATTCCAGTTAGGGTTAGGGTTAAGGTTAGGTTAGGCTAGGGTTAAATATGATTAGGTATCAATTAGGATTATAGAAGAGATCTTTGACTTAGGATTAGGATTAGGGTTAGGGTTATATTATGAATAAAGTTTCAATAGCATTAGGGTTAATACTAGATTAGGTTAAGTTAGGATTCAATTAGGATTAAGGTTAATGTTAGATTAGGATTCAATAAGGGAAAAATATTTTATTTAGGATAATATTTGAAGTAGTTTTATGGTTGGGGTTTACTTTAGGCTATAGCTAAAATTAGAGATAGGGTTAAATTGGGTTTAGGATTAATGTCAAGATAGGGTTTAAGAAATGTTAGCATTTGGGTTAAATTAGGGTTAGATTCAATTTTGGACTAGGGTTTAAGTTAGAGTTAAAATAATAATTAGAGATGGGATTTGGATTATGGTTAAATTAGGGTGAGGTTTCAATAAGGGCCAAGACTAAGACTAAGGTTAGTGTTCAACTTGAGTCGTGTCTTTAATAAGTGTTAAAGTTAGGATTCATTTAAATTAGGATTAACGTTCAATTAAGGTTATCAATAAAGTTTAGTTATGGTTAGGGTTTTAATAGTTTTAGAGTTAGGGTTAGGATTTAGTTAGGGTTAGGGTAGAATTAGGGTTAGGGTTCAAAAAGAGTGATGTTATAGTTCAATTGCAGTGAAGGGTTAAGACCTTCAATTAGGGTTTTAAGAGAAATTTTCAAGTTAGGATTAGGGTTAAAATAAGGTTATGATTAAGGTTTAATAATGATTATGGTTTTGATATTATTAGGGCTAATAATAGGCTAGTTTAAGGTTAGGGTTAGGGTTAATGTTAGATTAGGGTTCAATAAGAGTTAGAGCTAGGGCTCAATTAGGGGTAGGGTAAAATTGTGGTTATATGAAAAATATTTGAGTTACCTTTAAAATATGGTTAGGGTTAATGTTAGATTAGAGTTTAAACATGTTTAGCATTAGGGGTCAATGATGGTTAGATTTAATGTTAGATTAGGTTTAAGGTTAGGTTTAGAATTAGAATTAAAGATAGTACTAGGGTTAGAGATGAATTAGCATTTGGATCAATGTTACATTAGGGTTTAAATAGTTTTAGTATGTAGATTCAATTGGGGGTAGATTTAATATTAGATAAAGGTTAAGGTTAGGGCTAGACTTAGAATTAGATATATGATTAGGGTAAGGTTTCAATAAATATCACATATATTAAACCTAATATTTATATATAAGTATATCATTATTAAACAAATGTTAAATATTTTTATTTTTAATTTTCCACCAAGTAGTCCAAGTGATTTATTGAACCATTTCATGTCAATTTTATTACAATCAACTCTTTACTATTATTTATGAATATTAAATATTTTTAATTTTGATATCTGCGGGATACTTTACTTACATTTTTCAAAATATAGGTATGCTAGTACAATATTATTATATTTAATAATCTAATAATATAACAATATATAATTATAGTTTAATATATTTAATGTCTTTCATGTTGCTTCATGATTGTTACTATCATATATATTTAATAATATATAAAATACACTTGAAAATGATATCTCTAAACATATTTTAATTATATATACATATACATGCTTGTATACCTACATTTTAAAAAACCCTATATAAAATATATATAAGGATATTCTTTCCAAGATGTCACTTCTATTATATATCACATTTTATTTTGAAAAACTAGTGCTTCCAAAATAACTAGATTTATATTTCTTTTGTGAAGATAGATATGTGATAACTTTTATCAACATAATAATCTATAAACATATGTAAATTATATAAAGATATAAATAAGAATAATATTATTCTTATTTATGAAATTAATTTTGTTCTTTCTTTATATTATATATATAAATATAAGAAATATTTAAAATTTTTATATAATATAAAAATATGCAATTATTATTATTATATAGATAAAAGTGATATCATTTATACATATTAATAATAATGTTAAACATTTTAATAAAAGGACAATACATAAATTATGGTAGATGAGAATAACTTATACATTAGTGCATCCTAGAAACTGAATATTCATTTCATCTGTACACTATGATTTAAATTCATGCACATACTTTATCTACCATATATCTGTTTATGTTTAATGTACACTATGATTTCAATTCATGCACATACTTTATCTACCATATATCTGTTTATGTTTAACGAATACTACAGATATTCTCCTGAACATTTTATTTCTATTATATTTTCATTTATTCTTTAATAATTTTTCATCTGATTGAATGCAGAAAATCAGAAACAATGAAATATTCAATTTTCTTGATTTTCTTCATTGTGATCAATCTCTATATAATCTCAGCACAGGATGATAAGAACGCAATCTCAGCACTGGATGATAAGAAGACACCTGTTCTTATTCTCTGTTTTTTATAATTTGTATCTATAATTGAACCATAGATATCTCTTTTTCTATTTTTAACAATTTGTATCTATAATTAAACCATAGATATCTCTTTACATTTCTTAAAATAGGTTTAATAGCTTTTTGCTCTTTATAAGCTTCTCTATAACCGCTTAACCGTCACTATACATTGAATTGATACACAGATAAGGAGAATAAATCCATATTGAATACAGATGAGTTCAAAATTGAGGTGATATACAGTATAAGGAGATAGGGGAGCCAAAGAAAGAGGGAGAAGATTTGTGGATAGTCCCAATTGAGTACTGGGTTATAAATGCTTGCGATAAACGTTACAGTCGCTTTCAGTTTCAAGGAAGGGAAAGAAGAGCTGAAAGTTATAGTTGACACAGATTACCAGTCTCTTACTATTCCTGCGGGACAACCTGTCTCACAAAAAAATGAGATGGGCGGAGACTATCCTCATATAATCCGTGGATATGAAACAAATTATGCTCAGTTTTTTAATTGTAAATAAACTCGCCTCTTTATCAGGCAGACATGCAGGCTATAAAAATCTATGCAATCTAAATAAATGTAAGGATAAAAGTTATCTTAGAAGAGAATCATCTCTAAAATAAATGTTTTTCTAAAATACTAAATATCAAGAATACAAATCTATTAAAATGGCGAGGGTTCTATTTTATTTTAAGAAATAAAACAATCCCTCCACAAAAGCTGAAACATGGCATATTTCATGCATGCATTTACTGGTCATTTGCATGTCAAATTGTTTAAAAAGTAGATTTAAATTTAGGGACATTTTGATCTTATTGTAGATTTTATGTTAATTTGTATTGATGTGTGTTAGAATTTTTAATTTTTTAATTTTATTTTGTAGACACCTAAAAATGGTCAACGCTTGCGGAGTCATACTTTAACATTTGCGCATTGCCTTATTTTAGGGTTTTTGCGTCGCATTAACATTTCTCCTATGTCACGCACTTGGTTTTTATCATTTGCAAGCATCGAGTCATTCTTCTATACTCTTCATTCATCTCGCCTTCGAATTTGGTCTTGTCGACACCAATCTTCAGTCATGATTTTGGTCAATCTTATCCTGTCGCATCAATGTGCGTATTCATTTGTCATCATTTTGGACATCGTCAATCCTAATTAGGGTTTTGTCCTCTTGTCAATCTTGTCATTTTGCGATCGATTTGTCATCAATTCTTATCATTTCCAATCTTGTCGTTTTGCGATCGATTTGTCATCGATCGTTGTCATGTTCGATCTTATCATTTTGCGATCGATTTGTCATCGATCGTGGTCATTTTTAATCTTGTCGTCTTGCAATCTATTTTGTCATCGATCCTTGTCCTCTTGTCAATTTTGTCATTTTGAGATCGATTTATCATCAATCGTCGTCCTTCTCAATCATGTCAATTTGGATCAATTAGTCATTGTTCCTCATCAATTGGCGCATTCATCAATCAAATCATTTATCAAGTCAGAATCATGATCAAATCAAATCGACATTAATTATCTTTCATCAAGACCTAATTGTCGTCCTTGCATTGCTAATTCATCTTTTAAGGTTTCATGATTTAATCATTTAACCTTGTTTGTCATTTCTCTCTCTAGGATTAATAAATTATTTATTTATCCTAAGTCTTCTCATTGCAATTAAATGTTCATTTAATTGGCTAATTATTCCTCTTTTTGTGAATTAATTAATAAATGACAAATTATTAATTAATTTACTTAATTCTTAATTCCTAATTTCTAATTCCTATTTTTCATCAATTTCTAATTCACATAATTTCCTCCTATTTTTCTCCTAATTTCATGGGAATGACATAGAAGTTTGTCATAATTGACAATCAATCAATTCTTGACATAGAAATTTGTCATAAATTGTCATGAATTATCAATCAATCAAATTTTGCATAGAAAGTGCATAATTTGTCATAATTTGTCATAATTGACATTTTTGATTTGCAATTTCCATTTGAATGGAATCATGCTAATTTGATCTTTTTCTCCAATTTCTCTATAAATTGGATGAATTTCTTCAATCCCAACTAATGAGAATAATCACTTTGTCGAATCAATCATGCTTTGAGTACTCTTGTGCCAATGTCAATCTTGCTTTCACATTAGGTTTATGCACTTGAAGGTGAGATCCACAAACAAAGGCTATTTGGAGAAGAAAGAAGAACAATGGAGCTGCATGAAGGAAGCATTCAGATCTACATTTGGTTTGCATAGTCTTTAGTTTTGAATGTTTCATTTTCATGTCTTTATTGAGTGTGTTTAAGATAGATCATTGCATTTGGGCTTTCGTGATTGAGCTAGATTAGTATATTGATTTTCTTGTGATGATTTCCAAATTCCTAGCTACATTAATTGGTGAACCCGACATGAACTAACCCTCTAATCATGTCTTGAGTGCCTTTTGAGTTGATTTGCAGGCCAAAAACCCAAAAACAGGGCAATACAGGGCTTTCTGGGGACTTCTACGCCTATGTGAGACAACCTGCGCCTGTGTTAAAGACATTCTATGCCTATGTCATGAGTTTTGCGCCTGTGTAAAGTCCAGAAACAGAGGTAAAAATGCAGTGTTTTACTTGAAATTTTTTTTTTTGCATTCTGTTTTCTGCTTTTTGGTTTTTGGTACTGATTCTCTATGCAGCACCTTGGCATATGCATGGCAAAAACAACAAATGAAACTACTAACACATTTTATGCAGATTCGATAGTCAAAGACTAAATGTATCAAACTTCTAACTCGGGTTTTGCAGGTCGCCTTGGATTACAACTAAACTTTGTGTTTGCAATTAATATTTTAGGCACCTAGTGATTTCTAAATAGGATGGAATGAATCTATGTTTGATTTTATTGTTGAGTTTGACATTGGAGTAGGAGAGTATGCTCTCATCCTTCTTAGGGTGATCAGAAATCCAGATCTTCGATACCATGCTCATTGTTTTGATTGTGTGTCACCTTTAGAGGGCCTACCTTCCCGACCATTTGCTTTTGCAAGCAAGTGATAATCGTGAGAAGGGAACGACCCAAAGTGAGTATGGCTAGAATACCTTGGCATTCTAACTCACTATAAACAAATACCTGATGAGAAAAAGCTTTGAAGGAAGGGTTACGTGGGAATTGTAGTTACTTGGGAAGTGATGACCCTTGAACTCTTTCTCATATCAACATCTAAGTAGGACCTCACGGTCTAAATCATGCTTGCGCGACTACATTTGTTTGGTATCTTGGTGGGCTTAATGTCTCAATCACGCTTGCGTGACATCAAGGAGTAACACTTAACAGAAATCCTTACTAAACACCTTGTTTTTAGAAGCCAAAAACCCTTCTAGTTGCTTGAGAAGGACAAGTTCGGATACTTGGAAGAGATACTAAGTTTGCCATGGGGAGATTTCCATGGGGACTGATGCTTGGCTTCCCTGAGAAGTGAGTGCCATGGAGGGGAGCCCGTGGGGTCAAGCATCTATGTATTCTCCTTGAATCCCATAAAGAGTCTACCTCTCAAGTACCTAATGTCCTTGCCTACCATAAGAAATGTGTGAATGAGCATGATTGTCTTGAGTCTAAGTTGAAATATCTTGTCTTCTTTGCTTGTCAAAAGTTGAATTGTATCTCATTTCAAAAACAAGGCAAATTGATTCAAAACAAGGTTAAACACAAGAACATTTCATCCAACAAAGTTCAAAACACCTTCAAACATGGTTGTCAAACATTTTTCAAAATCTTGTCTCAACATTCATGTCACTTAGATTTAGGTTCATCCTAGGTTTGCATTTTGCAAATTCATTGTCAATTACCAAGGTTAGGTTTCACGTAGGTCATACTCCTTTGCATATCAATAAGGGTCATCCGTTTGCATGTGTCCTCTTGCATTAGAGTAATACCATTGTCATACATTCATATTTGCATACCCTAGGTCTCTTCATTAAGTTTAGGGCATTATCATATCATATTAGGGTCATTTGCATAGTAATTATCCCTTTGCATATAGTGTCAAAACTAAGTGTTGTCATACTTGAGTAATCCAAATCTTTGATAAACCCTAAGTCATTGTTAGGAGGTCTAGACCTTATCAAATCTTTTTTCCTTTTGTCATCAATGTTATTTCATCAAACCTAGCTTAGTATCCAAGCATATAGGGGAGACATTGTCATTTTTTCCTTTGTCACTTGGTCCTTTTGTCCTTTGAGGTCTAGACATCATTTCAATTTCCTAAGGGTCTCTTTTAGATTTGCATTCATAAGTTTGTCAAAGTCTTCAAAAACAACCAAAAACATAGATTGCACTCTTGCCATAGATTGCATTTTCATTTATTTAGTTTGCATTTAGTTGCATATCATATATTATCCTTGAAAAAATTCCAAAAATATTGCATTCGCATAAGTGACATGCCTATTGAGACAAGATCAAAATCTAAAAAGATGGGTGAACCAACGTATCAACCCATTGACAACATATCAAATTCACAATTTCAAACCAGTCAAACAGTACAAATTGAAGGTTCATCAAACACATCACTACCACCATATGGAATGGTTCAACTTGGACCACCTCCATTATATGAACTAGTGTTTGTACCTATGAAACTAGGACATCGGAGTGTTCCACCAACTCCAAGAGGAAATGCACCTTTCGATTGGAATCAACCAAACTTGCAACATGAAATACAAACATTGTATGAAGAACAAACCCTCTCACAAGGATTTGGTTCAGATCAAGGCATTCACCAAGAAACGAATCCAAATGTCCAACCAGATTCTTCATCAGATTTCGATGCTTCTGATGATGTTGACATGTTCCTTCAAGATCCAAAGTTGACAAAAAAGATGGATAAGTTCTTGAACAAGGTCTTTAAGATGTTTCCACAAAAGTATCTTAACATGATGAGTAATGTGACCTCTTCAAGTGAGCAAATCAATGTGCAAAAACAACAATGCGGTGAGCTATTAAGTTTCTCTCCGCATCCAAATGAAGAAAATGCGCAACAAGCAACTCAACCTACCTTGATGAGTAAACGTGCTTCGAAGGCATTGACAGTGACTATTCCTCAAAAGTCACCATTTGAGACAATAAATAATCCATTATTCAACACAACACCTATAACACAAGATCAAATAAAGACCTCACAAATATTGACAACTATCCCTCAACAAGAAGTAGTTCCTTATATGCATAAAATTGGATCAAAATCTAAAATGCAAGAAAGCTTCATGACTGGGATGCCTGATATCACCAATGTCCAAAACAATTCCATGATGCAACAAAGTTCGTATATCCCATTAAGCTCAATATATTTGCCAAACACTATTGCGACAGATCCTTCGATAATGGCAACACAAAGAACTACGGATAGTGGTTTGCACCAACAACAATTGTTGCAACAATTGAGTAATACACAAAAGGTACAATTGAATGTGCAAACAAGCAATGTGCAACAACAACAATTTCGCATTCGACAACAAATTGCAGCGCCTTCGGCACCATTACAAGTTAATGCAAACTTGCAACCATCACAATGGATTGGACAAACAACACAACAAGTTAATGCAAGTGCTATACCCCATCTTAAGGAGAAACAACAAAAACCACCTAAACAAAGTTTTTTGCAAATGATGGGATATACACTGCGACAACAATTGGCACAAAGTCAACAAATGCCGGTTCGTCAGCATCAACAACATGTGCCTCAATATATGCCAAGACAAACAAGCTATCATATTTCACAACCGCAATTGGCACCTGTGCAATATCAACAACACACTCAATTGCAATATCAACCTAGGCTCCAAGAAGCACAGCAACAAGGTTGATATCAAGGCATGGCACAACCACAACAACAAGAGATGTACCAAGAACATTATATGCCGGAGACACCAAAAACGGCCATTTCAGAGTATCAAGAACCGATCGGAAATATGATGTATCGACAAAGAGTACCCACTGGGATTAATGATGGACCTCCAAAATCTGATACAATTGCACAACAACTTGAGAAGTTGCAATGACAAGTTGATGCATTATAAACTAAAGGAACAAAGAAGTTGTATACAGATCAAGATTTATGTTCTAATCCATTTGACAAGAGTGTATACATGCCTCCATTCCCTAAGCATTTTGAGGCACCTAATTTTGAGAAATATAAAGGGAATGGCAATCCAAAAGATCACATTCAAGCATTTTTCACGGCATGTACTAAAGTGAGTTATGAGGAAACATATTTAATGCGCTTATTTGCATGAAGTCTCACGGGACAAGCCATGGATTGGTATTCACATCTGCCAGGAAATATAAAGACTTGGTCGGAATTGGCTCAAAAGTTTTTATCTCATTTCGCGTTCAATATCGACAGTGACGTGACCATGTCAGATTTATGCAACACCAAGCAAAAGCAAGGTGAACCATTAGTGACTTTCTGCAACGATAGCGAAGCTTGTATAGTTGTTCTTCCCTAGATATACCTGAAGAACAACAAGTGAATCTGTTTATCCAAAATTTGGTCCCAGAAATGATGTATGAACTAAAATTGAAAAGTCCTAGTACTATTGAGAAACTCATTAAGAAAGGAATGGGCATTGAAATGACTCTTGTAGCTAAAGGAATTATCAAGCTCAATAAAGACAGTGACAACACAAATAATTCAAGGGACAGAAACAGATTTTGGTATAAAAATAAGAATGTCACTAATGATGGTGTTGTTGATGCAAGAGCGGTGAATGCAAATCAACCCCCATTCACAATCAAGAAATTGAGTGTTCCTAATATGTCAACTATGGAACAAAATCAAACACCAATGAGAAATGTTACTCAACAGCCGCAATACCAACAACATGCTCAACAATACACTCAACAGTATAATCAACAACAAGGTCAACAACAAAATCAGCAACGCAAATCTTTCCGATCGAGGGATGGGCCTCCCCAACAATTTACGCCATTGGGAGAGCCTATTGAATCAGTAATGAAGCAATTAATACAAGCAAAATTTATTAAGCTACCAGATATCAAGGCAGAACCAGTGGTAAAACTGCATTGGTGGAATGATAATGCATATTGTGAGTATCATCGGTCCAAAGGACATAAAACCGCGTCATGTTTTCAATTGAAACATATGATTCAAGATTTGTTAGAGCAAGGAGTAATTGAGGTAGACCCACCCCATACGACCTCTAACACTGATCATACTATTTTCAAAACTCCTTTGCTTGATCATGACAAGGGTAAAGCATCTTCTTCAAACTCTACCCAAACAGCAAATTATGCAAATACTGGTTATAACAATGTCATAAATTGTTTTCGAGCATCAAATGAGTATGTTTCCACCCTAAGAATAAAGGGACAAGATCCTTCTTGCGCAGTCACCACTCGTCGATCCAAAATAGTCCTGAAAGGAGCTCCTGCAGCTCCTCCCAAGCCAACTCCTGTAAGTCAATATAATCTCTTGGATCATCTAGGAAAGACACCCACACAAATATCAATCCTTGAGTTGTTGAAAATGTCCCCCATGCATCGTGCAGTCCTAGATAAAGCTTTAATTGAGTCCACTGTCCCGACAGACATTGATGTTGACCAGTTTCAAGCCCAAATTGGACATCTAGCTGTTTCCCAAAATGTCGCATTTTCTGATAATGATATCTCACCTGATAAGCTCCCTCATAATGACCCTTTGCACTTAGAAGTCTTTGTCCATAATTGCAAAATCCGATGAGTCTTGATAGATGCAGAGCGGGTCTTAATATTTGTACCTTGAGAGTGGTCATTGGCCTCGGTTATACAGAAAATGACATTGATGCTTCCAAAAGAATAACAATCAAAGCATATGATGATGCTGAGTGCCCATCCAAAGGGATAATTACATTTCCTATCAGAGTCGGTCCCGTGACAGAAAACACTTTCTTGCAAGTATTGGACCTTGATCTCCCTTACAATATGATTCTTGGCCGTCCATGGATCCAAACAATGAAAGCAGTTCCATCCACCTATCATCAATGTTTAAAATATCCTTACAATGGAACCGAGATAACAATTCTAGGAGATCCTAATCCATTTCAATTTTGTGCTACTCTAAAGGATTCTTCGCATCAGCAAGTCCCAGTCAATAGAGAGGCCAAACCACATAGTTATGTGGATCCTAATGAATTGTTAGATGCTATCAAAGGAAAATTGAAGATACAGGACCAAGGATGTGGAGAATATTCAATGGATCAAACATTCCTCATCGGGAATTTACCAATATCTCCAAAATCATATGGCAAACCACATTTATTGCAAAAGGAACCTAAGGTGGTTATTCAATATCAGCCTCCCACCACATTTACAAGATGGGGTGAACTTGACAAAGAAACTTTAGATGATGATGTCATAGATTGGCTTTATAAGGATCCGACTTAGACCCCACCTGTCAGATTGCCAGTGGAACAATACGGCAAAGGATTTACTATGTTGCAAAAGAAAGGATATGATGGCTGCAGTGGCTTAGGCCTGAACAACAATGGAAGGCTCGAACCTGTTATACCCAAGATGCGACCTCCAACTTTAGGGTTAGGTTTTGTACCATTATGAATTGAACCCTCATCTTCCAAAGTGACCACATGTAAAAAAGGGTGTGACTCTGATGATGAAATAACACCTGAGGATACCCGACCCGAAACTGATTCCAATGAATGGGAATGGAGTTCCTTTTCTTCTAGCTCCTATGCCCTTGACAATATTTTTCTTGACCCTAATAATTTGCCTATGGAAGACAAACATGAAATCACTCCTCTTCCTAAAACATGTCCTCGTGCTTGGATAGAGTCATTCTAGGATCCAAGCTCCGAATCAAAGACAAGTAGTTCAGATAGTGATACCATAGATGTTTACATCTTTACCATATCAGCCCTCTCTCTCCTGAAAACCGATGATGACATGCCCCTCATCTATCCCCAACTTATCCAATATTACCAACAAGAACCACTCACATTGGACTATTTTCAAAATGACAAAGTAATTGGAGAATTCCTTGGACTACGG
Source organism: Cryptomeria japonica (assembly GCF_030272615.1). Taxonomy (NCBI): domain Eukaryota; kingdom Viridiplantae; phylum Streptophyta; class Pinopsida; order Cupressales; family Cupressaceae; genus Cryptomeria; species Cryptomeria japonica. Next base: position 265,489,725 of record NC_081408.1, read on the forward strand.
GAAGGCATACCACAAGGTGATCATAAGGCAGGATTTGCTATTGACCTAGATTCCACAGCATATTTTGGGGAGTCAACTCCATCTTCCAGTCATCAAAATGAAAAAAGAAAAGAAAAGATAAAGAATCAAAAGAATAGGTCTTTGAGTGAAAACAGTAAGGCACTCTCTGATCACACAAAAGTAAAAATAAAAGACGTACCTGCGGGTGAAAACCTCTCTGAGGCACCCAAAGGTGGAAGAGTGGACATACCCCTATCAATTTAGGATAAATCAACATTGCTCGTGGAAATGACCGAAGAAATAAATTTGGGTACACCTGACAACCCTAAGGTCATTCTTTTTGCTGCTTCTCTATCACAATAGGAAAAGATAGATTTTGTCAATTTCTTTCTTGAGAAGAAGATCAGCTTTACATGGTCCTATGCAGATATGTCTGGCCTCGATCCAGAATTAGTCCTTCATCATTTTCCATTAAAAACAAATGCCAAGCCTGTCAAATAGAAACTTAGAAAGATGCATCCCCAGGTGGCTCTTTTGGTTAAGGTAGAACTGAAAAAACTACTGGATGTGGGCTTTATCAGACCCATCGATTATGCAGATTGGATTTCAAACTTGGTACCAGTTAGCAAAGTAACTGGGGGCATCAGAATCTACACCGATTTTAGGGATCTCAATAAAGCATGCCCTAAAGATGATTTTCCATTGCCAAATATTGACATCATAGTTGACATGACTGCCGGATATGAGATGCTCTCATTGATGGATGGTTTCTTCGGCTATAACCAAATTCACATTGCTCCTGAAGATCAACATAAAATGGCATTCACATGTGCTTGGGGTACCTACTGTTGGAATGTGATGCCCTTCGGTCTTAAAAATGCAGGCGCAACATATCAAAGAGAAATGACGACAATTTTCCATGATTTCATGCATACTTTTATGGAGGACTATGTTGATGACTTATTATGCAAATCTGTCACAAGAGATAGTTATCTAGCCATCCTGGGCCCAATCTTTGACCGAATGGAGACCTACAACCTCAGACTCAATCCAAAGAAGTGTGTCTTTGGTGTCATAGCTGGCAAATTACTAGGGTACATTGTTTCTCATAGAGGCATTGAGGTCGACCCTACCAAGGTTAAAGCAATAATGGATATGCCTCCACCTTCCAATCTCTGGCAATTAAGAAGTCTGCAAGGAAAGCTACAGTCAATCCGCCACTTCATTGCTCAGTTGGCCGACAAATGTCATCCATTCTAGCATCTATTGCATAAAGGTGTCGCTTTTAAATGGACTGAGTAATGTCAATCAGCCTTTCAAGCTCTCAAAGACTATTTGTTGTTGCCACCTATTCTAATGCCTCCTATAGAAGGAAAGCCTTTTATATTGTATATTTCTGCAACTAAAATGACGCTAGGAGTTCTCTTGGCCCAACAGGATGAGAACGACAAAGAGTGAGCTATTTACTATATCAGCTGGACACTGGTCGGTTATGAGCTAAATTATTCAACTATTGAAAGGGCATGCTTAGTAGTGGTATTTGCAACACAAAAGCTATGACATTATATGTTAAATCACCAAACATTGTTGGTTGCAAAAATTGATGACGGTTCGCCTAGCAAAGTGGGTTATGATCCTTAGCAAATTTGATATTGAGTACATGGAGTGAAAGGCAATAAAAGGACAAGTCATAGCTGATCAACTTGCAGAGGCTCCTATTTATGATGATCATCCCATGTTGACTGATTTTCTAGATGAATCAGTCTTTGCTCTTACATCTTCTAATGAATGGAAGTTATACTTTGATGGGTCCCATACCAAGTTCGAGTCCGGAGCAGGCATCTTGTTTGTCACCCCTCAAGGTGATGCTATTCCCAAGTCCTACAGAATAACTTTCCATTGTACCAATAACATTGCAGAGTATGAAGCACTGGTCACAGGACTCCGAGTAGCAGTCCACTGGAATATCACACATCTGCAAGTCTATGGAGATTCCCAATTAGTCATCCGACAAGTGAATGATGACTACGAAACAAAAGATGAAAAGCTTATTCCCTATAAGCATATGGTAGACTTCTTCAAGATGAAATTCATGGCTATCCATTTCAATCAAGTTCCAAGAATGCAAAACAAGTCGGTAGATGCGATGGCTACGATTGCTTCCATGTTGAATATGCCCCACAATATGGACAAATGTGAATTTTTAGTTGAATAGTTGCTGGTTCCTTCTTTTGACATTCTGATGGCAGATGTGATGTGCGTTCTTGTTGGTCCCAACTCCCCATGGTACAATGACATTTATCAATATTTGAAATCTCAAACCTTACCACCTAATCTTTCTGCTAACCAACGCCGAGCCTTCATCCGAAAGACAGCCAAATATGTCATCATCGCCGACACCCTTTACCATCGTTCCTTTGACCATACCCTCCTCAGGTGTTTGGATTCTGACAAAGCACAAACAACTTTACACAAGGTTCATGATGGTATATCCGGGGGCCATTTCAATGGTCTGAGCTTAGCCAAAAAGTTGATTCGTGCTGGGTATTATTGGCCCACTTTGGCAAAGGATGTTCATGATTTTGTTAAGAAGTGCTACAAATGCAAGATCCATGGAAACTACATTCATGCACCAGCCCAAGAGCTTCATTCTGTCATCTCTCCATGACCTTTTTCTCAATGGGGATTGGATCTTATTGGCAAGATTCACCCAACATCTGCAAATGGACACAAGTTTATCATTATAGCCATAGAGTATTTTACAAAATGGATCAAGGCTATCCCCATGACTTATATCACTGGTGTCCAAATTTCAAAATTCTTGCTGAATTATATCATATGCCGATATGGGGTTCCCCTTGCCATAGTCACAGATAATGGTCGACCCTTCAAGAATAAAGATGTCAAGGAACTCTGTGAAAAATTTCATATCCAACACCGTTTCTCCAGTCCATACTATCCACAGGGTAATGGTCAAGCTGAAACATCAAATAAAACCATTATCAAGATCTTGAAAAAGGTTGTCAATGACGCTGGTTGAGATTGGCATGTTCAGTTGAATCCAACACTATGGGCTTATCGCACTTCTATTCGCACACCTACTGGCGCAACACCTTATTCCTTGGTGTATGGTGCGGAAGCCATTTTACCCTTGGAAGTGGAGATTCCTTCCTTGCGTGTTTCCTTGCAACATCTGATTGATGATGAGACACACAGAGTCTCTTGGTTGCATCTGCTTGAGATGCTAGATGAGAAACATCAGACAACCCTGACACATTTGCAAGCATATCAAAACCGTCTCCGTCGCTCTTATAATAAGAAAGTCAAAGGGCAACACTTTGAAGTGGGAGATCTGGTTTTAAAGGCAAACCCTAAGAATGCACAGTCTACTGACATCATCAAAGGAAAGTTTGAACCTAATTGGGTTGGGCCTTTCATAGTGACTGCAGCCTATGGCTCAGGGGCATATCAACTTGCCACTCCAGAAGGTGAACCTTTGTCTGATCCTGTCAACAGCATGCACCTTCGCAAGTACTAGGCATAATTTTCTATCAGCACTTCTTCAAGTATGATCTTGAAAAACTACAAAAAAAGTGTAAAAAGTGAAAAAATACAAAAAAAAAAAGTGAAAAAGCAAAAGAAAAAAAAAAAGAGTAAAGAAAAAAGATTCGCCCTTTAGTGAAAACCTGACAAACAGGCGCTTTGGGCAAGTACCTTGGTGAAAACCTGGCAAATAGGTGCCATGTGTGAGATGAGATCATTGCTCCGTCATCTGTCATGACCTCTAAGCTATGCTTTCTCTCGGCCGGTTTATCACGTCTATCTTTGTCTTGACCCAATGTTCTGTTCGAGGCCTATGATTGGTCAACATCATTGTCCTACTCCATTTCTTGTGCATATGTTTTGGTCTTGGTCGCTTTATATGTCTTTCCGCTGTGCATTGGGGGTGTTCCCCTTGTCATGATCAATCACTGGAACTTTTGCATTTAAAATGTCCTGAAATAATCCAAAAAAAAAAAAAAAATTGAAAAAATGCCCTGAAATAATTCAAAAACAATTGAAAAATGTCCTGAAACAATTCAAAAACAATTGAAAAATGTCCTGAAATAATTCAAAAACAATTGAAAAATGTCCTGAAATAATTCAAAAACAATTGAAAAATGTCCTGAAAAAAATCCAAACAAAAAAATCAAATAAATGTCTTGAAAAAATCCCTAAAAAGTCAAATAAAGTCTTGAAAAAATTGAACACAAAAAAAAAATTGTAAAATCTTGAAAAGTAAAACATAAATATCCCCTTTGTACATAGACAGGTCACTGAGCATACATCCAATGACAATCAATCAAACATTGTGCTTTACTGAAATCACGCATTCACAGATGAACTTTTTCAATCAAACTAGACATTCAAACTGATCACAATTGTCATATCACTCGAACGTCAGCATCAATATCATTTGACTTTGTCACTACTATCATGGGTCTTATACAGGGTGTGGTATACTCGAAACCAGACTGTGTCCTATCTTAGACAGGGTACCGCATGTCCTGAAACCAGACAGCATGATCATCCTATCAGCACTTTCAACTTTTGACAATGAAGATCAAGATGTTTGTTTGATTTGTTGGAATTTGTGCATCTTATCTTTTTACTGATTTATCTTTGGCTTTGGTCATGTTCCTATGTTGCTCGATGATGTCACTGAGTGATTTAGAGTGACCGGGATGGTTCCTGATCCTTTTCTTTTTTTGTTGTGATTGTTGTTTGTCTATGATGTGTTTGTTTTTTGCAAAAAAGGGTTGCATTTCAGCTCTGGCCTTCAATGCCATGATGCTACGCATCCATTTTGCTACATTAAAATAAAGGTTCTCACCTACAAAGTGCATTACTGAAAGCAAGTTTTTCTTCGTCTCTAACTGTCCTCTGTCTCATTTTCTTCTTACTAACATTTCTTCCGTCCATTCGGATAGTCAGTTCGGTCTAGTGCTCTGATTTCTCTACATACATATGTTGCATCCTGCATCCATTTGGTTAGTGCATTTGCATCACATCAAGCATCACATCAAGTATTTTATCCATTTCATATTATAAATACATCAAAAACACATAAAAAAAATATATCCATACATGTTCCACAATTCATACATCAACAGTGCATAAGTCATCCATACATAGCAAATAACATAAGTCATAACACATTGCATCCCATCATATCGATGCATATCATATCATATATCCAAATAATATCGGACTACAAAAATTGGACTGTCGGTCTTAAGTATGGCCCGCAGGCTGACTACAAAATGTCAAACTACATAATGTCCACTGTCTATCATAAGGAGCACGTGCCTCTGTCACTGGGTGCTCCCTCTGTCCTCCTCATCCCTGCCATGTCTCGCGGATGATGTCCCTCTTGGTCCTGGCTATGGTGGTCTCATAGGTCCACTCACCCCCATGCTGCTCAATGACCTCCGAGAGCGTGCCCTGCTCTCTGTCCTCGATCGTGCCCGATATGAAGCTGCTCTCTGCTCTGGTGGAACGACACCCTCATATAGTGTCCTCCAATGGCGTATCTCCTCTCTGGTCTCTACCAACATCTGTGCCATCTCACGTGCAGTGGCATCCCTAATCGACCCAATGAACTCAGTGACTCTCTGTTCCTCTCACTGTGCCTGAGCTATTGCTGTATCACGAGCCACTATGAGTCTGGCTATCTTTGCTCTGAACTGATCCTGCTATCTCTCTAATGTCGCAATGTGATCCTACTGACTCGCTATGGTAGCCATGCACATCTCCATCTCCTCTATGCTAGCTCTCTTCGGCTCTATGGGTATATCCTGCCATGCCTCATGCTCACCTGAATCTGGCTCATCCTTGTCATCCCCATCCTCATCTTCATCTTCGTCATCCCCATCCTCATCTCTGTCCTCGTCATCCCCATCCTCATCTCCATCCTCATCATCCCCATCCTCATCTCTATCCTCATCATCCCCATCATCCTCATCCCTGCCCTCATCCTCCTCGTCCTCATCATCTCCCTCCTCCTCTCCTACGAGTGGGAAGTCCTCCTATCTCCTAGGTACTGGAATGTCAGGATCTGTCAATGGCACTATCCGTTGTCATGCAAACCATCTCTCATACTCCTCTGTCATCCCGACATCCTCCACGTTTGATCTCCAATCCCACTGTCTCTGTTGTAGCTGTGAGAAGTCAGCATATGCTATGTGCGGCTGAATCATACTCCCCCACTAACTCGTCTCTCTGTGAGATCGGGCAAAGTGTGCAGTCCTCCTAGGTACATCCTGCCTCTCTCCAAACTGTCATCTAACTCTCTCTGGTAGTTACATCTCAATCACTCTTTGGTGATTCACTAGTCACCCAATCAGGTACCTCTCTTGTCTACAATACGGTAGCTCCTCACTATCATCTGACCATCCTGGACAATCACGATATGGCCTCCATGTGAACTCTCTCATTCTGTCTAGCTCATGTCGCCAATATAATATGTATCCAAATGGACCCTTTCTTAGTGCTCCCCCATAGTAGTACACATATGGTCAGTGTGGTAATACCTGTCTCTCTGCAATCGGTTGACATATGGCTATGTGCTCAAATGCCCATACCTATAACAGTGTGACCCCACAACTCAAAGTCTTCACTCCCTGATATGCTATCTGATGTAGCTGAAAATATAGCATAGCAAGTACACATGGTCCCCATGCATACATCGTACCCTCTGTCACCATCTGCTCTAGCACTCTTCCCCATCCAATAGGGAATCCATGTCCTCGTCTATCCCCTGCTAGTAGGCATGCTATCACCACTGCTATCACCACATATCATCGATCATACTCTGATGCCATAGTCTCCCAACCGATCTCCCTCTCTACGATATCCAAATCCTCTATGTCACACTCAAATAATCTGCACAATGCATCTCTCCCTATCACTAGGTTGTACTCTATCATCTCTCCATGAATCGAAATGCGGAGGATATGCCATACATCCTCTAGTGTCACAGTCACCTCTCCAGTCACCAGATGGAAGGAGGAAGTCTCCGAATGCCATCGCTCTGCCAATGCGGTAAGCAGTCCTGTGTTTGCCCTAATCTCGGGCATGAATGTGATATAGTATATCCCAAGTCCCGCTAATGTATCTCTGTCTGTGCTCCTGAGTCTATGTCATAGCATGAAGCAGTCAGGTTGGTTCTCCCGTGTGATTAATGGATACTATCGACTCTGCATCATAATTGGGGCACATTTTGTCAGTTTTAGGGTTTTCTCCTATGGGTTGCATTTCCTCATTTTCATGTCCACATCAAGGTGTTTTTCAGCTATTCTGACCTATCCTACCCTTATCCCCCCTTTTCGGATCATTTGCATGTCGTTTTGGACCAAAATTGAGTTCCCAATGCACAACTACGCCTGTGTCAAGGAACCTACGCTTGTGTCATGTAACCTATGCCTGTGTACCCTACACAAGCATAGAAGACCTCACACAAGCACAGTATTCGCCCTACACAGGCGTAGAAGTCAGTTTCTGCACTCCCTATGGGCCCCACAATGTCCTACAAGCGGTCAAAATTCATGAAATTGAAAATATGGGTTTTTGAGATACATACCGCTACTCCCGCATCGTCTGATCATCTGTAAGTGTGTACACGTTCTCCAAGGTGATCCGCCATTGGAATGTTCGCCATCTCTCTGCAAGTGTCCTTGTCCAGAGCAACAAATTCTCCTCTTTGGCTAGTGCAAATGAGCTCTTTTCAACCTCTTGGTCTCATTTATAGATCTTTGTTAGTGCATAGATGGACATGTACTCTCTCCATCTCATGTTGGTCACATTCTTTTGCATCTTCAATTGCTTGTCCTTCGTGCATCCAGTCTCCGATTGTCAGTCCGTTCGATCCTATCATTATTATCGATTAATTGGCCTCTTTTCTGCATGTTTCCGACCAATTCCTTGAGGGGGCATGCATATGTCATTGTCATTATCTGGGGCATTTTCATTATTGTTCTTTGAAACAACGCTTACAATCGCATTGTCTCAAAGAGGGGCAAAATGTAGACACCTAAAAATGGTCAACGCTTGCGGATTCATAGTTTAACATTTGCGCATTGCCTTATTTTAGGGTTTTTGCATCGCATTAACATTTCTCCTATGTCACGCGCTTGGTTTTTATCATTTGCAAGCATCGAGTCATTCTTCTATATTCTTCATTCATCTCGCCTTCGAATTTGGTCTTGTCCACAACAATCTTCAGTCATGATTTTGGTCAATCTTATCCTATCGCATCAATGTGCGTATTCATTTGTCATCATTTTGGACATCATCAATCCTAATTAGGGTTTTGTCCTCTTGTCAATCTTGTCATTTTGTGATTGATTTGTCATCAATTCTTATCATTTCCAATCTTGTCGTTTTGCGATCGATTTGTCATCGATCGTTGTCATGTTCGATCTTATCATTTTGTGATCGATTTGTCATCGATCGTGGTCATTTTTAATCTTGTCGTCTTGCAATCTATTTTGTCATCGATCCTTGTCCTCTTGTCAATTTTGTCATTTTGAGATCGATTTATCATCGATCGTCATCCTTCTCAATCATGTCAATTTGGATCAATTAGTCATTGTTCCTCATCAATTGGCGCATTCATCAATCAAATCATTTATCAAGTCAGAATCATGATCAAATCAAATCGACATTAATTATCTTTCATCAAGACCTAATTGTCGTCCTTGCATTGCTAATTCATCTTTTAGGGTTTCATGATTTAATCATTTAACCTTGTTTGTCATTTCTCTCTCTAGGATTAATAAATTATTTATTTATCCTAAGTCTTCTCATCGCAATTAAATGTTCATTTAATTGGCTAATTATTCCTCTTTTTGTGAATTAATTAATAAATGACAAATTATTAATTAATTTACTTAATTCTTAATTCCTAATTTCTAATTCCTATTTTTCATCAATTTCTAATTCACATAATTTCCTCCTATTTTTCTCCTAATTTCATGGGAATGACATAGAAGTTTGTCATAATTTGTCATAATTGACAATCAATCAATTCTTGACATAGAAATTTGTCATAAATTGTCATGAATTATCAATCAATCAAATTTTGCATAGAAAGTGCATAATTTGTCATAATTTGTCATAATTGATATTTTTGATTTGCAATTTCCATTTGATTGGAATCATGCTAATTTGATCTTTTTCTCCAATTTCTCTATAAATTGGATGAATTTCTTCAATCCCAACTAATGAGAATAATCACTTTGTCGAATCAATCACGCTTTGAGTACTCTTGTGCCAATGTCAATCTTGCTTTCACATTAGGTTTATGCACTTGAAGGTGAGATCCACAAACAAAGGCTATTTGGAGAAGAAAGAAGAACAATGGAGCTGCATGAAGGAAGCATTCAGATCTACATTTGGTTTGCATAGTCTTTAGTTTTGAATGTTTCATTTTCATGTCTTTATTGAGTGTGTTTAGGATAGATCATTGCATTTGAGCTTTTGTGATTGAGCTAGATTAGTATATTGATTTGCTTGTGATGATTTCCAAATTCCTAGCTACATATTTAAATCTATTCATTTGGTCAAATGAATACCCCTAAATAACTATAAACTACCTTGTGGATGAAAAATCCTTCATCAAAAAAGAAAATATATTCATTTATATATTTTATTTGTTTACAACAGGGACTGTCATGTCTTATATGTGTTAATATAAAATCTTTTTTTTTTAATTTTAAATAAAACCATTTGTATAGATTTGTCAAAATGTTCTAGTGAAGTCTAAGAACTTAGGGGATAATAAATTTGTTATGATTTGGGTACAAATGAGTTAATGAAACTTACTAACTTATATTTGATGATTATGTTGAGCTAAACTATTATGATATGATATTAAGACATTTTTAATAGGATTGAACAATCTAAGAACCAGTAAGAAAACTCTTCAGTATTGCTCAAGAAAACATAAGCCTAACTACCCATTACAAAAAGGCTATAGGCATACCAAAACCCTCCAGATACATCTCTTGTGGATCATAAATTCATTTTTTTAACATAAAATAACTTAAATTTGAGCTTCAACCTCATTAAGTTTACATGTTCTACAATTTTTTTTTCCAAAAATATCACCAAATAAAGAGAATATTTATTTTCAATTTATTTGAAGAGTGTCTTCATGTTCCTATAGTACACATGTCTTGATTTTTTAAATTTTTCTAAAATGTACTATTGTTATACACTTAATTATACATATATTTTAAAAAAATTGATTTATTTTATGCAATTTGTGTATTATACATTTTTAGTACTCACTTTTCCTATATTTTTATCAACTAGTTTTGAATATACCTAAAGAAGGAAAAAGGGGGTTGCACACGAGACAATGTGTTATATTTTAGTGATAAAAATAGGAACACTTTTGTGTGCACTAGACATTTCACCCCTTTGTTATTAACCATAAAAAAATATTTAATAGTTAAAAATAGATTTATAGTACCACATTTCATTTTTTTTATCATATTTTCAATTTTTTAGTGTAAACATCTCAAACTACTTATCAAGTTTAACTATAGACGATTTTAAAAAAATAGCCACTTTGGACCCTTTTTTAACCCCCTGTTTCCATGTACTTGCCCTATATGTTGAGTTAATTTCCTTTACCCAATATGAGCAACCAATAGTAAGTTTTACCAAATATGATATGGTGTTTCACCTTTGTATTCATTTGTTAGATATATATATATATATATATATATATATATATATATATATATATATATGCTTTAAGATTTATGATTGGTAATACAAAAAAAATGTTATCTACTCAAAAGTAAAATATTGTTTAATATTAGATCTAAGGATTCAATATTGTTTAATATTATAAAATAATTATTGAATGGATTCAATACTTATTGAGATTACGTTATGAATATATATTTTTGTATATGTGTCTAGATATAGACCAATCATGTGGGTTCAATGTGTTACTTGTGCGATGACTTTTGATTCCATGACCTATATGACCATTGTATAGTTTAATGAATTACTTTGGGACATGTAATTGGATTAACTAGACTAGGGTGTGAACCCTTCAAATAATATGTTTTAGATCAATGTTTTTTAACAATATCTAATTATGCATATCTAAATTAGATTGATACATTAGTTAACTTCTTAGCATTACACCTAGGGTTGAGAATGGGATTCTATAAGGGCATATGTAGAGAATATTTTCTCTTAACATAGCTTTGTTAACTCGTGTTGAGGTGATAATTCAAATTGTAAAACCTTTGAATTTATTTTTAATTGTTGCTTTGACATGATATGAGCCAAAGAGAATCCTCTTCCAAAAATTAGATTATTTGAATGTTATAGAACACAAGATATCACTGAGAGGGGGGGGGGGTGAATCAGTGATTATAAAACATTTCAAACAAAGTGCACAACTGGTAGGATAATGAAAACACAAACAAGCAACCGCACACAAGAGCAAATCACATAACACCAGATATATGAGGAAAACCCAATGTGGGAAAAACCTCGGTAAGAAATGATGCTGAAGAACTATTGCTCCAATCCAGCCTCACAATGAAATAACAGGTTTACAAAGTTTAGGGCACCAACCCAAGGAGCACCAACCCCTAGCAATTTATGGGCATCTACCCAAAGGAGAACCAACCCTAATATGTTTTAAGCACCAAATCAAGGAGCACCAACCCTTGTACTGAGCACCCACTCAGTGAAATACAATGAGATATAAAATTAATACAATGATAAAACACCTGGCTAAAAATGAGTTTTGTAACACTTGTAAACTATTCACTCTGTCGGTTAAACTCTTTTCTCTTATATTGCTTCTCTTCTCTACCGGTTCTATGTTCACTATGTCTGATTCTTTTTAACTTAGTTTTTGCCCTATCAGATCTCCTCTAATCTCCTTTCACACTCTGTCGGCTCTTCTTCACTCTCTGCTACTATCTTACCAGTTTAGACATTGTCGGTTAGATGAACTATTACACTCTATAACTATCTACCAGTTACCTTAAACCTTTCCAGTTAAACCTGCCTTACCGGTTCTTTGACTAACACTCAGTCACTTCAATATTTTTCTATCAACACTCAGATTGATCAACTTGACAGAATCACACTTTCTCATCCAGCATCCTCTCTCTTCTTCACTAGAATCTTAAGTCTTTGATCTACATATTTATACTCACGCTTTCTCGCCTAAACAAAAAATTAAACTTCATGTGCTTAGGGTTTTCTTCACTGACCACAATTTGTATCAAATTGGATCTCATCTTCTTGAATCAATGACCTGCAACAGGTCAGCAAAAAGCTTTGTCCTATTTTTATTCTTCCTATAAACTTTAACTATATTTAGCAAATTGGACTCTGTCCATCGGTCTTGACTTTTTCGATCATAATAAATGATCTGACTATTTCTTTCTCCAAACCAACAAGACGATCAGATATCCTGCTTTGATCATAATGTCAAAGAATAAAATCTCTGCCCTTCGATCTACTTTGAGACACAATCCTCTGCAACTGATCCATGATTTTTGTAGTCGACATTTAATACTGACCTAGTCGGCAACTACCTCGCCAATGCACCATTCACCTACCACTGCATGTTTGCCACCTGGAGTCTAGGTGACATCTCTATTAGCATCCAGCTCACTTGATTGTGTCGGTTCAAACTCAGTCACTAACCGAACATGCTATCAGTATACACTAATAGGTTAACCTTCATATCATGCACTTCTCTATTCTACCGATTAGGTCATGTTATCTCAAACTGCACTTACCGGGTTTGCTTGCTTACTAGTTGACATCAACATGCCAACAATTTGTATACCAATAATGTCAACTTGCATACCGGTTGACATCCCATACTAGTTGTCATAAACATGCCAACAATATCCAATGTCAGTAACAACATCTTGCATACCAGTTGACATACTTACCAATTGACATCAATGACAACACAACGCCAACAATCTCCCCCTTTGGCATTGATATCAACACACATTTTCTTCACAATTTGGGCTCTTTTCTTCACAATCTAGGCTCTTTCTTCCCCATTTACAACAATGACAAAGAGCTTAGACATGAGTAGGTCAGATCACTGTACACTTTATCCCAACAGTCTAATTACAACTTTTGAAGATAGGCAAATTGAATAGACAACTTCCCAAAGTTCCAAACTAGCCAATACTGCCACACAAACATCTGATCTCCCCCCATGTCAATCATATGGCCCAAGAGTAAAAAATGTATGGTTGTGAACTCCCCTTGAACCACAGATCTCCATACACATTTAAGTGCATAAAGCGGGTGAGAAAACTCCTAACTTGTGTCTTAGATGTTCAAACATGTTTACTGGTAGAGGTTTTGTAAAGATACCAATAACTTTTTCACTTGTAGGAACATATTCTACCTTCACTTCTTTCTCCGCAACCTTCTCTTTGAGAAAAAGGTATTTGATGGCAATGGGCTTTGTCCTTGAGTGCATAACCAAATTATTTAAAATGTTGATTGCACTTGAGTTATCACACCAGATTGAAATAAGGTCAGATATTTCTATTTGAATGTCCTTAAGAGTTTGCTTCATCCATAACACCTAAGAACAACATGTAGCAACAACAATATATTCTGCCTCAACAGTAGATAAGGAGACTAAATCTTTCTTCTTATTGTGCTATGAAACTAATCAGACACCTAAAAATAATGCTCCACCATTTGTGTTTTTTCAGTCATCAATGCAACCTGCCCAATCAATATCAGTGTAGGCATATAATGTGAAATTTCTTTTCTTTGGATACCATAAGCCATAATTAAGTTTTCCTTGTAGGTACCTAAAGATTCTTCTAACTGCATTCTCATGTGACTATTTAGGTGTAGCTTGAAATCTTGCCACCATACATACTACCTGCACTATATCCAGTCTTGAGGCAGTAAGGTATAACAAACTACCAATCATGGATCTATACAAGGTCTGATCCACTATCAGTGACTCATCAACCTTGTTCAACTTGCATCTAGTCACCATGGGGTTACTTATCGGTTTGTTATCTTCCATCTGAAAATTCTTCAATATGTCTCTGGCATACTTGATTTGAGAGCTAAGTATTCCTTTATCTTGCTGTGAAATCTGTAAACCAAGAAAATATGATAGTTCTCCAAGCATTGACATCTCAAACTCTCATTGCATCTGATCAACAAACTCTTTACACAAGGTATCCTTGTTTCCTCCAAATATTATATCATCCACACATACAACAACAATAATCAAGTGATTTCCATCTACCTTAAAGTACAAATTACTATCCACACTTCCCTTCTGAAACCTTGTTCCTTAAGATACTTATCCAATCTTGAATACCATGCTCTTGGAGCCTTCTTTAAGCCATACAATGCTTTCTTCAATTGGCACACAAAAGTTTCATCATCATGCAACAAAAAACCTTCTGGTTCTTCTATGTAGACTTCTTCCAAATTACCATTGAATAAGGTAGACTTGACATCCATTTGATATACCTTGTATCCTTTGAAGGTAGAGAATGCTAAGAACATTCTAATAGCCTCAAGTCTTGCAACTGGTGTAAATGTTTCTTCAAAATCAATTCCATCTACTTGAGAAAACCCTTTGCACACTAACCTTTATGCTTGAAAATCTTACCTTCTTCATTCAACTTGTTCCGGTAAACCCATTTAGTACCAATGACATTTTTATCTGTTGGTCTAGGAACTAATTCCCAAGTCTTGTTCTTTTCAATCTGCTGCAGCTCTTCTTCCATAACATCCATCCATTTGTCACTTTTGCTGGCCTCATTGAATGTATTGGGTTCCACTTCAATTATGAGGCATAAATTCTCTTGTTCATTGTTCTGAGAAAGTCTTCTTCTGGTCTCTACACCATCATTTGTATTACCTATAATCTTCTCTTTCGAATGATTTTTCTGCACATATCTATTAGGGGTCTTGTTGGGTGCTTCTCTCAATTCACTTTCTCACTGAACATCATCTTCATCACATGAGTCATCATACTAGTTTACTTGTGCTTGTTTTCCTTTATGCAGATCTTCATCAACTCTTACATGCACACTTTCAATGACTCTTCTTAGTCTTTTATTGTAGCATTTGTAGGCTTTGTTGTGAGTAGAGTAACCCAAGAAAATACCTTCATCACTCCTAGAATCAAAACCACCTAAACTATCTTCATCTAGATCTTGATGAAGCATTTAATTCCAAAAACTTTGAAATATTTAACTGATGGCTTCTAGTCATACCATAGTGCATAAGGTATCATTATGCTATTTCTTCTTAGCTGAACTCGGTTTAGTGTATATACAATAGTATGAACTACTTCCTTCTAGTACATATCTGGTATGTTTTCTTCATTCAACATAGTTCTTTCCATCTCCTTGGCAATCTGGTTTTTCCTTTCTACAACACCATTTTTTTGTGGTGTTCTTGGGGATGAATACTATCTTCTGATTCCATGTATCTCATAGTAATCTACAAACACATTTGATGTGAACTCACCACCCCAGTCTGATCTCAAACACTTCAAATTGCATCCACCTTCCCTCTCAACCATCTTTCGAAATATTTTGAACCTCTCACACACTTGTGATTTTTCATGTAGAAAAGTGACCCATGTCATTCTTGAAAAATCATCAATGAACAACATGAAGTCTCTCTCACCGGCTAAAGCTCTTGTTCTAGTTTGACCACATAGATCAGTATGCACAAGTTCTAAGGGCCTTGAGGTATTATGTTCTTTGGTCTTGAAGGTTACCTTAGTCTATTTACCTCTTAGACATTCATCACAAAAGGTGCTTGCCAGTTTGATGATCAGTGGTATATGTCTCACATAGCCTTTCTTGCTCACCTTAACCAAATTATCAAAGTTTATATGGCCTAATCTTCTCTGCCACATCCAACTATCATCTACTTGTCCCATCAAGAATTGGGACTCAAAGAATTCCTTCAGATTGTAAACATTTCCATATGTCCTTTTACCTTCTGCAATAATTTGTCTGGTACTTTCCTTCCTTATCTAACAACTGATAGACTTAAATGTGAATTTGTATCCTTTATCACACATCTAACTCACACTTAGCAAACTATGTTTTAGTCCTTCCACATAGTATGCATCATGAGCCTTCAATTTTCTATCTATGTTCAGAGTACCTTTACCTTTTATCTTGATGGAAGATTTGTCTCTGAACCTCACCGAACCTCCATTTCAATCATCAAACTTGATGAACTTCTTTTTGTCTCCAGTCATGTGATTGGAACATCCACTCTCTACAACCTATACATTTATTCTGTCTGCATGTAGGGTGGTCTATACAATTAGACTTTATTCTTCTTTATACTTATCCTTCTCAACTCAAATCTGGTTGGCTCCTTTCTTCTTGTCGGCTGCAATTTTTTGCTCCGGTTTTGCTTCCAATGTTTGATCCAGTACAGACTTATTTTGCTTAGATTTCCCAAGCTTGCAATGATTTGCAATGTGGCCAAAATCTTGACAATGATAGCATTTCACATTGACATTGAAAGATGAACTTGAGAATTTATTGTAGGACATCGACAGACTTCTCCTACAATCATAACTCCTATGACCAAAACCATTACATTGATCACAAGTAACATTCATCTCCGAGAGTGCAGCAAATGAATTTATACTTTCAAAACTAGTAGGGGGATTACACATCAAACTACAATAAAAAATTCTATGACCAAACTTATTACACTGATAACAGTAACCATGGAATTTAGGTACATACCAATCTTGTCTCTTTGGACCGATAAACCTTTGTCTCACTAGGTGTCTTCTTCTCACGTTATTGACTCTAGTGAACCCTTGATTATCAACCTTGGGCTTTCCTTTAGGATTTGCATTTTGGTATAGTGAGTGAGCCTTTCACTTTAAGGTTTGAGCATTTGGGTTCACAAGATGATTTATTATGGCTTCAGCATAGGTATTTTTCTTGGTAGATTTGCTAACAGTAAAGGTTTATTTTTCTTTACTTTCACTTGAAGAAGTAAACTATATCTCCTTGCCTCATGTGTCTTTACTGTTGGAACTCTATCCTTCTTCAAAATCTATACCTTTGGTATCTTTTGAGTGCTTCTTATTACTCAAGATCTTGTCCAAGGCTTCAATGTTGCTCTCATATTTTCTTCTCATCTTCAATTCCTTCTTGCTCTTCTCAAGATCCTTTCTGAGCCTTACAATTTCTTCTTACAAATTCTGATGCTCCTTCTCCATCTTTATGAAATTAGAGGAAGTAACTTCACATATCCTTTTATCTTCTTCCAATTGGGGTTTCAGATCAAAAATTCTTTTCTTGGTCTCCTCCAGTGATTGCTTCAAATGATCTTGTTCTTTTGCAGAAGCACACTTAACCTTTTTGAGTTCCCTTCTTATTTTACTCAAATCCTCAAGAGCACTTATGAGCTCACCTTCCAAGTCCATTTCAGCTTCAATGTCTTCATCTTCATTAACTTCATCAATTGGTTCATCTAGTATCATAAAAATATTGGTTTCTCTTTCATCGTCACAACAACCATTTTATGAGGCACTTTCTTCATATGTGGCATCATCTTCAAAAGTATATAGGTTCTTCTACTTCTGGTAGCTTCTTCTTTCTTTTCAATTGGCTTTCTTATTTTTATCCATACTCGAAGGTCTATTGGTGCTTTGTTTCTCCTCTCCAACATTCTTGCCATAGGGACATTTTGAAGCAAAGTGTCTTATTTTACCATAGTTAAAACATTTGAGAGGTAATTTTCCTTTGTACTTATCGGATCCTCTTTTAAGCTTCCTTACAAAGTTTTGCTACCACTCTGACTGAGTCTTCACTAGATTCTCCATGAGTAATATCTTCTTTACCCTCTTTGATGGAGTTGAAAGCAACATCTTTCTTTGAAGTCCTTCACTGGATGTTCTCATCTCATAAGCAGTTAGGGACCCAAATAACTCATCCATTGAAAAGGTTTTTTAGATCCTTGGCTTCTTCTAATGCATAGACCTTTGTATCATACTTAGATGTGAGAGATCTAAGTACCTTTTTGACAATGACTTCATTAGCTATATCCTCTCCAAGTCCTCTAATAGTGTTCAAAATTTCATCAATTCTTCAAAGATAATCAACAATATTCTCTTCATCTTTCATCTTCAAGCCTTCAAGTTGACCTCTTAGTGTTTGTAGTTTAGACTCCTTGACCTTGACATATACTTCAAACAATCTCTTCAACTTATCCCAAGTTTCCTTGGTGGATGACCAATGCATAACCTTAACAAACTCATTATCAGACAAACCATTGAGAATAGAATGCTTGGCCTTGGCATTGTTTTCATACTCCTTAGAATTTGGATCTATAGGATGAGCATTAGGGATAGTATACCCATTTCATAGACATCCAAATATAAAAACCCAGGGAGGAGAGATAGGTTTCTATTCTTCTTCTCTAGAAGGTATAGTGGGTACCATCAAACATGGGAGATTTGGTGGAGGAGGATTCATTCCTTGCCATTTTGTTCTTAAACCAAAATCTACCCAAGCTAGAGAAATCTTTGACCAACCGATAACCTAAGGCTCTGATACCAATTCTAGAACATAAGATATCATTGAGAAGGGGGGATAAAATAGTGATTATAAACAATTTCAAACAAAGTGTGCAACTGGTAAGATAATGAAAACACAATCAAACAACCACACAAAGAGCACATCACATAACACCAGATATACAAGGAAAACCCAATGTGAGAAAAACCTCAGTGAGAAATGTTGTTGGAGATCTACTACTCCAATCTAGCCTCACAATGAAATAACAGGTTTGCAAAGTTTAGGGCACCAACCCAAGGAGCACCAACACCTAGCAATTTATGGGTAACTACCCAAATGAGCACCAACCCCTAATCTGTTATGAGCACCAACCCCTACACTAAGAACCCACTCAGTGAAATATAATGAGATATAAAATCAATACAACGATAAACACCTAGTTACAAATGAGTTTTGTAACACCTGGAAACTATTCACTCTGTCGGTTAAACTCTTTTCTCTTACACTGCTTCTCTTCTCTACTGGTTCTCTGTTCACTCTGTTTGAATCTTTTTAACTTAGTTTCTACCTTGTCAGATCTCCTCTGATCTCCTTCACTCTCTACTGTTATCTTACCAGTTCAGACACTGTTGGTTAGATGAACTGTTACACTCTGTAACTGTCTACCGGTTACCTTAAACCTTTCCAGTTAAACCTTCCTTACTGATTCTTCAACTAACACTCAGTCACTTCAATATATTTTTATCAACACTTAGACTGATCTGATGGTATGATGAAAGAATAATTATTAGGTAGAATACTAAGAGGGGGGGTGAATCAGTATATTGAAAACTGATACAAAGTTCACAAACTCAAAATCATTCAAACAAATTAATCATATCTCAGTCAAGATCAATATTCATAAGAATACTTGACATCAACCAGTTTAACTATTATGACAACTTTAACAGTAAACAAATTCAATCTTGTGAATATCAACAATGTTTAGTCATAACTCAACATATTCATCTCTCAATGCATCTACTTAACATGCCTTATCAGATATTAACCAAATCAACAAATAATATCACAACCACAAAAGCATTCACCACTTGACAGAAATATTTATACATGGAAAACCCAAATAGGTAAAAACCATAGTGAGATGAGACTCACAAGGATAGCTATCTGAACTCTTTTGAAGTTCGCCCTGTTAGGAGCCAAATCCTATTAGAGCTTTACAATAAGTCCTATTAAGAACTAATTCCGGTTAGGAATCACCCGGTTAACGAATTTACAAATATGCCTTGTCAGAAGAATAGTACCCTATTAGGAGTAACCTCGCTAGAGGATTTAAGAATCCAATCCAAGCTAATGGACCACCTTGTTATAGGATTTAATGAGTAACCAAGCTTGTTAGAGCTTACTCGGTTAAGGGATTTAACTTCTGTTGTAATTGTTAGAAAACAATAGTTTTGTTGATCTGTCTGAATAGCACTACTTTCGCTTGATCAGATCCTTCTATAACCTTGAGTCTACCTTCACTCAAAGTGTAGATCCAGTCACCAGTTTGGAAACTTCATACTCAACAAGTTTTCTAACAACCTTGCCAACAACCTTAACAAACAACTTCATCGACCTTAAATAGAAATCAATTAGGTTGGTAACATAGAAAAAACCTAATTCTCATCATCGAGATTACAAACAAGTCGGTACAATGTTGACCGTTATAAATCATGACAATCTCTTCACATTCTTCAAGACAATTTCAATCACTCCATGATCACCACTCTGTTGGACTTTGTAACTCATCACACATTGTGCATTAGATGCAATCCACTTTGCTCCTTCCCTAGACAAGAACAAATGTGCCAAAATAATTTGAATATCTCCTTAATCAAAAGATCACACGTGTCTCCATCATTACTGCTTATCTGATAATAAACCCTCAAACTTGGTCGGTTAGGGTTTAATAGCTGATAGGGTTTTACCGATTACATTACATAGAAAGGTTTAACCCTTTACATCGGTTCAACTCACAAACTTAAGATACAGTTTTACAACATCTTCCACAAATCTCTTCTTACCAGTTACTAGCCAATATCAAAAACAACAATATCAACAATAACATGAATACCATTTACTGGTTCAATTGACATCAATTACAACATATCATTAATCCAATCTTGATGCAAAATACCAACAAACTCAAAATGTCAACATGATCAACTTGGCATAATCATAGTTTCTCATCCAGCATCCTCTCTCTTCTTCACTATAAGCTTAAGTCTTTGATCTACATATTTATACTCACTCTTTATCACCAAAAGAAAAACTCAAACTTCACGCGCTTAGGGTTTTCTTCACCAACCACAATCTATATCAAATTAGATCTCATCTTCTTGAAATGACAACCTACAATAGGTCAGCAAAAAGCTTTATCCTATTTTTTATTTTTCCTATAAACATTTACTATATTTAGCAAACTAGACTCTGTTCATTGGTCTTGATTTTGTTGATCACTATAAATGATCTTTGACTATTTCTTTCTCCAGATCAACAAGATGATCAGATATCCTGCTTCAATCATAATGTCAAAGAATAAAATCGCTTCCCTTTGATCTTCTTTGAGCCACAATCCTCTGCAACTGATCCGTGATTTTTGTAGTCGACATTTAATACCAACCTAGTTGGTAACTACCTTGTCAACACACTATTCACCTACCACTACATGTTCGCAACCTGGAGTCCATGTGACATCTCTGTCAGCATCTAGTGCACTTGATTGTGTCGGTTATGTTGGAAAATGCACACTCCAATGAGAAATTGTATGTGATTGAAGGTTTTGTCATTGATGGCAACCTTGCAATTATATGATACAGGCAAGACATAATACCGGCACCGACAATGACAAACTCTACATCGGCACATAGAACACCAACAGTAAAAGGAAGGATATCGGCACCCTGGCCAATAGGAATTTTGTTTATAATGTATTTTGTAATTAATTGTAAAATCATTCTAAGTCAACATGGCAAGTTGTAATATGACTCATATATGTATGAGATCATTTTGTAATAGGAAAGAGGTGTGATAGGATGTGAGATATGCAGACCTAATATGCGAATTATAGGTTAAGGGTTTATGTATGTAGCAGAGCTTAAACCGGTACAGGATCTGGCATAGCAGATGATAATCTAAAGCAGTACAAGACATTGGTTTAATACAATCCATTTTTGTAAGTCAGTGTGACTTCTTTTGTAATTGAGCAGTGAGCTCTAGGAACTTGGCCTTCCTGCATGTGCAGGCCCCTATTGTAAGAGTAATATTCCCTTATTGGCCAGTAAGTGAATATTGTGGGTCACAAATCCCACCGAGTTTTTTCCCACATCGGGTTTCCTCGTTAAAATACTATGTTATGGTGTGCTTCTCATGTGGTTATTGTTATTCTTGTTTACTGCATTATTTCTTGTTTACCGGTACACAGTTTTAACATGCTTTTCATGTTTTAAATCAAGTAAATTTATTAACAGGTTAGATACTGATTCACCCCCCCTCTCAGTTTCTTTGGGAATCCTAACAATTGGTATTAGAGCCCGATCCTCTATTTTCAGAAGCCTAATAGCTTGAGGAAGATCTTGTCACTGGTAGAGATGGAAAACTTGAGAAAACAATTGGAGACAACTCTTTCAGACTATGATGCAGAAAAGGTGAAGAATATCAAACTTGAAGATGATCTAAAGGTTGCTCAGGATATCATTCAAGCACTTCAAGAAAATATAACCATTGCAAGAAATAAGAGAAGAGAACTTTGTGAAAATATGCAGAATGAGAATGATGAAAAGGAAACTCTTAATGATCTGGTAAACAAGCTAAGCCAAGAGATCAGTACAACACAAAATGAGATGCAGGATATGACTATGAGATTTTGTAAAGAAATTGAAGATAGAAAGAAGAGTGAAGAAGACTTGGTTAGAAGACTAAATGATGCTGGAAATGAAAACACAAGACTTAGTCATGAAAATGATATGTTGAAGATAGATCTAATGCACACACAAAATGATAGAGCTAAACTCATAAGATAGAAAGGAATCTTGGAAAGTGAACTAACTGCTGCAAATCATCACAAGGAGAAATTCAAAAAAAGTCCAGAAGAACTTGGTGACATGCTGAAAAATTAGAAACCTAATGGTGATACAAATGGCCATGGCTTTGAAGTTGGTGAAAGCTCTGGTACTGCAAACAATCATGATCATAGCAAACCGGTAAGACAACCTGCGACTTACAAGTTTAATGGAAAATTCTTTAACTATAACAAGTATGGTCATAGAGAAAATCAATGTAGATCTAGAAATTATCAGAACACTAATACACCCACCGGTCAATGTTCTAAATGCAACAAATTTGGTCATAATTCAGAAAATTGCAGAATGAATGTGAGATGTTATGTTTGTGGAAGATTTGGGCACTTATCTAATCAATGCAGAACACATACTAGCATAGGATATGTAAAAGCTATTCTAAAGAACAATGTGACTTGTTATGCCTATAGCAAGATTGGAAATATTGCTAAATTTTGTAGAAGTAAGGCATCACTAGCAAATAACAAAGGTCCTAGTTTGAAAGGTAAAGAAAAGGTTGAAGAGGTAAAGAAAGAATTCTCAAAACAATGGATCAGAAAGTCAGATGAGAATGTTGATGTGATTACTCCTCCATCGGTAGAACAGAGTAACACTCCATCGACAGGAGACTCTTCATCTAACTGAAGAAAATTCTTTTGGGGGTTTAGCAACAAAATGAAAAACATGCTATTATTCCCTCGGTTGATGGTGAGAAGTTGAAATTACTTCAATACCGGCCGATGAATTAAGTTGTGATTTAACCGGCAAGCATTAAATGCGGTAGTTGGTGAAAATAACATTATAAAGGAAGTGTTTTGGCTCCTTTTTCATTCATCGAGCATTCAAATCTTCGAGAGCACGAAAATTCCTGAGCGAAGGTACTCCAAGAAAAGAAGTGAAGCAATCCATCAAAGCATTCATCCTTAAGGAAGATTGAGGTATTTATAGCTATGGCATCTTCATCCACTCCTGAATTTATTGCAAACCCTACTATTGTTGAAGTTGTTAAGTGACCTACACCCATTTTTCAGCTAGTTCCCGAAATTGCTAAGAAAGATGATAGCATAGGTACATTATCTCAAATGCCTAAAGGAGTAGTATATGCTGAAGACCCTAGAATGTATATACATTGTCATTTTGATGAACTAGGTAATGATGAAATTAAAAATATGTATGAGACTATAATCTGTGATGAATTCAGAAATGTCAAACCTAAACATAAGATAGTAGAAACCCTAGGTTTCACTAAAATACTTAGTATCCCAGATTTCCCCAAGGATATCATAAGGATTGTGTTAAGCAGAGTACATGGTGAATTCTTCTGGTTGGAATCTATTCATAAAATCACAAAAGAGGCAGTAAAAGTTGTAACAGGGTTACCCTCCACCGACAACAGACCTGACAAAACTAAGAAGGTCTCAAATGGCTTAGTGACAACCTAATTGGTGCAACATTTGATAAGATATTTCTAAGGGTAAATGATGTGAAGGATACAAATATCAGATTTATTAGTATGTTCTTAGGTTATAAGGCTACACATGCAAATAGGTTAAACTCAGTTTCTAGCCTATGTATTAAGAGTGCCTATGATATGGTAAATGATAATGCAAGGATAGACATATGTGAAAGGATCAAAGATGAATTGATAGACAATTTGGGTAAAATCAAAAGAGACAAAAAGGGGACATTCAGATTCATAAACTTACTTGTTTGTTTGATGCTATACATAACCAAACAAGTACTCGGTATTGGTGCTAGATATTTTGGATTTGATATACCGGTAGGAAAATAACTATCAAAACTATTGAACAATATGGGAGAGAACAGGGAGAAAAACATAAATGAGCATTTTCAAGCATTTAAAGCTCGAATGAAGAACAAAGTAAGTTATCACAAGTTATTGTGGATAAGTATCAAAAAGAAATCTGTTTTGTGATAAAGAAAGATGAAATTTGGATGGAGGCAGTTATCCCTAGAACCATTTGGGTAACTGAAATGGGCTATGAGATAGATGATAACATCATAGAAACTTATGCAAAAGCCCTCCTTGAAGCTCCTAAGGAACCGGAAGAGAAGGTATTTGGTAGTGTAGAAACAATTGAGAGCACTATACAATCAAGGAAAAGAGTTAAAAAAGTAGAAACAAAGGTTAGAAAAGGAACCTGATAGGCAAAGGCAATCAAGGAAGATGTGCTAAAACAAACTGGTATAACTGAGAGTGAGTTGGAAGCACTTCAACCAAAAACTCACCTTTCACCGGTTGGAACTTCTTCAGAAAGTGACATACCTGTTGTATTCAAGAGAGTTGAGAGGAAAAGAAAACCTTCATCGGCACCTTCTCCTACACCAAAAAGGACAAGACAGAAGCAACATGCAGTAAGGCCTCTGGCAAAGATGATGAATCCTAAGAAGAAGGTGAAACAAACTATTGCCCCCATTGACAAACTTCTTAGCAAAATTACAGAGGATGGTAAGCTGAAGAATATCAATAAAATGTACAATACACTATGAGTTGATGATAAAGAAAGTAGAGGGAAATTTTTGATGCAAATTGTTGATGAAATTCCAAATGACTTGTATAGGAGATTAGAAGCTGGAAGATTATCTATTGTTGAACTAGATAAAAAGATTAAAATTGAAAAATTACTGGCAATGCATCCAGGTAACTCACCTGATGAAATAGACAAATTAATCAGTGAAGCCAACTGGACAGTATTCTCTACTTCTCACCGGCATGTAGCACTAATGGCTAGTAGAGTAATTGAAGTTTCTGAGGAAACAACTGATGGATGGGATATTTTCTTTGTGGAGAAAGAAAAAGAGGAAGAATTACTCAGACCTAAAACTATTAGAGTATATAAAAAGGATAGAGACAAGGGTAAAGGCAAGGTAGGTGGGCCACCAAATTTAAAAATAACTAACAATATACCCCTACCTCCTTTAGATACTCCATCGATAGACACTACTGCAAATCAATTGGCCAGTGAGAGTATGGAGACTCCAGTAGAAGATACAAACCCTGAAGCAGAAATTTTGTATACTGTAAATGTAGATACTCAGGAAGTTAATATCATGGTTGACAGGGAGACCACAGAGGATAAGGAAAAAGATGTGACCACTGAGTCACCAGCTACAGAGGTTGAGTTAAACACAAAAAAACCTACACAGATAGAGCAATCGGTAGAGGATACCACTAAGAAACCAGTAGATATAACAGACAAACCATATGAAGAACCGACTAAGGAAAGTTTAGAGGCACAAACTGAGGAACTGGCAACTGAAAGCTCAGAGAAACCATCTGAGACACATTTGGAGAAACCCAAACCGGTATAGGTTGAAGCACAGGTACAGATAGAGACAGTGCCACCTGGCCAATCTGAAAAGCCTAAAACTTTATTTGTGGAAATGGAAACTCAGACAGACCTACCAGAGGTCAAACAAAGCAAGGAAATAACTACAACCGGTAGCATGGCTATTATAAAAACTATTGGACAAACATCTGGTAAAGCTATGATAGAATTCAGACCTACTAATGTAACTGAGGTCTTGTTAGATTCAATAAAGAAGATCACAGAATGCAATGCACAAGCCTATAAGGCTATTGATGATAATATACCAATTCTTAAATTGATATCACCAAAGTGCAATGTTGAGAATAAAGATTCTTTAGGTCAACTAGACACATTGTCTAAGTTTATCACCGGAAACCTTGTAACTATTGATAAATTGAATCAAGATACATTTAAGGAGAGATTGATAAAGGAAAAAGAGAAATTCTTTGAGGATATTGTTAATAAGAATAAGGAAGAAATGGACACCCTTTTACCGGAACTTGGAGAAATAATCTATGACTTCAAGAAACTATACAGGGATACTTGCAAAACAAATGTCCTAACAAAGGATCTTGACAAGGAGATCGAAAAAATACAAGAGAAGATAAATAATATTGCTGACAATCTGATTGGAGCATCAGATTCATTTTTGGAGTTAGAGAAGAAAATTGCAGAGCAAGAAGAGAAAATTAGGAAATTGGAAAATGAAAAACAGGGAATAAAGGACAAGGCAAAGGACTTAAAATGCAAACTTAGTCCAAGACTAGAGTATCTTATTTCTTTAAGAAAAGAAATATCTGAGGCTCTGGTTCCCGTACTGAATATACCGGAAGAGAAAATGCACATACTCATCGGTATAGTGCAGAGAACGTAAGAGGCAATAAAAGACTACAAAACATTCAACAATGGCATAAATCTAGTTTTGATAGATATCTTTCAGATTGTAACCCACCAGTTACAAGAATCTAGGCAGGACTCCACTAATAGCGAATGACGACCTTTTTCATTGATGTCAAAGGGGGAGTAGTGGGATGAGAAAAAATGATCAGTAAAAGGACATCATCTACTCAGGGGGAGCATATAGTTTTGAGCATATAGTTTTGGTAAGACAATTTTGGCAGACCATTTTTGGATATCATTTTGGACACTTTTTTCTCACGAGTGTTGCCATCAATGTCAAAGGGGGAGATTGTTGGAAAATGCACAATCCAATAAGAAATTGTAGGTGATTGAAGGTTTTGTCATTGATGGTAACCTTGCAATCATATGATACCGACAAGACAAAATATCGGCACCAGTAGTAAAAGGAAGGATACCGACACCTTGGGTGACAAGAATTTTATTTATAATATATTTTGTAATAAAATATAATTTCATTGTAAGCTGACATGGCAAGTTGTAATATGACTCATATATGTATGAGATCATTTTGTATTAGGAAAGAGGTGTGATAGGATGTGAGATATGCAGACCTAATATGCTAATTATAGGTTAAGGGTTTATGTATGTAGTAGAGCTTAAACCGGTACTAGATCTAGCATAGCAGATGCTAATTTGAAGTAGTACAAGACATTGGATTAATATAATTCATTTTTGTAAGTCAGTGTGACTTCTTCTGTAATTGAGCAGTGAGCTCTAGGCACTTTGCCTTCCTGCATGTGCAGGCCCCTATTGTAAGAATAATATTCCCTTATTGGCCAGTAAGCAAATATTGTGGGTCACAAATCCCACCAAGGTTTTTCCCACATCAGGTTTCCTTGTTAAAATACTGTGTTATGGTGTGTTTCTCATGTGGTTATTGTTAATCTTGTTTACTCCATTATTTCTTGTTTACCGGTACATAGTTTTAACATGCTTTTCATGTTTTAAATCAAGTAAATTTATTAACCGGTTAGATACTAATTCACGCCCCCCCCCCTCTCAGTATCTTTGGGAATCCTAACAAGTTCAAACTTAGTCACCGACCGAACATGCTACCAATATACACTGACCGATTAACCTTCATATCATGCACTTCTTTATTCTAACGGTTAGATCATGTTATCTCGGACTACATTTACTGGGTTTTCTTTCTTACCGATTGACAGACTTACCAGTTGATATCAACATGCCAACAATTTGCATATCGGTAACGTCAACTTGCATACTGGTTAACATCAACATGTGAATAATCTCCAATACTAGTAACAACATCTTGCATACTGGTTGACATTAATGACAACACAATGCCAATAAATGTATCATAGGCTTATTCAACTTTCACCAATATGATGCATGTGATAGATTCCAAGAGCTACCCAATTTTATAAGGTTTAAAAAATATTTTGGTAGAAGCATGCAAGTTATAGTTGATAGGATCTACCCATCTTAAGAGTTTAATATTAGCAATTGATGGTGTATTAGATGAAATGTATATGCCTCCTAAGTTATGTCTATTTGAGATATCACTTTCATGGTTATGATTATTAATTTAATCCACGTAGTTGATAGTATAGGTACTAGTGATGGGTCTATAATAAGACCACATGATATTATAATTATATAATTTATACAATTGTAGTATGAGAGATATGATTAGTGTGCTATACAAATATTATAATTAATAGACTTATGTGATGTGTGTTGTTACACATGACCTTGTTGGTGATGAAAAGTGGTATGTGATGCTTTCTCATTATCACAACTAGAATTGATCAAGGAGAAAGGATCGGACCCACAATGTACGAAATACACCAAGATTCCTCTCTTAAAATCTAATGTTCTTAAGTATTTTGTATTAGTTAACCAAGGGAAATGTCCCTGTAGTTTAGTGGCTACCACTTCTCTTTTTGTGAGTTAGTCATCATGTTATAGTTATAAACATTGTGTATATATAATGAATGCATGAGTTAATTATATTGTGTATATGTGATGAAGGCATAAAATTATTGAACACAATGTACCACTGAGAGGGGGGTGAAACAATGGTTCCTAATTTTTTTTCTTTTAAAGCCAAGCTTGGAGTACCGGTTAACAATCTAAACACTAAACAATCAAACCATTAAGATAAGAGTGGATATCAAAAGAGGAAAACACACAAATGCATAACCCACAACACCAGATGTACAAAGAAAACCCAATATGGGAAAAACCTTGTTGAGAAATGTTGTCAGAGTCTACTGCTCCAATCCAACCTCACAATGAAACAACAAATTACAATGATTTAGGGCACCAACCCAAGGAGCACAAACCCCTACTATTTTAGGGCACCAACCCAAGGATCACCAACCCCGGCACCAAGCACCAACTTGGTGTAATATAATGCAATACAACATTAATGCAATGATAGCACCTAGTTGCAAATGAGTTCTGTAACACTTGATCAATGGATGTCTATCAGTCCTTAACTTCCTCTATTTCACCAATCCTTCTTTTGTTGGTTATCAGATTGCTCGCTTTGATCTCTTATCGATTGCTCTCTACCTCTCTTCTCTTTCTTAGAACCCCACCCTACACAGTATCACACTTGGATGACTTCCTAACCTTTCAATATCTCCCGATATACTTGACTGTTAAGATTATAACAGTTCATCGATTACTCTATCTCTACTAGTTAGAACCTCTCATTAGTTCAGCTTGCTAACACCTACTCTAACTCTCTGTGAAAGAACTCTTAGACATATAGTCTTTCTTCTTTCTCAGGCTCTCTTTTCTCTCACAACTCGCATCAAGAATCAATCAATTTTAGTTTCGAGTTGACATATTTATTTGTGCGGGTTCCTTCCAAAAGCAACATTCAAACGGTGGTGTGTTAGGGTTTTCCTTCACCAACTTGATTCATATCATCTTTGATTTGATTAGCTTTTATGGAATGGTGATCTGCATCAGATGAAACAACACCACCATCTCCTCACTTTTTAATGTGCGTTTTCTATTTTTGGATGTCTACGACATGCTTTTTTGCATTACTCTATCAATCGCCATTAATGGCTTCATTATTTCCTTTATCCAACAAGTATAAGGATTAGATCATCTTGCAAGGTTAGTTCAATCACCTTGCCACTCTGTCTTCCTCGAGCCACAACATCCTGCCATTGTCCCATGATTTGTGGGTTCTTCATTAATGTTGACCTGCTCATTAGACTACTACGTCAAATAATACTTCATCAACCTCTGCATGCTCGCCACCTAGTGTCCATCTATCAGCTTTGTCGACATCCACCTCTGCTCAGAATGCAAAGTTGGTTTGACATCCCTCACCGACCAAGACTCACTACTAATTCAACACACCTTACCGGTATAACCTAACTTCACTAGTGGACCTTCATATCTGCTGAGTTCTTCTTTGTTGGTGGATCAACTTGTCTTTCCATCAAACATGCTAGTCCATCCACTGAATCCATTTACATATTGCTATATAATTCTCTCTGTCTATCGGTGATCACATCCCTCTATTCTTATTTACTTCTATGCTTTCTTGCTAGTGGTCTTGCTTTATCGGTAGATGCTTCACTTCATGTGTAATGGTAACATACCTTTACTATCTACCTACACACTCCATCCTTCATACAGGTTGACATCATTACTCACTTCACCCATACTAGTAGCTAGTACCTACTCACTTGTGACCATTCCATACCAGTTGACAATCTCCCCCTTTGGCATTGATGTCAACTCACTGCAAATCTTCAGACCGGTAGTCAACTCACTGCAAGTCTTTACACTGGTAGATTTCTCCCCCTTTGACACAACGATAAAGGGTCAGGACATCCTTCCATCTAATTCATTCTCTGGTTATACAGTAAATTATCCCCTATGACTGTAATCTTTAAATTCTCTTGGGTATTCCTACAATAATTTCTTTCTTCTATAGTTTGTGCTTCCAGTACACCTAAAAGTTCAAGTGTGCTAGTACTACATCATAAACACTTCATCTACCCCTAGGTCTAGCATATGGTCTAAGAGATAGGGGATTTTACAATTAACTCCCCCTCAACAATAGATCTCCTTCTAAACTTAAGTGCATGAGGCGGGTGACACAACTCCCAACTTGTGTCTTATGTACTAAAAACTAATTATCGGTAATGGCTTGGTGAAGATGTCTGCTATTTGTTCTCTTGTAGGGACATATTCCATCACTAGTTCTTGTCCTTCAACCTTCTCTATGAGAAAATCATTCTTGATGGCTATACGCTTTATCCTTGAATGCATCACCAGGTTCTTTGATATTTGAATGGCACTTGAATTGTCACACCGGATGGAAATAGGATCAGAGATATCTACTTGTATGTATTTAAGGGTCTGCTTCATCCAAAGCACCTAAGAGCAACATGTGATAGAAACAATGTATTCTTCTTTAGTAGTGGATAGGGAGACTGAATTATGCTTCTTGCTATGCCATGAGACCAATCGGTCACCTAGGAAGAATGCACCACCACTTATGCTCTTTCGGTCATCAATGCAACTTGCCCAATCAACATCAGTATATATACTTCCCAGATGAATTCCCCTTGTTTAGGGTATCATAATCCATAGCTGAGTATCCCTTGAAGGTACCTAAAAAATTTTGCTGACTACAGTCATAAGTGTCGGCTTAGGTGTTGCTTGAAATCTAGCCACCATACATACTGCATGCACTATATCCGGTCTAGAAGAAGTAAAATATAATAAACTACCTATCATGGATCTATACATTGTCTAATCCACTACCGATGACTCATCATTCATGCTCGGTTTTCTTCCAATCACCATAGGTGTACTCACTGGTTTGCAATCCTCCATTTGAAACTTCTTTAGCATGTCCTTTGCATACTTGGTTTGTAAGATGAAGATTCCCTTATCTAGTTGTGATATCTACAAACCAAGAAAGTATGTCAACTCTCTAGGCATTGATATCTCAAACTCTGATTGGATCTAATCAGCAAAATATTTGCAAAGAGTGCCCTTGTTGCCTCCAAAAATGATGTCATCTACATACACAACCACAATGATCATGTGGTTTCCATCTTCCTTGATGTATAAGTTGTTGTCAGCACTCCCCTTTTTGAATCCTTGATCCTTCAAGTACTTATCTAGCCTTGAATACCATGCTCTAGGAGCCTGCTTTAAACCATACATGGCTTTCTTCAACCGACACACATAGTTTTCATCATCATGTAATTGAAATCCTTTTGGTTGCTCTATGTACACTTCTTCTTCCAAATTTCCTTTGAGGAAGGAAGATTTTATATCCATTTGATATACCTTATAACCCTTGTAGGCTGAAAAAGCTAGAAACATCCTAATTGCTTCTAGTCTATCTATCAGTGCAAATGTTTCTTCAAAATCAATGCCCTCTACTTGAGAGTAACCCTTACACACAAGTCTAGCTTTATGCCCAACAATTTTACCTTCTTCAATCATCTTGTTCCGGTAGACCCATTTGGTGTGAATGATGTTCTTATCTTCTGGTGTAGGGACTAATTCCCAAGTCTTATTCTTCTCAATCTACTGCAACTCTTCTTCCATGGCATCCATCCATTTCTGAATTTTTCCAGCCTCATTGAATGTCTTAGGTTCCACTTCAGTCATGAGGCAGAAGTTTACTTGTTCATCATTCCGGGCAAGTCTTTTTCTAGTCTACACACCATCACTCTTATTACCTAAAATCTTCTCTTAAGGGTATTTTTTCTTCACATACCAGTTAGGGGCCTTATTGGATGTTTCTTCTGGTTCATTGTTTGACTCAACTTCTTCACCTTCATCACCGAAATCATCAGACCGATTCATCTCTACTTGTCTTTCTTTATGTATATCCTCATCAACTCTTACATGCACACTTTCAATGACTCTTCTAAGTATTTTTTTGTAGCATTTGTAGGCCTCACTATTAGTTGAGTAACCAAGGAAGATCCATTCATCACTCCTGGAGTCAAAACTACCTAAACCATCCATGTCTCTCTTGATTAAAAAAATTCTTCCAAATACTTTGAAGTACTTGACCGATGGTTTCCGATCATACCATAACTCATAAGGTGTCATTCTTCTATTTATTCTTAGTTGAACTTGGTTCAAGGTATATGCAGCACTATGAACTACTTCCTTCCAATACATATCCAATAAATTTGCTTCATTTAACATGGTTTTGGTCATCTCCTTGACTGTCCTGTTCTTCCTTTCTACCACACCATTTTGTTGTGGTTTCTTGGGGGATGAGTATTGACTTTTGATTTCATGTCTTTCACAATAATATTTAAACTCATTTGATGTGAACTATCCACCCCAGTTTGATCTTAGGCATTTCAATTTGCACCCACTTTCCTTTTCTACCATCTTCCTAAAGATCTTGAATTTATCAAATGCTTGTGATTTATCTTGTAGGAAAGTGACCCATGTCATTGTTGAATAGTCATCAATGAAGAGCATAAAATATCTTTCACCAACAAGAGCTCTTGTCCTAGTCGGACTACATAGATCTGTATGCACAGGTTCAAGTGGTCTTGAAGTGTTGTGTTATTTTGTCCTAAAGCTCACCTTAGTCTTCTTTCCTTTCACACATTCATCACAAAATGTGCTTACTGATATGATGATTGGTAGAATATTTCTCACACAACCCTTTTTGCTTACTGCAACTAGGTTATCAAAATTTATGTGGCCTAATCTTCTATGCCACAGCCAACTTTCATCCACTTGTCCCAACATGCATTGGGATTCAAAAAAATCTTTCAATTTCTATACATTACCATCTATCCTCTTACCTTCAGCTACAATCTGATCGATACTCTCCTTCTTTATCTGGCAACTGATAGAGTCAAAGGTGAATTTATAATCTTTGTCACACATTTGACTCACACTCAGCAAATTGTTCTTCAGGCCTTCCATATAATATACATCATATGCTTTCAATTTTCCATCAATATTTAGAGTACCTTTTCTATTTATTTTGATGGATGAGTTGTCTCCAAATCTCACTGAGCCACCATTCCAATCTTCAATCTTGATAAAATTCTTCTAATCATCGGTCATGTGGTTGGAATAGCAGTGTCTACAACCCACAAGTTTCTTCTTTCTTCATGTAGGGCGGTCTGCACTATCAGACTTGATTCTGCTTTGTCCTTTTCTTTCTCAAACCAAACCAGTTGAGTTTCCTTCTTCTTGTTAGCTCCACTTTTGTGCTTCGGTTTGGCTATTGGTTCCTGATCAAAAGATGTTCTCTTTTGCTTAATTTTCATGTTCTTACAAAGCTTCACAATATGTCAAAAATCTTGACAGTTATATTATTTCACATTTACATTGAAAGATGAACCTTTGAAACTATTTTAGGGCACCAGGTTGCTCTTCCTACATTCAAAACTCCTATGACTAAATCCATTGCACTGATAACAAACAAAATTCATATCCCAGAGTGCATTAAATGGATTTGTACTTTCATAACTCACAGTGGGCTTATTTGTTTATCTATAGTCAGCTAACCTATGTCCAAATTTGTTACACCGGTAACAATAACCATGAAAGTTTGGAACATACCAGTTAGGTTCCCTTGGTCCTGCAAACATCTTCCTCACCTAGGGTCTCCCTTTCATGTTGCTAACACTAGTGAATCCTTTATGATCAACCCTTGTATTTCTCCTAAGATCTACATTCTGGTACATTGAGTGTGGCCTTTGATTCATTGATTGTGTATACCGGTTTGTGTGGCGGTTTCTACTAGCTTTTGCATAATTCTTCTTACGAATATCCTTTCTTACTATAAATTTTTTCTTCTCTTCACCTTCACTTGAAGAAGTGAACTGTATCTCCTTACCGGATGTATCTTTGTTGTTTGAACTTTGTCCTTCTTCAAATCCTAAGCCACCGATATCTTTAGATTGCTTGTGTCTGCTCAACGTCTTGTCCAAGGCTTCTGTGATACCCTCATATTTTCTTCTCACTTTCAGTTCATCCTTACTCTTTTCAAGCTCCTTTAAGAGCTTCACTATTGCTTCTAGATCTTGATGCTCCTTTTCCTTCTTCATCAGATTAGAAGATGTAACTTCACATATCGTCTTGGCTTCTTCTAGATGGATTTTTAAGTCAGAGATAACTTAATTGGACTCATCCAAGGATTGCTTTAGGTGATCTTATTCTTCTACTACAACAAGCTTGACTTTCTTGAGTTATCTTCTAATTTTACTTAACTCCTCAAGAGCACTTATGAGATCACCTTCTAAATCGACTTTGGCTTCAATATCAATACTGGTGCCTACAAATATTGCCCTTTTTATATCTAGAAATGCGTCTAATGCCTCTGAATCCCAATCAATCTTAGCCTCCTTTTTCAGCATCCTCACTATAGGTTTTATGATATCTACAAAATTAAGGATGAATCTTCTAACAAAATTGATTTGTCCCAAAAATGATTGAACAACTTTGATAGTCTTTGGGATAGGTATTTCATTTATTGCAGCTACTCTTTTAGGGTCATTTTTCACCCCTTCCTTAGACACTATATGTCCCAGGAGCTTCCCTTCTTCAAGTGCAAAATGACATTTCTTCGGATTGAGGGAAATTCAATATTCCAGAGCTTTCTTGAATACTTTCTCAAGGTGATCGCAATGATCTTCAGCCCTTTTTGAATAAGTTGTTAAATCATCTTGATATACCACCATTATTACATCAATCAATTTTGCAAATTCTATATTCATTTCCCTTTGAAATGTTGCCCTTGCATTTGTTAATCCGAATGGCATTCTTGCATATACATATGTGCCCCATGGTGTTATGAAAGTTGTCTTATATTGTTCAGCTTCTTTAACTTTTACTTGATTATACCCTGAGAACCCATCCATCATGGACAATAAATCACATCCAATTACTTTCTATAGCATATTATCCATGTTTGGAAAAGGATAATTATCTTTTAATGATGATATGTTCAGATTTCTGAAGTCCCCACATAGTCTTATGTCCCCATTTTTCTTTCTGACGGGTACCAAATTTGAAACCCAAGTAGAGTATCTACAAGGTTTAATTATCCCCACATCTTTCATTTTTATTATTTCCTCTTCCATCTTAGGGAGTAAAGTGGGGTTTATAGGCCTCTACTTTTGTTTGAATGGTTTAGCATCAGGCTTAAGAGGTATCTCATGTTGGAAGAGATCCTCCTTATATGCTTTGAGGTCATCATAAGACCATGCAAATACGTTCTTATATTATCTGAGTAACATTACTAATTGCTTCTTCATTTTAGGAGTCAATTTATTACCAATAAAAACATGTCTTGGTGATTCTTTGCTTCCCAAATTAAGTTGCTCAACATCGCCCTCTTTGACTGAGGTTCCTTTGATTTCAACTTTATCTTGTATGTTGAAATCTCTTTCCAATGCGACTAGTCCTCTAGGTATTTTATTAGATTTTAACTGTATTATTTCTTGTCCCCACAAAGTCTCTTTCCCATCTGACATCTCCACAAAATCATTGAAGTTGATAGCTTGTGCTTGGTAGTGATCCACACAGTGTAAGAATTTCAATGAATCATTGTCATCATGAAAAACTTGCTAGTTATACAAGTTATCTGGAACAAAAGGTCTGACTTTTATTTCCATTTCTGAGACTCCATTTAGTGTTATATCATTTACCTTCAAAGCAACATTGGCCAAGAAGTCAACCATGATATTCTTCGATCTGTCAATCCAACTTATCTAGAAAGCATCAAACAGTTCCATGGTATCCCATACAACATCCCTATATTGTCTCAACCTGAGATGTTTGGAGGCATACTTTTGTTTGATTTGAGATATTACTAGTTCTGAATCCCCAAAGACACTGAGCAATTTAATTCCATGCTTGGTAGCCACATTAAGTCTAGTGAGTAAGGCTTCGTATTCTACAATATTATTTGTACATTCAAACATCAGTTTGAAAGAATACTTGAATGTCTCTCCATCTAGTGAGATAAATACAATTCCAGCCCCACTTCCTTCCTTACTGCATGATCCATCAAAGTACATCTTCCATACTTGATTTTTACTCTTCTTGACTATAGACTCTATCAGGGTCAATCCTCTCAATTTTGTTTTCGTCAATTCTACTTTGAAGTTGTCCATATCTGACTGGATGAAACATACTAAATCAACAGGTTCCGCCTCCTCAATGATGTATTCAGAGTGAGGTTCTCTCTCAATCCTTACCTCCTGTCCATTTACTAGTATAGTAGCATATGATAAGTCTAGCTAGACATGGCCTCCTATCAGGTTTGACCATTGTCTTGACAATAACATACCATAGTTAGAAGGGACATCAACCATAGTGATGTCTATTTTATAAGATGCTTTTGGACATGTTGCTAATTTGAATTCAACATCCTTCATGACACCAACCACTGGGATGAAATAGTTATCCATGGCATAGCATTTACCAAAATGTGTGTCCACTAACATTCCAAGTTCTTTCATGATTCCTACTGGCATAACATTTATAGCAGCTCCTGAGTCAATTATGCAATTTTTTATCATCTTGTTATTGATCATCAGGGTTACATAAAATGGGTCTACTTGAGAGGGATTTTTTGTTATTGTTGACCCTAAATATATGGTTGGAACCGGGTCATCATTATTTTGGCTATTTTTCTTATGTTCCTTGGTCTCTTCCTTAGATACACCATTGATCACCTTCAAGGTTTTTTCTCAGTATTCAGGAAACTTCATCATCTCAAGTAGTGGAACAGAGACCTTCATTTGTGCCAAGTTGTTGGCAATATCAAATGATGTTGTAGTAGGCAGTATTGAAGTGTTCACCATCCTGTCCTTATCACCCTTTTGCATCTTAGAAACTTGTAACTCCTTTTCCTTAATTAACTTTGTGTTTTCTTCCTGAGTATTGCTTGGCTTAGTTATTGATTTAGATGTTTTATTACTTTCCTTTATGAACATGCCTGATGGTTTTCTTTGTTGAGGGTCTACGGTTCTATTTCTTAGCATATAAGTCCTTTTGGCATGTTCAACAACAATTGTAGTAATCCTCTCTCGCTCTTCTTTAGTAGGGATCCTCAGCCTCACTTCATCTTCCTCGTCTGAGAATACCTATTGCATATAGAATTGCTGATTAATCCACCTAAAATTTACATCACTTCCTTCACTCCCCTCAGATGAGTCCCAGTCCTCAAAGGATAGTAATTTTATCGTACGATCATATGCATATTCTTCACATTCTTCCTCTCTTCCCTGCAACTTCATTGCCACCGAGCACTAGTAAGGAGAATGAGGCATATCACATGCTAAACACCACATATCTTCATCAACCACCTAGTTCACCACTTTTCTTAAAGGATCTGGTATTTGGTTACCTTCTTTCAGATTCTTGTCCACTAGCTTCCCATCCTTCCATGCGGTGTTATAAGGCATATCATGCAATCTAGGTCTATCATGGCGATAGAATTGTTGTTTCTCAGTTTTGTTTACTTTGACAGACAAATCCTTAAGGACATTCAACACCTTGTCCAACTTTTCATCATCCTTTGTTTGTTTAGGGGCTTTTGGATTGAACAACCTTGCATCCTCCCTTCTTCCTATAGTTCTACCTACTTTTCTATTATTCTATATAGTTATGGCCACTTTCATGACTCCTTGAAGGGTTGTATGATTCTTTGTTCTGAGCTCATAGTTTTTTTTATAGTCAAAAGCATTCATGTAGTACAAAATGCTGACTTCAGGAACCGGTTTCATTCTAGTAGGAATTTTATTCATAACTCTATTAAATCTCTTATTGAAATCGGCCACTGTTTCATTTGTATCCTTCTTGATGCTTATGATCTCATGTAAGGAAAACTTTGGGCTATTGTGATCTTTGTATTGTTCAAGATAAAGTCTCTTGAACTCTGTTAGGTTGTTTATTGAAAAATCCGGTAGTGCTCTAAACCAATCTTGGGCATCCTCTATTAATGATTGCATGAACAACTTTATCTTAACATCCTTGTATGGGAGACAAAAATTCTCCATAACTATGTCAAAAGCCTTGCAATGTGCTTCCCCTGAGATGGCATTACTCCTAGTGAACTTTGGTATTGTAGTCCTAATTTCATTAGGGATAGGGTGAGGATACACCATCATCCCTGAAAAGTCAAATTGCCTAATGTGTTTTGTATTCATCAACCTGTATCCACCTTGGAAGAAGTTTCCATAGTTTAGTTTCACATTGTTATTACCAAAAGGAAATTGGTTTTGTGGTTGAAAGTGGTTTTGATATGTAAAGTTATTGAAGTGATTGTATTGATGTTCAACAGGCATATTATTATATGGAGAGTTATTTGGCTTAGAATTGTATAGAGGGTTTTCAAACACCTTGTAAGTATTGTTTTTTGCATTGGTTTTATCTATACTGTCTCTCCCTCTATTTGATCCTTGGGATGCCTGTTCACACCTTACCTTGTATCTCTCCAAGTCATGATCAACATCATCTTCATTGATATTTATAACCAATCTAGCAAATGATTCTATACATTCTTGTACTCTTCCTTCATCTTTCATTTCAATGGCTTCTTCCATCATTTTCCTCATTAAGTTTTCCATATGATTTGATGCATCCACCTTGCTTGAGCTTGAGGAACTTGAAGCCCCTGCCCTTGAATTTGGATGATGATTCTCAAAGTCAGGAGGGTATTTCCCTTTCCATGCTCTATCCACAGCTGCCAAATCTTCATCCCTGGGGTATATGGGGACTGTATAATTCTATTTACTCAAGACTGGATGTGAATGGTTTTCAGAATAGTGCCAATTATACTTCCCATTCATAAAGTTATTTTTAGGTTCCATTGAACTATCTATTGATTTCTCCTTTCGATTTCTTTTACTTTTCTTCTAATCAAAGTTTAATTGGACTATGGGGTGGCCTTGTGTTATTGACCTCCTTCCCTACAGAAAATTTCTTATTTCAGAGGCTACCTTTCTTCTTGAAAGGAATTTGTATATTTTATATGAGTTCTTTCCCACAATAGAGTACTTTTTTTAATGAATGTTCCCCAATAGAGTCACCAATCTGTTGGGTCTCAAATCAACAGATTGGATAGGTTCTAATAAAATGCCAACTCCTATGATCAAACCCTTAGATTGACTTGGCCAACTTATAGAGAGAACCTATTTGGTTACTAACTCTCTCACTTTAGGCTTTGCAGGACCTAAGCGGGTATACCTACTCACTAGTTGTTTTCAATGACTAATGCTTTTTATAGAAAATTAAGTATCTTGATCTAATGTCCTCCTATCTCAGAATGGAATAAATTCCCAGGATGGAGATATAGCAGATGAGTTCAAGATTGTTGTTATAGAAATTATTTGATCTTTGTG
The DNA here is from genome assembly GCF_030272615.1 of Cryptomeria japonica. Classification (NCBI taxonomy): domain Eukaryota; kingdom Viridiplantae; phylum Streptophyta; class Pinopsida; order Cupressales; family Cupressaceae; genus Cryptomeria; species Cryptomeria japonica. The sequence goes on from NC_081408.1 coordinate 265,530,035, forward strand.
CTTGAAATTTATGTATATACACTATTGCTAGCCTATTCTATATTTCTTACTCAACTACTCCTATTACTTTTAAAGTGAAATGTGAACTAATGAGTTGTATTCTATAGATAACCAATGCCTTTGTTTGTTGTTTGGGCTACAGAGTCTTTATATTTCTTTAGGACTTATTGTGTAAACTTATGAGACAATTTTTAAACCCACCACCTCTCGATGAGTCTGTCAATTACTGTTTGTTATGAGCTCTACTTTAGTGTCTATATTGTAAACTACTTGAATGAATTTATCCCTAACTTTTAAGAAACCATCCAAGGAAGAAATACGGGGAACAATTACAATTCGCAAGTAAATATTTTTGATCCAAATCTACAGTATAAAACATAGTATTTCACTGGAAGAACATGAATAACCTTATCTACTTTTAGATAATATCATAAGCAACTGCCTACCAAAAATGCAATAATCCACAACATAAACGCAAAGGAAAATGACTGATTTTATTATATATATTTGCCAAAATATTATAATGGTAAGCATGAGGCTATAATCTACTCCTTCTCTAATTATTTTTCACATTACCAAAGTTTCATCCTTTATGAGAGTATACATCATTACCAAGCGTTGTGGCTTTTCAACCGTTAACTAACATATTTTGTTAACAAACTGGAAGATAAACAAATTGGGTACCCCCATATGCTCAATGTACTTGTCATCTTTATTCATTCTAATATCTTTGTTTAGCATCCTCATGTCGTCTTTGATCAGTTAATAGTGGCAGTTTTAACAACGGTTACTTGGGAATACATTCGAATTTAATGGCGATGTGACCTTCCTTGGGATTTGTTTTGGATTTTCATGACAATCATTTCGATGAGAATATATCTTTCGATGCCTCATTTTTTATTCCATCGATCTCTTTGTCTCTATCGATGATATTTTTATTTTGAATATTACTTCAAGTATGTATTTTCTCCCTTTATCGAAATGCCGCATTCGGTCATGTAATGCCCGCCAAAATACCCCAGAGAAATATAGCTAAAAACATGTTAATTTAATTTTTTTTTTAAACAATACAACACATAAGATCACTTAAACAATGCAGTGAGCATACAACAACATTTAAGTGTTATGAACATAGAATAATTCACTCAAGCTATTCAAACAATTATGCAAGCAAAATACAATAAATCATTACTACTGCATCCCTAGGGTATCTCAACAACATTACTTAATCTACCTACATAAGAAATAAGCATTTACTTTCTTCCAGTTCAATACCTCATAATCTTAATCATTATACACACATAGGTGCAACATAGCAATACCTAACACTCATGATATGCAACCTTCTTAATCTTTCATTTAATATGAGATTCTATCTTTCAATGCACCACTATTTCCTTTTTCACTTAGATTCATTTTATACACCAAGTCCAAATGTTCCTATTATCATTAACCAACCTCTAATTATAAACATCACCATACACATACCAAGATTAATCCCTTACATTGCATTAACATGATTTCCATTTACAATTAACTTCTACATAGTCATTAATAATTCTATGCTCCTAGCATACTTATTACTTCTTCATGATTCCAAAAGTACATAATGCAATACTCACAAAGTCTCCTTAAAAATTTAACCCATAGCTCGTTTAATAATCATAAAATCTCTTGCACTATATCTCATTACAAATCAGGTAACTACATGAATTCATCTCAACACAAACTATGATACAATATCCTAATTCCATTACCACTAATAGCATCCACCAAATGGAGATATAACCTTAAACCATAACACATGATACATTATAATCCTTTCCTAAAGACAAGCATTCATTTTACCATCTACCCATACACTTACTAGTAATTTCTATTTATAATATTAGCAATTCATTCACTAAGCACATCCATACAATATTTTCATAAGGAACATTCAACTGCATCCCAAACATTATAAGATTTTCAATGCTACCATTAGATCACTAACTACGAAGTATGATACTATAATTTCAAATTCTTTAATCACAACTCATAAACATGTGCTAAGATATCTTCCAACATTACTCAAACTCATACATCCTATCAAGACATAACATTTCTTCTACTTAAATCATTAGTTAAAGACATCATTTCAAATCTAATACCATTATCATAACATTTACCCGATTTACTTTTAACATGGTTCATCAAGAATACAAAATACATCATTTAGTTTTGAACAAAAATACTTATCCACATCTCATGCATCCATTTCATTTAATATAAATGTGTTACAATACCACTCAAGGTTCATCATTACAATTATCTACCATAATCAAAGATATCACTATAACTAGAACAACATAGTCATTTCTCATAAGCATGATTTCTTTTACAACCATTACATAAGAATTTTATTACATAAATCACACCATCATTTACATTCTTGCTGCAATTATTATCCATGAACTATCTAAAAAAGCATCCTCATCCACGCAAGAAGAATCCAAAGACAGGAACATCCCAATGGTTTAAAAGCACCAACCACCCGACCATGTGGAACTAAAGGAACCACCCCCTGTGCTAGGAGATGACACAAGGTCCCAACACACACTCTACATCTAGGCTGACACTCAAAACCAAAGAGACTAACCAACAAGGACTCTCAAGCAAGAACTCACATAGAGCTACAAGAATAAACTCCCAGAGGTGTAAAACTCATCAGGACATAAATGTATCTAATAAGCATAATCATAAATCATAAAGGGGGAACACATGTAGGAGTGGAGTGTCATCACATGTCATCCTCATAACATAATAACACAAGGCACTAGCTTGATGGACATGTGGAGCCATCTCAACGTATGAGAGACCAAGGGAGATTAGCTTACCGTCTTCACAACCTTCTCATGCTTATCCTAAAACATCTTCCCTAGGACTAAGCCATGAGGCTCAAAACTATTCATTATCTTGTTTAAGTGAGTTATAATTTTTCCATCCCAATTAATTCATTATCAATGTTATCACTTATTTACAAATCATGGAAAACTCCAATGTGCCCTGGTGGTATAGACTTCATGCATCCTTACAAGGAACCTCATGCCAACCTATCTCTCATGACCCCGGTCATCACAAGGAAGCCCACTCCTCCTAACATGGCCCAACAACACATCACAAGAGGCTCTACCAACATAAATATATTAAAATAATACTCAATGCATCCAATAACTTCCACATATACTCTCACAACATATGCAAGGCTACAACAACATCAATATAACAAAATGAGCCTCTTGGCTAGCAATAAACAAAGGCATATAAAGCCATCAAATGTTGCCATCAAATAGAAGATAACATCACAACAAATCCTACTCACTTGCTGGTCCAAAATAGAATATATATTCACCTCAATCATCCATGGCCTATTCACATGGAAGAGAGTCTCTAATGTCCACAATGGTGCAAAGGAGCAAATATACATGAGACCATCCAAATACATCGAAACTGATAAAAGCCAAATCTAGAAAATATAACAGCCCTCAAATAAAGCCTCTGGTACAAAAATTAATCTGGAAAGTACCACACAAGCAAACAAATAGCAAATTAACCTATAGGAAAAACTACAGGAAAAACTACAGGAAAAATTACAGGAAAAGTTACAGGAAAAATTACAGCAGGAAACCATTTCTCACATTCTAACTTGATTTCTCAAAAAACAAGAAGAAATACTAGTCCAAGCCTTTAAACCAATTTAAATCCAACCACCAGAAATCTCCAAATTAATCTCAGAAATTCATTCACCAAAGATGCCAACCCCTGTGAATGCACATGAAAGCCTATTTATCAAAATAAAACAAAACAAAACAAAACCAAGCAAAACCATGCTCCAATCAAAATATTTCGAAAATATTATATTCCATACCTACCTTCCCAAAGTTCAAGAAAATAAAATATATTTTCTACCTACCATAAACTTCTAGCCAATCAAATCCAAGGGTAGATAGAATAAATTAAACCATTGACCTGGGGTGAAAATAACTTTTAAATAAAAGAATACAAATTAACCCCCCCCTTTTAATTACTTAATGGGTAAAATAATATTACCCAATAAATAAAATTCACTTCAACATTAAATAAATAATAAACACTTGAAGGCCAATGCATGACATAGACTGAGAAAGATGGCTTTCAGCAAACCCAAAAATACAAATATTTCCCGCAAACTATAGAATAAAACCTTACAACAAATTTATGCCTTCATATATTTCCTTCTTCACCATACAAATTTTAGATTCATTTCCCCAAGCTCACACATTCAATCTACAGACATGGAGCATACAGGAAAACTATAAAATAAAATATAAAAAGGTAGAATACATCTCCAACCTGCAACCCGTGTTATGGAAGAAGTTGAAGAAGAGATTCCACTAGCCAAACCAAATCCAACCCAAGCTCCAGCCAAAATCCAAGAGAGAAGAAAACCAAAACCAAGAATACAACTTGCTGGAGAAAATTTTCCAGAGAGGAACCAACCCACAAAAAATTCACGGAAAAGAAAATAAAAAGACAAACATTAATCAAAAACCCTAGCCTCAATCTCAACCAATCAAAATATTCCAATCTATAATATATTTTACCAACCCCACCATATAATATAATTTTACCTCCCTTTTTAAATTCAACCAATAAGAGAAGAGGGTAGGTAAGGTAAATATAAATCATGCTTTTACAATTTGGTGGGAATGTTTTATCATTTTATTATTTATACAACCCACTTAATATAAAAGTCAAACTAATAAATAAAACATGAGCCACAATTAAATAAATCAAATGAGGAAATTAAATTAAATAAACCAAAGGCTCATAAATGAATTAATGAACCAGATAAACATTAAAAGCCAAATAAATATTAAACCATAGGCGATTAAATAAATACCAATAAAGGTCAAATCACAAATAGATATAAAACACATCATAAGCTAAACAATAAAAATTAAATAAATATTAAATCATCATTAAAATAAATAAACATTTAAATATCAAATAATCAAATAACCAAAAAGGAAAGAATCCAATAAATTAAATTTAACATTAGATAACCAAATAATCAAATCGCTATTAATCAAAATAATTAAAATAAACATCATTAATTATTTAATCTCGCATCAATAATCAAATAGTCAATCTCAACATAAAAGGAATAATCAGCCAATACTAACATACTCACAACACAGAAGAAACCCACCTTACTAACTATCATGACGACTTGCGCCAAGACATTGACGACTCATAGTGAACAACTTAGATCTAGAGTATGTGAGGGGAAATTGTGCCAACTCCAAACCACATACCATTGAGATTTAAAGACATGCTCAAACTTGTGGAGCTAGGTGGAGTCGATGTCTGGTACCTGCAAATCCTGCATCCACAAAGCAACGATATGACATATGCATATATATATTATAACAGACAAGGGTTAGAGAATCACAACGACACATCCCACTCACAATGAGTGATGTGGAATTGTCTCTATCCTGAAGACAGTCATACAACAATCAAACACACCATAAGATGAACTCATCATAGATAATCATTAAATATGGTTAGTACATAAAAACATCATCAAGTGCATGATTAGTATAATTCACAATTATAGTAAGGCATGTAAAATCCATCAACAATTATGCTCATCAAATCACATGATCATTATAATATTTCGATAGTCAATCACATAATAAGCATATAGTGTCTAATAAATCACACGATCATTAATGATAGTATCAACATCCTATAAATCATCTGAAATAGCCTATGCCCAATAGTGCCTATCATGCATGAATTAAAGGTCAACTCTAGTCAAACAAGACAAGTCAGGGGTGGACCCTACAGGTCATTATAGCCATCTTCCCATCAATATATTTCTAATTTCTGTCAGGTTTCATGTCGAAGAGACCTAGGGCTCCGGTGACTTCCTTTATCCTTCGATCAAAACTCCCTTTCTATCGACATCACTACACCCCATCAATAAACAGGCCTGTCTTTTCATCGAAATCTTCTTTACTTTTGATGACTTGCTTCCGCTATCATCTTTTATCGATAAGCTCATTAGTAATTTTCCTCGATCAAGTTTCATCGGTGAAACCACACATATCGGCAACATTTCTTTTAGCCTTCTCGAAACTCATATCCTTATCGATATCTTTTATCGATGTAGTTTTCTTCTATTTTATTGATATCACTCTTTCGATAAGAATGCTTCTTTCGGTGAGTTTCCTTCATGTTGCACCAATGGTATTATTTCCTCAAAAGCTTTCTCCCATCGATGAAAATGTCTCCATTTTCTTTGATATCTTCTATTGGTAAAATCATTGCTTTCGATGAGTCCTTTCTAGAGTTTATCAATGTTCCCTTTCCTTCGATGCCCTTTTTATATCGATGAGACATCATTGGATCTCATCGATATTATTTGGATTTTAGATATTTCGATAGAATGCTATCAGATTTGTTCGATAACTTATGGGTTATTATGATATCAATAAAAATAATGGTTTTTTCTAAAAATGGAGGGCTCTTGTAATTCAATCTTACGAATTAGGATATTTTACTTAATTCAAATTTGATGCTCAACACACCCTTTGATATGGTATATGGGACAAAAGCAATGATGCCTATGGAATTTGAGCATAAAACCTTGAGAACGACCATTGCCTTGGATATGACTCTTTCTGCAGCACAAGAGGAAAGGCTCTTGTTGCTTAATGCCTTAGATGAGATAAGAAAATCATCCCTACAGCACACCGAATTAGTTCAAAATCAGAGCATGAAGTGGCATGATCACTATATCAAAGATAAATCATTCAAGCCAGGTGATTGGGTCCTTCTCTATGATAAAGATAACTTGGGAAAATTACAGACAAGATGTTTAGGACCTTATGAGATAGTTGAAACATTCTCTAATGGTGTCGTCCGATTATCCACAATTAATCATGTCAAATTTAAATTGTTAGTCAATAGTCATCATCTACGCTTGTACCACAAGCCTCTTAGCACGGATGAATTTCTACAGCAGTTATCCATGGCTGGAAATGCCAAGATTCCTATAGCAACTGATGACGGATTTTCCATTACCTCTACAACCTAGATCTTTGTTGGATGCTCATAATAAATACTTCCATATTTGGAGGAAGTACATTTCTGCACAATAAATATTACATTTTGTATTCACTCATTTCTTCCCACTCACTTCATCTATTTCCACCTCATTTTTCATGCATGACGGCTCAATATCTTTAGCTACAGTCATTATCGTGTGATTTTAGGTATGCTCGTGTGTATTTATTTTTGTTGTATGTATATAATTAAACCATATTAACTATCGTTATGATATTTTGCATAGTATCCTTTTTCTGGTCCTCCTCTACATGCGTGGACACCTTTTTAACATTAGGTGGGGGGGAGTATACTAATAATTACTCTAGTAGATAAATCTTATGTGATCCCAGATTGCATTTTAATTTTTCAAATTTTTAGTTTGAGGTGATATTTTGTACTATCCTTCTATATGCCTAGAGTTATTTTAGATTGCAGCTGGGTTCCGACCAAGTAAGAGTACATTGAGTGTATTTCAGTTGCATAAATTGGACAAATTTATGCCATTAGAGAGTAGAAAGTGTTATATCTACAATGGGTGGTCCACCTATTCGTCATGACCCGACAATTCATGAAGTCCTTCTTCAGGACCAAGATTGTGAGCCAATATTCTGCAATGGTGGGTGGTTGGATTATTTTCTGAAGCTAATTGAGTTTAATGAGGAAATTGCAAGGGAATTTACCCAAGCACTTTCAGATGGAGAATCCCAAATAAAAGGTTTGAGAGTTGTGGTGACAGAGGAATAGATTGCAGAAGTAACTAGGTTTCCAAATGATGGAGAAAAGTACCCAAAATCCAAGGATGCACTCAGTGCAAGAGAAGAGTTCACACGGCAAGGAGACCCACCCTTAGTAATATATAGATAGGGAGCTAGGTGAGAATCTCTTCTACCTAAATGGAGAGCAGTATCATTATATGTTTTAAAGTATTTAACTTGTGAAAGAAGGTTCTCGTGTCTACTTTCCCATCATTTCAAGCTTTTGAGTCATCTACACCATAGTAGAAGGATGAATGTTCCAAACATATTGTACAACCTTCTTTCTATAAGCATAGTAGAAACTCAGAAAGGTAGGCCTCACTATGTTTCTCATCATTGCCTAATTAAGCTATTGGTTGAAAGATCTTTAAGAGATATCTCTCCAATTTCTTAGTATGAATTTGTTGAAATTAGAAGGTTTAGGGTAGAAAAGGCTTACAAGATGTTCCTGCAAAAGAGGAACCCTTACAAGAAAAGGCTATAGTAGGGATTCCTTCTCAAATCCTAATAAAAACTAGGGCTTCCATACGAAGGGAAAAAGGCAAAGGAAAATAGGTTGACATAGAAAAGAAGAAAGAGAAAAGTAAAAGTGAGAATTTATCCTCTTCTGTGGCCAAGAAAAGGAAATTTATAAAAATTGTTTCTCCTATAACCACCAAAGTGGTTGAGGAATTAGCTACAGGAATTAGTCCTACATCCGCTAAAGGGAAATCTAGGAGAAGCAGTGGTAGGCTCCAAAAAAAGCTTAAAAACCAGATCAATCAGTGGAGCCAAATGTTACCATTCTGGTTGATTCTCCAGAACAAGATCCACATAGTCCACCTCACAATTATGTTCCTCCTTCTCCACCAAGGGAAATCCAAAGGGAACAAGAACTACAACTGCATGAAAAGGAAGAACTGCAAAACATTGAGCAGCTGCAGGGAGAAGTAGGTTTTGAAAGGCTGGATAGCTTAGCATCCGTTGTAGAATAGGTTATTGAAGTAGGGAGAAAAACTGAAAAGATAAAACCTAGTGCACCTATTCATAGAAAACCTACTTCCCTTACCATTCATGCAGTGGCACTTGCCCTTTACCAGGAACGAGAATTTGAAAAGGTAGAAATGCAGATGATAATCAACCGATAGAAGAATATTATTGAACAAAAAGATGAGGAAATTGCTCAGCTTAAAACTAATTTGGAAACAGTAGCCACTATGGTACCACAACTAATGCAATGTCGAGCACCTCCTTGTGTTTACTCTCTATATTTAAAAGAACAACATATCAGTTTCCAGATGATGAGAATTGTCAGGGATCTAAGTACCTCATTACAGACACCTGAGGAATTATACAATATTTATCAGACATCTCCTACAGCCATTAAGAATCTACTCTATGAATTTTATTTACATAACAATGTTGTTCTAGATGATGTCGATTGGAACCCTCTCCTCTACATTGGAGATATCCAATTGAGAGCTCTCATGTCATGGATGCAGAACGAAATAGCAAGAGGAGAGGAGTTTTAGGTACATAGAAAGGAAGAACTTTACCTTTCACTGCCATTAAGGGTTGAATCAAGAGAGCCTAGAAGAATTTATTTTGACTAGCAAAAGCTTGTATATCAACCAGATTATGCAAAATATATTCTACCCTTAAGAGAGGAGGTGTATTAAAAATATGAACAAATGGCTACAAGGGAAGGACAAGTAGCAATAGGACATTTGGTCCAACATTGGAATAGCCTGCCAGATGAGTTGAGGCAATCTGAGCCACAATCTATACAAAACTACCATGCAACACTAAAGAGGGAACCCAAATATATGCACTTGGGAAGAACAAAGGGAAGACATTGGTTGCCTCTCAATTTTCAGCCTCCAATCCTCCTATGGCCGCTGATGGGATGTAGGGATAATGATCCACCATACAGTGAAGCAGAAGAACGTACTAGGTGGATGAGATTGGAGAAAATGAAAGGATTCTATTGGAGTTTGTCTACAGGAGGTTCTGGGCAGGTCACTCCTCGCAATTTCAGAATCAATGCCCGAATTTGGAATTTTCTTGTTGCAAGAGGATCAACAAGAAGTTAGGTTAGTGGGAGATGATGAGCCTAAATAATGGCTCTATTTTGATAGATTTTTGTTATAATACTCCTGCCTAGGTCTTGTGATTAAATGATATGTGGATCAGGATACTCTCCTAGTTGATACCTTTTAAGTATTTCTAAAACTGATTTGACTTATACTTAAGGTTGTCATATAATGGTTTTTAAATGATTTATCTATGCAGATATCTAAAATCAATCTTAAGTATGGTTTAAATTATATCATTTTTAGCATTAGTATACAAAGGAGAAGGAAAGACTAAGTCCTAGTTTAAAGAAGCACCAACTATGTAGCCACAATGCAGACCCAATCAAAGAAAAGAAATATTAAGGGAGATCAAAGCCACTTGACCGGTTCTTCAACAGAATGATCTAGGGGACATTTATAACTATTCTTAGTGGTTCTTAGATCTAGGAAGCAAGTCATGCCATATTTTCTTAGCTGTAGAACAGATGTTGTTATGTTTTCCTGCACTGACTTCTTCTTCTTTTCTTTAATGAATCTTGTTCGCCTATTCCATAGGAATGTGGTTGATCAGTTAGGAATCTATTATAAGTTTCCATATAAATAAAGGGGTCTCTCTCTTATTTCAGAGATAGAGAAGAACGACCATAATATTTGTAATACTCAATCTTCTGGTACTTATGTATTTTCACAGTCAAATTGGAATAAAGAGATCAATGTGATTTTAAAAGCTTAACAATTGTAATCTGAAAGTTCTGGATATGCTCACTCAAGGGGGCCAGCTTGGTGAGTAATCCTTCATGTTTTCCAGTTAGTTTCTATTTCTCACTAGTAGTTGTTTCGGCAATTGTCTGTTCCTGCAGCCATAGCGGCAGAGTAGTTCCTATTTGCTTTCCAGAACATTATTATTTAGTAGTATTTATTTGAGTGATTTCCAGTTGTGAATTCATATTAAGTATTAGTTAATTGAGATTTTGCATGTTTACTTCAAAGAATTTCCTTTCCTATAGTAATATAGAATGGTTGCAATATGAACTTGGTGCACATACAATGATGACCCATTTTAAGTTTATGTCCTTGGTCGATAAGTAAATGATCCTTTGCTACATAAAAGCTAGCTATTCAAAGATATCCAATCTCTGAATTTTGTTTTATTACCTAGTTTCCATTCCAGTTGTGAGGACCAATAGGAATAACATTATGTGTGGAAGTAGCCATGATGTTGGATGTGAAAGTAGGCACACAAGTAATAGAAGTATTCATAAGAATAGAATAATTAACTTCACTAGGAGGTTGAGTGTAACCAAGGACTTTGGCACAAGTTTTCAAAAGCATGAATTTAGTGTCAACAAAATGAGCAAGGCCACACAACAAATCGACACCAACTTTATCACTTTGAACCATTATTTTTTATCCTTGAATAAATGGGTAGCCTCACTTTCTGGGTAATGTTGACTCATCCATTATTGAAGATTTTCAAATTCATTGTCAATATTTTCCAATTGGTCAATGAAAACCCTAGTTAGTGATTCACCCTCATCATGAGAATTATGTAAAGAATGGGGATAAATAACATCATTTGTTACAATAAAATAACTACTCACATTATTATGAAACAAGTTATCCAAATCAGGCTCCATATCCTTTGTAATTAAACCTTACAGGAAGCCTTAATTCTACAACTTCTTCTAATGGGAATATTATAGGTAGGACTAATGGTAGTAAAACTCATGCACAAAGGAGTACGAAATTTGAATTTGAAAATTATGATTAAGCAATACATTTTGGTTTTGTAAAAAATGATTGATTAGCCAACGAGTTAAGAAATTTGATTTGTGAATTTGAAAGATAAATGCATATAGATCATAGCAAAACATTCATAAATATTATATCTGAAAATTAGTTTGAAAAATTATGCAACCCACATGGTAAATTTTAGAATTATAAATTAGGGTTTTTTGTAAATTCAACCACTAAATTTGTGTAATTCAATTTGAAAATGAGATCTAGGAGGGAAAATTTGAATTTTAAATTAAATGAATAATCAAATCTAAAATGATAAATCCAAATTAGACAATCCATAAGCTCAATTTTAGAATTAAAAATTAGGGTTTTTGTGAATTTAACCTCTAAATTTGTAAAATTCAATGAAAATTAAACTTACAAATGTAAATTTGAATTTGAAATGCATAAACACTCATAGCTGATAACATAAATTAGAATTGCAGGTGTAAGGAGTCAAATTCACCAAAATGTAGTGGTGAAAATAGTAGGGTTTCCACCATTAGATTAAAACTGCTAATATTTAGACTTAGGGATGATTACATTAAAAAAGGGAGGTAAACCCAATAGATCTAGGGCTCCAAAAACCAACAAAGATAAGGGACAATAATTCTATTTGATTTATTGGATTGGATTGAACTACCCTCTTTTTAAGTTGATTTTTGAAAATGTTGAAATTAGGGTAAATATGTAGGAATTGATATAAAAAGCATGAAAGGTAAGCTACAGTTCTCAATTCGAGCCACAAACTTGGATCTTAGGATTGTATGAGGATTCAGATCTGTTCCTAGAAGGAGCTCTTGATTTTTCAGGATTGGTATGGCGGTCACTCTAATCCTTCACAATTTTTGCACTCCAATGGGGGATTAATTTGTCTCTGTAAATGAAGCTTATATTGAAGATCGCAGCTCTATACCTACAACTATGCACAATAGAGAAGGGAAATAGGTTGGGAATAGGGGTTTTCTTTAGGTCAAACCCCGGTTTTGGAATTAACCATGAAATATAAATGAAGTATGATGGAATTGTAGTAATGGAAGTGTTCTCCTTTTGAATGAGATGTTGAATAATGATTGAAACACAAATGTTATACCTCCTTGTGAAGTTTTGTTTGTCTCCACATAGAACTAGGGTTTCATTAAGTCTTCAATAACATAGAACATGAATGATAACTCCAATACTTGAATCTTGACTTTATCTTTGCTCCAATGCTTGAATGAAGACTGATTGCTTGCTTGTTTGTAACTGAATGCTTTATTGCTCAAATTTATTGATCAATAAGATTTTTAGATGGATCAAATGAGAGGGGTAAAGCTCCTTTTATACTTGCTTGTCAAAAAACAACTTAATTTTCCAACATGAGCAGACACAAAGCTACAATTCTTGCTCACATTTCATGACCATTAAGGGGCCCAAATTTGGGTCCTAATTGGGAGGACCAAGGCACCAGGTCCTAGTCCTACCCAATCAAAGACTAGAATTAATGGGTAGGATGATGTGTGAAGTGAAAATGGTGACAAATATGCATACCATGAGCATAATCAGGTCCCATTAAGGCCTCAAAGCATAAAAGACAAGGTGACGGCCCAAATGTGGACAAAATTATAAGGGAGTACAATTTAGGATGCTACAGAGAGTTTCTTGGTGACTGATATATCCATCATACTATCACCTTCCAACGTTGGTTAATCATCATTGACCACTTCCCACCAATCGTACTCTATTAATTCAGGTGTTTTGTTCCAACTTACTAATATTTTCCTTTTAATTTGTCATAGTTGTAATTTTTGTTGTGTTTGATAAAAATGGGTTTAGGTAGTGTAGACTTTAAGTCTCCTCTGTTCCTTTCGAGGAGTTAGCTTCTATTCACCTCCTTGAGCCTTAGTTCTTTTCTTCCCAAAGTTTTTTCGTTTCTCGACATCTACAATGTGGTAGCATGGCTCATAAAATTCGAGCTCCTCTTTTCCCTTTTCTAGGAAGCAAAGCGGTGTTGACATGTGGCAGTTTGTTGATTTTTCTATTTTGGTGGGCCCACATCTTCAAGCCCGTGTATTTATAAGTTTTCTTCCATGCCACACAACAGTTCCGCATGAGGCACTCTATGCATTTTTATTGCATCCTCATAATGCTCCTCCTACCCCCAAGTTGGAATTGATGCAACCGTCAGGCATTGTTGTAAATTGACTTGAGGAGATGTGTTTTTTGGTCGCTAGTGTCTTGCGGTTTTAGGAGTGGTTGTGGATTCCTTTATTTTGATCCGTCATTAGAAGATTTGATAGCAGTTGTGCAAAAGGATGAATCTTTTTTGTTTTAGCTTTTGCATAGTTGCCAACATGTTTGCCAGTGATGCTTATGGTTTTAAGCACTCTCTTTGTTTTCTTTGTGGGGCAGTTGGCTCCAGCTTATTTAAGAGGTTCTTTTTTCTTTTGTAAGGATTCATAAATTAGGAAGAAGAATATAGATAATTACTAGTAGAATTATGCCTTTAATTTGTAATTGTGTTTTTGGGGCTCTAATCAAATTGTGCCTTTGGCCTTTATGATCATTGTATTCTAGTGTGCAAGGACTTGTTTCTGTAAAATTATGTAATTATGTATGACTTTATAAATATATGTTATAAGACTCTGTAGATTGAACTATGTTTTTATGAACTTGTTATCTAGCAGATGAATGGTATCTATTTCTTTATGTCAAATGAGTTATTGTTTATATTTCATTTTCAAGTTTCTGGACATGTAGATTGTTGAATGGGCCTTAGAGTTGCATGTTTATGAAGTTATCTTTGTTCCTTGGTTCCAAAATTATCTCAGTGCATCATTATAGAGTAGTTGAATTGTTTTCAATTTTCCTTCTATCCCTTTTCTCCCCTACATATGAAGAGTCGGCTTCTAAAATCTCCAAGGTCACTCAGTGTACACACGCATGTCCCCCATCACTGAGTTCCCGTAAGGCTGTTATCATAGAAGCATTTTTATCGATCAACAGTTCTTTTTCTAGCATTCCTAGTGAGACCATTTTGTCTTTGTCTAAAGAGGGTGCATGAGATATAGGCTAGTCACTAGGAGTCAATCTATAGCCAATCCAAGCTTATTATTACCCCCCTAGTTGTGGTCCAAGCAATATCAGGCATTGGAGCGCACATCCCATTTCAGGAAGCTCACGTGCCAATGGGAATCTAACCTCTAAGGAACTTTGTTACTTTGGATAGTAGAAGTCCTCTTATCATACCAACCCCTCCTTCTCAATGGGGTGTTATCCCTACTTCTGCCTTAAAAGCATTACTAAAATTCACAAGGGATGGTTCCAACACCCCTAAGGAGCATATGCAAGATGCAGTCGATGTTTTCACTGTACACAATGTCACAAAACAAAATAAAGCTTTAAGATTGCTTGCAAATTCTTTCAAGGGAAAAGCACAAGACGGGTACAAATCTCTCATGCCAAACTCAATAGGAAGCTAGGACGAGCTAGGAGATCTTTTTTCGAACGATTCATAGAAAAAAGGGGATAGGTCTTCTTTGATGCAGTAAATGATAACAATAAGAAGAGATCCTCAAGAGGCCATAACTAACTTCAACACTAGATTCCAAAACACATGGCAGAGAATATCCTTATCCATCTGACCCCCGGTAGATATGGATTTTGTAATCTACTTAAAAGCTTTCAATTCTGACATATCTATCATGATTTATTCTTTGGGAGGGAGCACTCTTCCGGATGCCTATGAGCTAGTTGTTTGGGCTGAAAATAACCTAATTGATAAAGGGAAACTTCCTCCAAGACCACCCATGCTGGTTTTCCAAGAGCTAAAAATCCAGACACTCAAGCCGCCATCTCCGAGCACCTCCGCCCCTCAATCCATGTGTACTTTCCAAAATGGTCAGCAAGCAAGCACTTTTTCTCCTTCTTCTCTGGTTGCAGAGGTAAATGACATGAAGAATTTGCTTCAAACCTTTTCAAATGAGATCATTAACCTCAAAAAGCAGCAGGCTCCTGACAACCCCCTTTCCAAAACTACCAAGGCAAGAGATCTCCTTACCAACCAAATCAGTATTAGGGTGGTACAAGAGCTAACCAAGGGCAACCTAATAACAAACTTGTCCCCATGTCAACCTCTTTGCAAGACATTCCCCCTAATAAAAAAAAAGAGTTGATTGCTGGCTAGAATAACCTTGCAGATCATACTAACTCCTGGAACTTCCCTTGCAATGATGCCCACATGCCACGAAATTTCTTGAGGGGGAATCTACAACAGAAGGTTGTAGAGTAGATAAGTCAAGGGATGAACCTTGGTGCTGGAGTGTATGTTTTCCTTGATATGGATCATGCCTCACTAACCACTCAAATGCAGTGTATGTCCATAGAACAAGAGGTCAAGATCACCCCAGACCATGCTCTCTTCATGTGGATGGAGGAAGAGGATGCAATTCTCACGAATGATGATTCCACATCATCTACCAGGATACCACAAGTACAATCTGATCATAACCTTCGCTCCAAGTATCAATTTATAGGGGAACCTATGGTCCAATAACCAAAAGAAAATAGGGAGAAGCTGGTAGAACAGCCTGTCATGGTTACCAACTCTCAAAACGTGAAGGTTTCCATACCTTATAGGGCCAAAGAATCAAAGGGATCTGTCCCTACAATTCTTGATATAGTGGAGTAGTTGAAGAAAGATCCCATGAATATATCCTTATTAGATTTCCTCATGATTCTGGAGTAAAAGAATCATTTGCGAGAAGCACTCGATGGAGATGAAAGGCTATCCATAGAGCTAGCAACAAATAGATCATACACAAAAAATAATGGACTTGTTTCAGAGGACCAATCACAGACTTCTGTGGTACTTACTAATGAAAGCCTTGAAGGTATTGCCATCCTAGTGGAAGGTAAGCTAAAACCAAACCCTTTTTTCTGACTCTTATTGTTGGAAATAAGTTGCTCCATCACTCCATGATTGACTATGGTGCTAGCACCATCGCAATGCCTAAAAAAATTGTGAAGGTTCTAAATTTTAAATATGAGCCTATGAGCAGAGGAGTCATACAATTATATGGTAATAGAGTCCAGACCATGGGTATTATAAAAATATTTCTACTCACCTTGTTTGCCTGGCCTGGCATTACAGTAACCCAGGAGGTAGCAGTCATTTATATCCCCCCAATTTTTGGCCTATTCTTATCTTGAGATTTCATTGCCAAGGTCGGCGAGTACCTATCCCTAGATTGGTCTCACCTTATACTTAGGACCAAGTATGGAGCCAAGTTAAAAATATTATTAGAACCCCTTCATACAAAATATATAGCTGATGAAGCTATGATAAACTTTGAAGCCACCCACACATCCATATCAGGAGAAGAAATGAAGTGTGTAAAGTTATTAGAAGATGAAGAGGTAATTGGGGACTGATCTATAGATCAAGAAGTCTTCTTGAATGAATTTATAGATGCGGACCCTTATGGAAATTATCATGCCACTAGACTTGGGAGCTATGTATTTTTTTATGAAGACCAACTAATTTATAAGGTGTCAAAGGACCTATAGGACATAAAACAAGAGAAGGAAGACCGAGTCACTAAAATATGGACTCTCCATTTTAATGGAGCCTGATGCAAAATGGGATCCAGAGCAGGTATTTTCCTTACTTCACCTTCTGGGGAACAAACCTTGAGATCTTTTCACCTCTAGTTTTCTTGTTCTAACAATGAGGTGGAGTACAAGGGCTTGGTCCATAGTTTAAGCCTTGCAGAACGCCTCAGAGTCAAGTAGATGGTAGTGCTAGGAGATTCAGAGTTGGTGGTCCATTAAGTCAGAGGAATTTTAACTCCTAAGTATGTCCGCATGTACTTATACCATTAGAGAATCTAGGAGCTAATTGAGAGCTTTGAAGCCTTCAATACTTAGAGAATTCCCTGTAAAGAAAACAAAGTGGTTGATCGCATGGCAACCGTAGGATTCCATTTTGATCCTGTAACCCAAAAAATAGAAAATGAGAATTCAGTCTGAGTAGTGGTGTGACCCGTCATGCCCGACAATGATATCCATTGGCAAGTTTTTGAAAGTGATGAACATATAGCTATGTTCATTCAACAATCTGAGGAGTTTGCATACCAATTGCAGCCTAAAATGTCTGAGGCATATGATGATTAGGTAATTCAGCTAAAAACAAACAAACTCCCCAAGGGTTTGATTAATCTTGAGAAACTCTTTGATTGTGAAGATTCCATAAATGACAAGAGGAAATTCACCACGGACAAAGGGGATTATCCGAGCTCCAGGTCGGAGACAGCTGGAAACTCAAAGTGGGAAAATATGTTTCCCAATGCAACAAGGAAAGGCTCATCCATTTTGTGATGAATATATAGGGTTAATCGTATGGTCATATAATGAGCTTCGAGGATATAATCCAAAATTTATCCAGCATACAATCAAACTGGAAGAAGGAGCAAAGCCTATCCGATAGAAGCAACGTCCGGTTAACCCTAAAATTGAGTCCTTCAAGTCATAGGAGCTGTGGAAACTGATTGATTTAAGGATTATATACCCCATTAAGAACAACACATGGGTTTCCAACTTGGTACCGGTCTAAAAGAAGAACGAAGATATCCATCTTTGTCTAGCCTTCCAGGATTTGAATAGAGACTCCCTGAAAGATCACTATCCTTTGCCTCTGATGGACCAAATCCTACATACAGTGGCTGGGTCCAAAATGTTTTCTATGCTCGATGAATTTTTGGGTTATAATCAAGTCCTCATTAAGCCAAAAGACCAACATAAAACCACGTTCGCCAACAAGTGGGGAACATTCACCTACCAGAAGATGCCTTTTGGGTTATTCGATGCCGGTGCTACTTTTCAAAGGGCCGTGGACATAGATTTCTGTGAACTGATAAAAAAATTATCCTGATTTATTTAGATGATCTTAATGTGTTTTCAAAACACAAAAAAGATCACTTTGACCACTTGGAACTGGTTTTCCATAAATACTTAGAATTTTCTGTCTCCTTGAATCCAAAGAAGTGCACCTTTGGGGTACCACAAGCAAATTTTTTGGGACATGTGGTGTCCAGTCCTTTTTAGGAAAAATCAACTTTGTTAGCAGATTCATTCAGATTTTGGTGGTATGGTAAGGCCTATCATGCTCATGCTAAACAAATATATGCATTTTAAGTGGATCCCTAAAGCCAAAGAAGCATTTGAAAAAATCAAAGAAGCTATTTCGTCAGCCCCAATTCAAGCTAACCCAGACATGTCTTAGGATTTTATAATGAATGTCTTTGCCAGCAATTTCAACATCGTTGTTGTATTAACTCAAAGAGACATGGAGTCCAAAAGTAAACACCCAATCACTTTCCACTCCAAAAAACTCAAAGAATATGAGATCAACTACAATTTTGTGGAAAAGATATCCTTTGCCATTGTAAAAGGATTGAAGAAATTCAAGAATTTCATCTCTTGCAAAAAAATGACAGTCTATGTAGCTCACCCTATGGTCGGCGAGTATATCATGGAAGGGGAGATCACAGAGAAAAGAACCAATTGGATTGCTAAGATCCTTGAGTATGACATAGATGTCAGGGCTACTAGAGTGATTCGAGGCAAAGGTCTTTGCGAGTATTTAGCTCAATGGCTTGAAGAGCTAACAAAAGATCAAGATGAAATAGTGTTAATGCTTACAAGAGAAAAGGAAGAGGGTTGGATGGTTGAATGCCGCTATTTCATGCAAACTGGAGTTTTCCCCCCAAATCTCCCTACAGGAAAGAAAAGATATTGCACGCTCCAAAATAGTGGCTATCAATTGCTGGATGGTGTTTTGTTCAAGAGAAATTTTGATGAAATCTTACTCTGTTGTGTTGATAGGTAGCAAGCTAAGAAAATTTTATGCAAATTCCATAATGGCCCTATGGGAAGCCACTTCTTAGCTCAAACCACTTTCATGGAGATCATCTATGTGGGCTATTATTGGCCCTCATTATTCAAAGATGTGCACACTCTGATCTGAAGATGCAAAGAATTCTAATTCTATGATGGAAAGTGGAAAAATGTAGCCATGCCACTCAAGCCTATAGTAGTAGATGAACCTTTTGCTCAATGGGGTTTGGATTTCATAAGAATGATTAATTCGGTCTCCTCTGTTGGTCATAAATGGATCCTTACAGCCATGGATTACTTCACCCATTGGATAGAGGTGGTGCTCCTTAAAAATTCTACCCAAATGGAAAATGTCAGTTTCCTCGAAGGACTAGCTACATTTTTTGTTCAAAGTTACCCAGTTTGCTCTCGATCACAAGATCTATTTAAAGACCTCTTCAAATTATTATACACAAGGGAATAGTTTGGCTAAGTCTATGAACAAAGATCAAATTCAAATTATCAAGAGGATTGGAGCAGAACATAAAAGAGAATGGCATTGTCATCTAAAAAGTGCGCTTTGAGAAAACAAGGTCACCCCTAAGCGGATGCTGAAAAAATCCCATTACAAAATTGTATATGAAAAGGAGGCACCTTTCCCAATCTCATCAGAGGTTCCAGCACTACAACTCATGCAGTCTCTTAAACTGGAAGGGAATGAGCCTATGGAAGTAAGGCTGGCAGAGCTAATGGAGCTTCAAGAAGAAAAGGAGGTGGCCTTTGAGTCACTGCAAAATCGCCAATAAACTGTCAAAATATGGTTTGATAGAAAGAATTTAGATCCTGGTTTTAAACCAGGGGACCTCATCCTAAAATACAATGAGCGCGATTCTCAACTGGGACATCATGCTAAATTCAACATTTTGTGGGAAGGCCCATTCTGTATTATTGAATGCAAAGGTTTCAAAACTTTTATGTTAGAGGACTCGCAAGGTGAGTTGTTAGGGATCACTGTCAATGGGGTCCACCTTAAGGTATTTTATTAAAGCTTATCCTTGTCTTGTATGCAAATATTATAAATAGTGTGCTTTCTATTCTTCGAAGGCCTTTTTGTCTTAATTCTTTGCCCTTTTTAAGTTATGTTTGAACCATTCCAAAGCAAAGAAATGGAAGAAAGTACAAGCATTTTTAGTACAAAGAAACCTTGTTTAAGTCAAAAATAAAAGATATCTTTGTATTTTATAATGTTTCTTTACATATTTACAATGCAAAAGAGGCTCTTAGGCCTTCGTATTGTCTGGAAAAAATACAAAAAGATAGCGAGAAAAGAAGAAGTGTTGCAGACAAGGGGTTGGTCTAGTCATCCTATTTAGTGTCAAGCTTGTTCTCATCATAATCGGCATCATCATCATCTTTGTATTGCCTTCATCCACAAGGTCAAGAACTGGGTCTGAATCTGAATCCAAGAAATGCAGAACCACCTGAAGGATGGGAGGATTTATAGGAGTAAGAATCTGCGAGAAGATGTAGTCCCAAAAGTTAGAGTACCATGCCACTCCAGTCATTTCAACTAACATATGTACTCTCAATAGTATTTCAGCTACTCACCACACTCGGTAGCGGTGTGTTAATATGGACATGGTTTTAAAACCAAAAATTAAAGGCAGCCATGGAACCACCTCATCATCATCAATGAATCACCTCAAATATGAAGCACTGGGGATACCAAAATAGGGTCTGCGTAATGACCTACCTCCTCCATACCACCTAAGTATTTATCATGAAAAATATAATCTGTGAGTTGCAGAACAAGGTGCTTAGGCACAACAATGTGAAGCAGGGAAGCTACAAATCTGGAGGTAATGTCCATGTTCACATGGTAATGGTCCTCACATCCTACGAATTCCTCCCCCATAACCCACTGCAACCATGATGGCAGGGTTAGTATGGTCTGTCATCCTCCATAGGAGATGGTCTAAGATAGTCCCTAGAAAAGAATTTTGACTGCCCATTCTTACTAGCCTAATGGGGGTATCCATTACTCCTAATCTAAGAAGTAGCTTAAACTTGTCCTAAACTGCGAAGGATTAATTCTCTTTATGATCAAAATTGCCTTCTATAAGTGGTATTAATAGAAAAGATTAGGCCAAAGGAAGCTGTTGGGTCTCAAATCAACAGATTGGATGGGTTCTAAAGTAATGCCAACTCCTATGATCAAACCCTCCAATTGACTTGGCCAACTTATAGAGTGAACCTATTAGTTACTAACTCTCTCTCTTTAGGCTTTGCAGGACCTAGGCGGGTATACCTATTCACTGAATGTCTCCAATAAACAGTGCTTTTTATAGCAGATATGTTATCCTATTCTAATATCCCCTGATCTTGAAATGGCATGAGTTCCTTGAATGGAGATATTGCAGACGAGTTCAAGATTGTTATTTTGTTTTGTGTTTCTTAATTACTCCTGTAGCTGTCAAAATAACTAATTGTGAAAATAAACGATGAGTATAACTCGAGATTTAAGCCAGTGCCTTCTTCATTGCATGGGTTACAGAGTCATTACAATTTTCTCCAGGGCTTATAGTGCGAATCTGTGAGACAGTTTTTTAACTCATCCCTTATGAACCTGTCAGTTACTATTTCTTTCAAAACCAAATGAATGCTTATATTATGTGCTGATTGAGTGAATTTAACCCTACCCTTAAGGGACCAGTCAATTAAGCTTTGCAGGGAACAATTACAATCCGCGAGCAAAACTTTTGTTACAACATTATAACATAAAGCCTAGATTTGATCTTAAGAATATGAATAACCCTATCTTTATCAGATAATATCACAGACGATTGCCAAAAGAAAATGAAATAATCCACAACACATATGCAGGGAAATAATTGATCAAAATTTGTATTCCATTGAAGTTCGTACACGAAGACTTACAGGCTGTTGTTCTTTTTCTCATAATCCTATCTAATATATCCCTTTTACATTACAAAAAACATTCTCATATATATATGAGGACGCAAGCTTTTCATGAAGAGACACGACTTTTCAAAATATTAGTCGTCAACTCGAGTGTTTCTAAACTTAAGCAAAAAGAGATTCAAAAGTCCCAAATGATGAATGTAATCATCGTCTTTGAATGTTCTGATTCGAGGCGTTTGCTTTTTTAATTCATCCCCTAGCGTCAGGTACTTGAATATCATCTGGTTGACGGTGGGGGCCATATCCTTACTCCGATCAATTTCTGACAAGGCCCAATCCTTGACGCTGACAAGCTCCTTTCGCAAATCCTCCAAGGTTATTACTTCTCCTTCCTTGTAGACGGAAGGCATTCCAACGGGTCTTTCATCATCTAATTCTTTTAGATCTCTTCTCAGCATATCTTCGAGTTTGACATGATTATCCATATACGCGTTACCCTCAGCCTTTTCTTCTGGCGTCATGGAATCGTTATTGCTTAGCACCCCCTGCAATCGTGCTCTTAACCGCTCATGCTCTGTTAGCGCTTTTATGGTTCCATGGTAAACTATCCAATATGGTTCAACCTGTAAGAGCATGGTGTTAAACCGATGTCCTATGATGTCATTGACCAGTTTGTCCATTTTTTGCTGGATATTGTCTGCACGTTTATTGGCCTTCTCTGCCTGATATTTCCAGTACAGGGCATCAGAGACGTCATCCAAGCTGCGTCCTGCAGGGTATGAGGTGTATTCGCTGATAGGAGTCCCCGTTTCTAATTGCAATACCTTTGCCTGCAGCTTCTGGTTTTCCTCCTTGGATTTTTCATATAATCCCTTGTATGTAATGTTTTCTCTGACCAGAAACTCTGTCTGGTCCAAGTTTAATCTTGCAACATCCAGGTTGAGCTTCGCAGTGACCCTGGGATCGGTCTTTCCAACCTGATGAACCATGAGGTGCCCAAAGGTTTCTTCTATATCCACAATGATTGGCCTCTTCCCTTTTGGATATAGTGCCCACTGTAGGAGAGCCTTTTTGTCTGGATCATATCCAGAGCCTAGGAACAGTTTATCTACCTCCTGGGGCAGCACCTGCTGATTCAAATCTTGCTTTTTCAAAAAACCATCAAATAAGAGTGCTGAGTTGATATCCCAACCAGAGAAGATGATCACACCGGCCTCTTTTAATAATTTCCTCCCTTTTTCAGGAGTCATATCTTTCATGAGGACATCAATTTCATCCTGTAATCTCTTCATCTGTTCTTCCTCTGGTTTTCCAGCCATGCTTCGTTTGACATGAGCCCCTTTGTATTGATATAGAAATGAGAGGAATTCCCTAGAGGAGGCGAATCCATCATCAGCAATGAAGTCCTCATGCTCAGTCATTCTTATGTCAACAACATCTTTGATATTGATTTCTCCTGTGTCCATGTTCAATTCTGTTTCGAAACCAGGAGGATAATCCTCTCGAGGAGAATCAGGTGGGATACTACTGGCGGTTGATTTTGGTGACATGTGAGCTAGGGGCTGACTGTCTCTTTCAGTATTAATGAAGCGAAGGAATTGTGAAGGAACTCTGTGCATAATTTCAGCTTCATGTTGAAGTAGCCTTTTAGCTACCTCCAGAGGATCTTGGATATTTCCAATTAGGTCTCCGTCTATCATTCCCCTTGCCCTTTTCCATTTGTAGGCCTCCCAGACTAATTCACTCTTTCCTTTCAAAACTTTGGCCTCCTCTCGCTCAAGGTTCTTAATTAGGTCGTCTGGCATTTTGGCCATATGTATCCCAGCTTTGAGTTTCTGTGAGGCTCTGGCAGTTTTTATATATCCTTGGGGATCAAAATTCTCCCTAGGCTCACCCAGAGTCATGCCATAGTAATTTAATTTATTCTGTAATAAATGATAACTCTTTGAACTTTTGATAATGAAATCAGAGAAAACCAATAGACCTGGAACAATAGATTGTTTACCAAAATCAGTTAAATGTTTAGCACTGGCAATAGACAATTGCCTTATAATCTCCAAGCTAGCCACTCTGTCTGGCACCGTAATTGGAAGCATGTGTGGTTGCCCTTCATATCCAAATACCCTTATCTCCGTGTGATTATCATGGCAATACCAATCACCCCAATTGTGTTCAATCTGTGATTCTGGAGAGAAATCCTTTGGCCTGAGGAACTTCTTAATTTCAGGGGACAAAGTATAATCCCTGCGCTGTCCAAAAGCTGCACTGAGAGGTTTCACAAAGTATTCTTGAAAATGCCAATATTGGTTGTTTATAAACCTCTGGTCCCATGCTGATACCCACAACTGAACCGGCTTCTTTAGACCATTCTTATCATAAGACCTGATGCTGAACTCATCTGGCCAGAAGTTAATTTCTTGTCCACAATAGAGAACAATATGCATTAACATGGAGTATAATGAAAAGTGAACATTCACAAGGTCTCCCTTCATCTTTTCCAGCCCATGATTCAAGGTATCCGCAACATAAGTAGCAAAATCAAATGACCTAGGGTCTTTTGATTGAATATCAGCACACAAAACCATAATCCCAACATCCATGAGTGGATGAGCCTCTATGCCTAGTACTTGGGCTGCAGTGTAATATGTATATTTGAAATATGGATGGAAGTGGTTGACATCAAATGGCACCTTGTCACTTTTGCCAAACTGAACAAATGACCCACCCACTTTTGGCCTATGAACAGGTAGCCTCCAAGTCCTGTAGATATTTTCCAAACTAAAGAATTCCTGTGAGAGTTTCTTCATATCAACGCTTTCCTCGACTTCCCAGTCTAGATCAAAGACCATATCAATAGTCTGCTTGTTGATTACTACTAATGTATTCCCTCTGTAATCACATATGGTTTTAGTTCTCGGGTTGTAGCAATTTACCAGAGCTTTCATTAATTCTACGTCTACAAATACATTTGGAACTACTAACTTGCCTAAGTTCCTCTTCCACAGATTACTAATGGGTTCGGGTGCATCCCTTCTTTTGTAACCAAACAAAAATAACTCATGCCCTCGTATCTCAGTCCAGATGTCTCCTAGATTTTCAAATTTGTCCTCTAATCCTTCTTCTTCACTTTTAATCTTTTTGGACCTTACACTAGACGATGGACACTGGTCTAATAAGTCCTGAGTCAAAGCTCTCCCTTCTTTCTTCTGTCTCTTGGGCTTCTCTTCAGGGTTTAACTCTTTTCCTTTCCTACTCTTTTTAGAAGAAGAAGACGAAGGTTCCATAGTTACAGCAAATAAGAGAGACAATACTTACTTGGTAAAATGCTCAACTCCTCTGGTTATCGTTTGCAAATCTCTGCAAGTTCTTCACAGCTTTCAATCTCTTGGCATCGATCTGATTCTTACGAAAATTCACTCAGCTTAACTGTAATTGAATGGGCAACTTGCGTATAGTTAATGTTCTGCATCTGTAACGGCTACTCAAGTGTTTTAAATTTAATTGCAGATGTGACACTTTTCAACTGGGCCTTTAATTCCTTCGCGGGAAGTACAGTCCGCTCAAAGTGCGTGCGTTTCAAATTATCGATGAAACCCTTGCCTTCGGCCGAGTGTTTGAATCTTCCATCGAAAGCTCATTTTCTTCGATAATACTGTTTCGGTGAAAAACTTATGTCGAGAGGCCGCTTTCAAGACTCATCGAAATTACTTTTTCATCAATAGTCTCCCTTTTCGACAAGTTTCTCGCGAGTTTCATCGATGCCATACTTTCGATGAGTTTCTTTCTTCGATGAAGGCTTATGAGTGTTCATCGATATCTCCTTTTTCATCGATATCCCTTTTTTTCGATGAAACAGCTTCTCTTTTGTTCGACGCCACGTTCATCGATGAAACTTGCATTTCGATGAATGTCTCTTGAGTTTCCTCGGTAACGACATTTCTTCGAAATCACCTTTTGCCTTTTCGCCTTTTCGATGAAACATGGGGTATCGATGAGCGGTTTCTTGCGTTCATCGAAGGTAACTTCTTGCCGAAACACCTTTGCTTAGCGCTTTATATGCCCTGTGTCGATGAAAACGCTCTTTCGATGAAACCTCTCCTGCAGTGCTCGACACAGCTTACTGGCCGAAATATCCATTAGTCTTGATGCTTATGGAAACATATAGTATTATTTTTTCATTTCTATTATATTTTTTCTTTTTTTAAAAAAATAGTGTTCAACAGCGGCTCTGACTGAGGATGAAGGCATTCTGAACTATGCCTTCAAGAATCCAGAATCTCCGGTTTCGCAGATATAATGGTATTTACAATGGAAACGGATCCTACCCTACTGTACAGGTGATGTGGAGTGCTTCAGGAGAAGAAGTTCTTTAAGAACTGCCCATGTACTGGCAATTCTTGGACCTCCCCTGTCGCGTTTTGGAGCAAATAAGAATCCTCCCCCCCTTTGTCTATGATCACATATGGGCCGATCCATAAGGCTTCGAATTTACCATGCTTGCCTTTGTCTTGACTCCTGGCATTCCACATTAAAACCCAGTCTCCTACACAAAATTTCCTGTGAGATGTCCTCTTGTCATACAACCTCTTCATTTGATTTTGAATCCTGATATTTTGCCTTTGAGCTTCTGCCCTGACTTCATCAAGTTCTACCAGCTGCATTATTCTTTCTTGTGATGGATCTTCAACATCTATTTCCTCTTGAATCATAAATCTATGTACAGGTAGAAGATTATCCAAAGGTAGTCTGGCCCTTTTGCCATAAACCAATTCAAACGGGGATTTACCTGTGGATCTTTTCACAGTTATCCTGTCTGCCCATAATGCAAGATTCAACTTTGAGTCCCATGCCTTTTTGTTCTGCCCCAGTATCCTTTTAATGATCTTCAGGATGTTCTTGTTGCTTGATTCAGCTTGCCCATTCCCCTGGGGGCGATAAGGAGAAGAATGTGATATCTTAATGCCATATTCATCACAGAAATTGTTGAATTCCTCTGATCTAAAAGACATGCCATTATCTGAGATGATTCTTGCAGGAACACCAAACCTAGTAATAATGTTCTCCATTAAGAATTTTATCACCACCTTGCTAGTGGCCTGTTTGGTAGGTATTGCCTCCACCCATTTGGTAAAATAATCTGTAGCAACCAATATCCATCTGTGTCCTCCACTGGATTTTTCTGATATTTCCCCTATAAAGTCAATTCCCCACTGTTGGAATGGTTCCTCAGTCAACATTGGTCTCAACGGGAGTGATCCTTGATACTTTGTTTTGCTTGAGAATTTTTGACAAGCTTCGCATTTTCTGACATATCTATAGGAATCATTGAAGACACATGGCCAATAATATCCGGCTCTCAATATTTTATGTGCTGTAGTCTTAGCTGAGAAATGGCCACCACAAACCCCATCATGCATTTCATGAAGAACCTTGTCTGCCTGGTAATTGTCCAGACACAATAGCAATATCCCATCTCTATTTTTCCAGTATAAGTCCCCATTTACAATCACATACCTTGCTGATTTTAACTTCAAAGCTCTCTTCTGACTATCGGTCATAGCATCTGGACACTTTAAGTGCTTAAGGTAATACATGATATCAGTGTACCATGATGTTTTCTCAATACTGAAATTAGCTTCTTCCCATCCAACCTGATTCACATCAGACTCTTCAATTTCAGTTCCTGTCATGAGTTTGGCCAGTCCTTGTCCTTTGATAACCTGTGAAATCTTAAGCTCAATGTTAAATTCTTGTATCTGATTGATCCATTTGCATCTTTTGCCCGTGACCTCAGTTTGTCTGAAGATATCTTTTACTGCTGCATTGGGAACATAAGCAATAACTTCGGCCCCTACTAGGTATGGCCTGAATTGTTTTACTGCTTTGACCAGAGCATAGGCCTGTTTTTCATTTATCTCATATTTTACTTCTGAAGGGCTTAAAGACTTGCTAAAGTATGCAATGGGCTGCTCATATCCCTCTGAATTTTTCTGTAACAACACTGCTGCTATAGTATGACAAGAGGCAAATGAAAATATCATAAATGGTTTGCCAAAATCTGGGGAAATTAGTACTGGTGCCTCAGAAATTGCTCTTTTAATAGCCACAAAGGAATCAATTGCATCTTCAGTCCAGTCAATTTTTGCCTCTTTCTTCAACATCCTTACTATAGGTTTCACTATGTCTGCGAAATTCAAAATGAACCTTCTCACAAAATTAATTTGTCCCAAAAATGACTGGATGGCTTTGATAGTTCGGGGGATGGGAACCTCATTAATAGCTGCTACCCTTTCAGGGTCAATTCTCACCCCCTCCTTGGATACTATGTGTCCAAGTAGTTTTCCCTCTTCAACACCAAAGTGACATTTCTTGGGATTCAAGGAAATTCCATATTCTAAGGCTCTTTTAAATATCTTCTCAAGGTGTTCACAGTGATCATCAGCTTTCTTTGAGTACGCAGTCAGATCATCTTGGTATACTACCATGATTATGTCAATCAATTCTGAAAAAGCCACATCCATTGCCCTTTGAAAAGTAGCTCCAGCATTGGTCAATCCAAATGGCATTCGTGCATAGACATAAGTGCCCCATGGAGTTGTGAAGGCTGTTTTATATTTTTCAGTTTCTCTAACTTTCACCTGATTGTAACCCGAAAATCCATCCATCATGGACAGCAACTCACACCCTGTTACCTTCTGCAGCATATTATCCATGTTTGGCAATGGATAGTTATCCTTTAAAGACGATATGTTTAAATTCCTAAAATCTACACATAATCTAATATCCCCATTTTTCTTCCTGACTGGTACCAAGTTAGAAACCCAAGTGGAATATCTGCATGGTTCTATTATTCCTGCATCTTTCATCTTTATAATTTCTTCTCTCATTTTTGGTAGCAATGTAGGATTAATTGGTCTCTGTTTTTGCCTAAATGGCTTAGCTTCTGGCTTAAGTGGTATCTCATGTTGAAAAAGATCTTCCCTGTAAGCTTTGAGATCCTCATAAGACCATGCAAACACATGTTTATATCTTTTTAACAAGATTATCAGTTGTTGCCTCATAGTAGGAGTCAATTTTTTTCCAATAAAAACATTCTTGGGGGCTTCTTCATTTCCTAGATTGATTTGTTCAACATCGCTTTCTTTAACAGCTGACCCTTTGGTTTCAATTACATCTTGAGCATTAAAAGTTCTCTCTAATGCTACCAGGCCTCTTGGTAATTTATTTGACTTCAGTTGTATAATTTCATGTCCAAATAAGGTCTCCTTACCTTCAGTTTGTTCCACAAAGTCATTAAAATTTATAGCTTGAGCCTGATAATGATCAGCACACTGTAAGAAGTTCAACAGATCTGCATCATCTTGAAACACTTGCCAATTATACAAGTTGTCAGGAACAGATGGTCTCACTTTCATCTCCACTTCAGATATCCCAGTTAGCGTTATATCATTACCTTTTAGTGCAATATTTGCTAGAAAATCTGCCATGATGTTCTTTGATCTATCTATCCAGGTTATCTGAAAAGCATCAAAAAGCTCCATGGTATCCCATACAGCATTCCTGTATTGTTTCAGTCTTAAATGCTTCGAGGCATATCTCTCCTTTACTTGTGAGACTATTAGTTCTGAATCACCAAAGACACTTATCAACTTGATTCCATGTTTGACTGCTATGTTAAGACCAGTGAGTAGGGCTTCATATTCAGCAATGTTGTTTGTACATTCAAATAACAACTTGAAAGAATACTTGTAAGTTTCTCCTGTAGGTGAGATAAAAAGGATTCCAGCCCCACTCCCTTCTTTACTACAAGACCCATCAAAGAACATCTTCCATATCTGACCATCATTTTCAGTTAGACATGACTCAATGGGGATCCACTCTTTAAATTTAGGTTTTGTCAACTGTACCTGGAAGTTGTCCATATCAGTTTGTAAAAAACATACTTGGTTCACTGTTCCTTCCATGTCTTCTATGATATATGTGGACCGAGGCTCCCTGTCAATTTTTATTTCCTGTCCATTTATTGGAATTGTAGCATAAGACAAATCCAGCTGCACATATCCACCAATCATATTCGACCATTGTCTAGACAACAACATTCCATAGTTTGGTGGAACATCTACCACCGTGATATCTGTTTTATATGATGCTTCTGGACAGGCTGCTAATCTGAACTCTACATTCTTCATGATACCAACCACTGGGACTGATCTATTGTCCATGGCATAGCATTTTCCAAAGGTAGTATCAACTTCCAATCCTAGTTCTTTCATCACCCCAACAGGCATGACATTTATGGCTGCTCCTGAATCAATCATACAATTCCTTACCCTTCTGTTGTTTATCACCAAAGTGAGGTAAAATGGGTCTACTTGTGTTGGATTTTTAGTTATAGTGGACCCTAAGTATATAACTGGAGCCATTTGTTCATTACTGCCACCTGTTGGGACTTCTCGTTTCTGTTCATTAACCTTCCCTTCTTGGACACCTGAAATCATTTCCAAAGTTTTTTCCCTATATTCAGGAAACCTCATGATTTCCATTAATGGGACAGAAACTTTTAATTGTGTTAGTGCAGCTGAGATATCAAACGAGGTAGATTGCTGTGATGAAAGAGTTTTTACCGTTTCTTTCTTTTGAACATCAGGACCCTGATTATCATCTTGCTTAGTCTTAGTTGCCTTATTCATTCGCTTAAGTGCTTCATTGTTTTCTTTCATGAAAAGACTAGCAGGTTTACCTTGTTCTGAATTCACCATCCTGTTTCTTAAGTCATAAGTCCTTTTTGCTTGTGCAACAGCATAAGCTGTAATTTTTCTTTTCTCTTCTTCAGTAGGGACTCTGAGTCTGACACTTTCATTTTTGCTGGTGGTTACAGGTAAAACAGAGCACTGATCAATATTTATAGAGTCTGACCTTCCTTCCTGACTAAATGACATCATATTGATAGTTGAATCATCCACATGATCTTCATAGCCATCCTCCTCCTCTTGCAACCCTTTTGCTACTGCACACAAAGAGGAAGCGTGTGGCATATTGCAAGCATAGCACCACATGTCATCGTCTTGAGTGTAATTTACTGCTCTTTTTAAAGGATCTGGTATTTGTTGATTGTCTCTGTGGTTCCTTTCTACCGGTTTTCCATCCTTCCATGTAGTGTTATAAGGCATGTCATGTAGTCTAGGTCTCTCAGGACGGTAGTATTGCTGCTTCTCTGTTTTGTTTACTCTTACAGATAGATCTTTCAGGGCATTTAAAACTTTGTCAAGCTTATCTTCATCCCTATTAGCCTTAGGCGCTTTAGGATTGTACAATCTTGCATCCTCTCTTTTTCCAATCTTACCAGTGGCCTTTCTATTGTTCTCTATAACAATGGCATCTTTCATAACATCTCGGAGATCTCTTGGGTTTCTGGTTCTCAACTCATAGTTTGTTTTGTTGTCATAAGCATTGATATAGTACAGAATGCTCACTTCAGGTACTGGTTTCATCCTATTAGGGATTTTGTTCAAAACCCTATTGAATCTTTTGTTAAAGTCAATTACTGATTCATTTTGCTCTTTCTTAATGCTGATGATTTCATGTAAAGCAAACTCAGGACTATTATGGTCTCCATATTGTTCCAGGAACATTTCTTTGAATTCTGCAAGATTTCTAATGGACGCATTAGGCAACGTTCTAAACCAGTCTCTCGCATCTTCTATCAATGACTGCATAAACAACCTGATTTTGACATCCTCATATGGCAAACCAAAATCCTCAATTACTGCATCAAATGCTTTGCAATGAGCCTCACCTGAAACTGCATTACTTCCTGTGAACTTTGGTATCGCTGTCCTGATCTCATTTGGGATGGGATATGGATACACCATCATTCCTGAAAAATCAAACTGCCTCATTTGTTCCATATTTATTAGTCCATGCCCTCCATGAGGATTCACAAAGTTCTGGTTCATATTACCATACAAGGGCATTTGGTTTTGATAAGGAGGAGGGTATTGATTCTGGTGTTGATACTGAAACTGATTAGGGGGTGGATGTTGGTTATAAAATTGACCAGGAGGAGGATACTGATTGTGAGGGATGAAGCCTGTATGTGAGTTTTGCTGGACTGGTGGTGCACTTGATTGCACATGATCATCCCTTTTGTTACCAAACAGAGGGTTCTCATAAGCTTTGAAATCATTGCTCTTTGTTCTACCCACTCCCTGAGCATATGTTTTCTTGTAGTTGTTTACATCTTTATTAAAGTCATCCTCACCAACATTTATGCCCAACTTGGCACACAGTTCCAAACATTCCTGAGTCCTTCCTGAATCTCTCATTTCAGCAGCTGCCTCCATCATTTGTCTGGTTAAATCTGTAAATCTATCTGCAGGATCTGCCATACCTGATCCTGATGGAGGTGGTGTATGTTGTCTGGACTGTGCTTCATGATTTTCAAAACCAGGGGGAATTTGGCATCGCCCCTTTTGAGCTTTATATGCCGCAACCAAATCTTCGTTCATCGGGCTTGAAGTTGTTGTTCTATCTTGTCCCTTTGAGGGCGAGTGTTGGCTACTTTCATGTTTATACTGGTTGTATCTTTCTCTCATGGAATCATTCATGGGTTCTTTATTTTTGTTCCTTCGTTGAGGGAAATCTAATTGGGATAAAGATTGTCCTTTCGCAACCGATCTTGTCCCGTGCATTGAAATTCTTATTTCAGAGTCGCCACCTCTTGTCTAGAGGACATGAATTGTTTTTATTTCTT
This sequence comes from Cryptomeria japonica, assembly GCF_030272615.1. NCBI lineage: Eukaryota > Viridiplantae > Streptophyta > Pinopsida > Cupressales > Cupressaceae > Cryptomeria > Cryptomeria japonica. Next base: position 265,563,289 of record NC_081408.1, read on the forward strand.
CTGAGCTCTTTCCCACAGCAGAGTTCTTACAATTTCCCCAGCAGAGTCGCCAATCTGTCGGGTCTCAAATCAACAGATTGGATGGGTTCTAAAGTAATGCCAACTCCTATGATCAAACCCTCCAATTGACTTGGCCAACTTATAGAGTGAACCTATTAGTTACTAACTCTCTCTCTTTAGGCTCTGCAGGACCTAGGCGGGTATACCTATTCACTGAATGTCTCCAATAAACAGTGCTTTTTATAGCAGATATGTTATCCTATTCTAATATCCCCTGATCTTGAAATGGCATGAGTTCCTTGAATGGAGATATTGCAGACGAGTTCAAGATTGTTATTTTGTTTTGTGTTTCTTAATTACTCCTGTAGCTGTCAAAATAACTAATTGTGAAAATAAACGATGAGTATAACTCGAGATTTAAGCCAGTGCCTTCTTCATTGCATGGGTTACAGAGTCATTACAATTTTCTCCAGGGCTTATAGTGCGAATCTGTGAGACAGTTTTTTAACTCATCCCTTATGAACCTGTCAGTTACAATTTCTTTCAAAACCAAATGAATGCTTATATTATGTGCTGATTGAGTGAATTTAACCCTACCCTTAAGGGACCAGTCAATTAAGCTTTGCAGGGAACAATTACAATCCGCGAGCAAAACTTTTGTTACAACATTATAACATAAAGCCTAGATTTGATCTTAAGAATATGAATAACCCTATCTTTATCAGATAATATCACAGACGATTGCCAAAAGAAAATGAAATAATCCACAACACATATGCAGGGAAACAATTGATCAAAATTTGTATTCCATTGAAGTTCGTACACGAAGACTTACAGGCTGTTGTTCTTTTTCTCATAATCCTATCTAATATATCCCTTTTACATTACAAAAAACATTCTCATATATATATGAGGACGCAAGCTTTTCATGAAGAGACACGACTTTTCAAAATATTAGTCGTCAACTCGAGTGTTTCTAAACTTAAGCAAAAAGAGATTCAAAAGTCCCAAATGATGAATGTAATCATCGTCTTTGAATGTTCTGATTCGAGGCGTTTGCTTTTTTAATTCATCCCCTAGCGTCAGGTACTTGAATATCATCTGGTTGACGGTGGGGGCCATATCCTTACTCCGATCAATTTCTGACAAGGCCCAATCCTTGACGCTGACAAGCTCCTTTCGCAAATCCTCCAAGGTTATTACTTCTCCTTCCTTGTAGACGGAAGGCATTCCAACGGGTCTTTCATCATCTAATTCTTTTAGATCTCTTCTCAGCATATCTTCGAGTTTGACATGATTATCCATATACGCGTTACCCTCAGCCTTTTCTTCTGGCGTCATGGAATCGTTATTGCTTAGCACCCCCTGCAATCGTGCTCTTAACCGCTCATGCTCTGTTAGCGCTTTTATGGTTCCATGGTAAACTATCCAATATGGTTCAACCTGTAAGAGCATGGTGTTAAACCGATGTCCTATGATGTCATTGACCAGTTTGTCCATTTTTTGCTGGATATTGTCTGCACGTTTATTGGCCTTCTCTGCCTGATATTTCCAGTACAGGGCATCAGAGACGTCATCCAAGCTGCGTCCTGCAGGGTATGAGGTGTATTCGCTGATAGGAGTCCCCGTTTCTAATTGCAATACCTTTGCCTGCAGCTTCTGGTTTTCCTCCTTGGATTTTTCATATAATCCCTTGTATGTAATGTTTTCTCTGACCAGAAACTCTGTCTGGTCCAAGTTTAATCTTGCAACATCCAGGTTGAGCTTCGCAGTGACCCTGGGATCGGTCTTTCCAACCTGATGAACCATGAGGTGCCCAAAGGTTTCTTCTATATCCACAATGATTGGCCTCTTCCCTTTTGGATATAGTGCCCACTGTAGGAGAGCCTTTTTGTCTGGATCATATCCAGAGCCTAGGAACAGTTTATCTACCTCCTGGGGCAGCACCTGCTGATTCAAATCTTGCTTTTTCAAAAAACCATCAAATAAGAGTGCTGAGTTGATATCCCAACCAGAGAAGATGATCACACCGGCCTCTTTTAATAATTTCCTCCCTTTTTCAGGAGTCATATCTTTCATGAGGACATCAATTTCATCCTGTAATCTCTTCATCTGTTCTTCCTCTGGTTTTCCAGCCATGCTTCGTTTGACATGAGCCCCTTTGTATTGATATAGAAATGAGAGGAATTCCCTAGAGGAGGCGAATCCATCATCAGCAATGAAGTCCTCATGCTCAGTCATTCTTATGTCAACAACATCTTTGATATTGATTTCTCCTGTGTCCATGTTCAATTCTGTTTCGAAACCAGGAGGATAATCCTCTCGAGGAGAATCAGGTGGGATACTACTGGCGGTTGATTTTGGTGACATGTGAGCTAGGGGCTGACTGTCTCTTTCAGTATTAATGAAGCGAAGGAATTGTGAAGGAACTCTGTGCATAATTTCAGCTTCATGTTGAAGTAGCCTTTTAGCTACCTCCAGAGGATCTTGGATATTTCCAATTAGGTCTCCGTCTATCATTCCCCTTGCCCTTTTCCATTTGTAGGCCTCCCAGACTAATTCACTCTTTCCTTTCAAAACTTTGGCCTCCTCTCGCTCAAGGTTCTTAATTAGGTCGTCTGGCATTTTGGCCATATGTATCCCAGCTTTGAGTTTCTGTGAGGCTCTGGCAGTTTTTATATATCCTTGGGGATCAAAATTCTCCCTAGGCTCACCCAGAGTCATGCCATAGTAATTTAATTTATTCTGTAATAAATGATAACTCTTTGAACTTTTGATAATGAAATCAGAGAAAACCAATAGACCTGGAACAATAGATTGTTTACCAAAATCAGTTAAATGTTTAGCACTGGCAATAGACAATTGCCTTATAATCTCCAAGCTAGCCACTCTGTCTGGCACCGTAATTGGAAGCATGTGTGGTTGCCCTTCATATCCAAATACCCTTATCTCCGTGTGATTATCATGGCAATACCAATCACCCCAATTGTGTTCAATCTGTGATTCTGGAGAGAAATCCTTTGGCCTGAGGAACTTCTTAATTTCAGGGGACAAAGTATAATCCCTGCGCTGTCCAAAAGCTGCACTGAGAGGTTTCACAAAGTATTCTTGAAAATGCCAATATTGGTTGTTTATAAACCTCTGGTCCCATGCTGATACCCACAACTGAACCGGCTTCTTTAGACCATTCTTATCATAAGACCTGATGCTGAACTCATCTGGCCAGAAGTTAATTTCTTGTCCACAATAGAGAACAATATGCATTAACATGGAGTATAATGAAAAGTGAACATTCACAAGGTCTCCCTTCATCTTTTCCAGCCCATGATTCAAGGTATCCGCAACATAAGTAGCAAAATCAAATGACCTAGGGTCTTTTGATTGAATATCAGCACACAAAACCATAATCCCAACATCCATGAGTGGATGAGCCTCTATGCCTAGTACTTGGGCTGCAGTGTAATATGTATATTTGAAATATGGATGGAAGTGGTTGACATCAAATGGCACCTTGTCACTTTTGCCAAACTGAACAAATGACCCACCCACTTTTGGCCTATGAACAGGTAGCCTCCAAGTCCTGTAGATATTTTCCAAACTAAAGAATTCCTGTGAGAGTTTCTTCATATCAACGCTTTCCTCGACTTCCCAGTCTAGATCAAAGACCATATCAATAGTCTGCTTGTTGATTACTACTAATGTATTCCCTCTGTAATCACATATGGTTTTAGTTCTCGGGTTGTAGCAATTTACCAGAGCTTTCATTAATTCTACGTCTACAAATACATTTGGAACTACTAACTTGCCTAAGTTCCTCTTCCACAGATTACTAATGGGTTCGGGTGCATCCCTTCTTTTGTAACCAAACAAAAATAACTCATGCCCTCGTATCTCAGTCCAGATGTCTCCTAGATTTTCAAATTTGTCCTCTAATCCTTCTTCTTCACTTTTAATCTTTTTGGACCTTACACTAGACGATGGACACTGGTCTAATAAGTCCTGAGTCAAAGCTCTCCCTTCTTTCTTCTGTCTCTTGGGCTTCTCTTCAGGGTTTAACTCTTTTCCTTTCCTACTCTTTTTAGAAGAAGAAGACGAAGGTTCCATAGTTACAGCAAATAAGAGAGACAATACTTACTTGGTAAAATGCTCAACTCCTCTGGTTATCGTTTGCAAATCTCTGCAAGTTCTTCACAGCTTTCAATCTCTTGGCATCGATCTGATTCTTACGAAAATTCACTCAGCTTAACTGTAATTGAATGGGCAACTTGCGTATAGTTAATGTTCTGCATCTGTAACGGCTACTCAAGTGTTTTAAATTTAATTGCAGATGTGACACTTTTCAACTGGGCCTTTAATTCCTTCGCGGGAAGTACAGTCCGCTCAAAGTGCGTGCGTTTCAAATTATCGATGAAACCCTTGCCTTCGGCCGAGTGTTTGAATCTTCCATCGAAAGCTCATTTTCTTCGATAATACTGTTTCGGTGAAAAACTTATGTCGAGAGGCCGCTTTCAAGACTCATCGAAATTACTTTTTCATCAATAGTCTCCCTTTTCGACAAGTTTCTCGCGAGTTTCATCGATGCCATACTTTCGATGAGTTTCTTTCTTCGATGAAGGCTTATGAGTGTTCATCGATATCTCCTTTTTCATCGATATCCCTTTTTTTCGATGAAACAGCTTCTCTTTTGTTCGACGCCACGTTCATCGATGAAACTTGCATTTCGATGAATGTCTCTTGAGTTTCCTCGGTAACGACATTTCTTCGAAATCACCTTTTGCCTTTTCGCCTTTTCGATGAAACATGGGGTATCGATGAGCGGTTTCTTGCGTTCATCGAAGGTAACTTCTTGCCGAAACACCTTTGCTTAGCGCTTTATATGCCCTGTGTCGATGAAAACGCTCTTTCGATGAAACCTCTCCTGCAGTGCTCGACACAGCTTACTGGCCAAAATATCCATTAGTCTTGATGCTTATGGAAACATATAGTATTATTTTTTCATTTCTATTATATTTTTTCTTTTTTTAAAAAAATAGTGTTCAACAGCGGCTCTGACTGAGGATGAAGGCATTCTGAACTATGCCTTCAAGAATCCAGAATCTCCGGTTTCGCAGATATAATGGTATTTACAATGGAAACGGATCCTACCCTACTGTACAGGTGATGCGGAGTGCTTCAGGAGAAGAAGTTCTTTAAGAACTGCCCATGTACTGGCAATTCTTGGACCTCCCCTGTCGCGTTTTGGAGCAAATAAGAATCCTCCCCCCCTTTGTCTATGATCACATATGGGCCGATCCATAAGGCTTCGAATTTACCATGCTTGCCTTTGTCTTGACTCCTGGCATTCCACATTAAAACCCAGTCTCCTACACAAAATTTCCTGTGAGATGTCCTCTTGTCATACAACCTCTTCATTTGATTTTGAATCCTGATATTTTGCCTTTGAGCTTCTGCCCTGACTTCATCAAGTTCTACCAGCTGCATTATTCTTTCTTGTGATGGATCTTCAACATCTATTTCCTCTTGAATCATAAATCTATGTACAGGTAGAAGATTATCCAAAGGTAGTCTGGCCCTTTTGCCATAAACCAATTCAAACGGGGATTTACCTGTGGATCTTTTCACAGTTATCCTGTCTGCCCATAATGCAAGATTCAACTTTGAGTCCCATGCCTTTTTGTTCTGCCCCAGTATCCTTTTAATGATCTTCAGGATGTTCTTGTTGCTTGATTCAGCTTGCCCATTCCCCTGGGGGCGATAAGGAGAAGAATGTGATATCTTAATGCCATATTCATCACAGAAATTGTTGAATTCCTCTGATCTAAAAGACATGCCATTATCTGAGATGATTCTTGCAGGAACACCAAACCTAGTAATAATGTTCTCCATTAAGAATTTTATCACCACCTTGCTAGTGGCCTGTTTGGTAGGTATTGCCTCCACCCATTTGGTAAAATAATCTGTAGCAACCAATATCCATCTGTGTCCTCCACTGGATTTTTCTGATATTTCCCCTATAAAGTCAATTCCCCACTGTTGGAATGGTTCCTCAGTCAACATTGGTCTCAACGGGAGTGATCCTTGATACTTTGTTTTGCTTGAGAATTTTTGACAAGCTTCGCATTTTCTGACATATCTATAGGAATCATTGAAGACACATGGCCAATAATATCCGGCTCTCAATATTTTATGTGCTGTAGTCTTAGCTGAGAAATGGCCACCACAAACCCCATCATGCATTTCATGAAGAACCTTGTCTGCCTGGTAATTGTCCAGACACAATAGCAATATCCCATCTCTATTTTTCCAGTATAAGTCCCCATTTACAATCACATACCTTGCTGATTTTAACTTCAAAGCTCTCTTCTGACTATCGGTCATAGCATCTGGACACTTTAAGTGCTTAAGGTAATACATGATATCAGTGTACCATGATGTTTTCTCAATACTGAAATTAGCTTCTTCCCATCCAACCTGATTCACATCAGACTCTTCAATTTCAGTTCCTGTCATGAGTTTGGCCAGTCCTTGTCCTTTGATAACCTGTGAAATCTTAAGCTCAATGTTAAATTCTTGTATCTGATTGATCCATTTGCATCTTTTGCCCGTGACCTCAGTTTGTCTGAAGATATCTTTTACTGCTGCATTGGGAACATAAGCAATAACTTCGGCCCCTACTAGGTATGGCCTGAATTGTTTTACTGCTTTGACCAGAGCATAGGCCTGTTTTTCATTTATCTCATATTTTACTTCTGAAGGGCTTAAAGACTTGCTAAAGTATGCAATGGGCTGCTCATATCCCTCTGAATTTTTCTGTAACAACACTGCTGCTATAGTATGACAAGAGGCAAATGAAAATATCATAAATGGTTTGCCAAAATCTGGGGAAATTAGTACTGGTGCCTCAAAAATTGCTCTTTTAATAGCCACAAAGGAATCAATTGCATCTTCAGTCCAGTCAATTTTTGCCTCTTTCTTCAACATCCTTACTATAGGTTTCACTATGTCTGCGAAATTCAAAATGAACCTTCTCACAAAATTAATTTGTCCCAAAAATGACTGGATGGCTTTGATAGTTCGGGGGATGGGAACCTCATTAATAGCTGCTACCCTTTCAGGGTCAATTCTCACCCCCTCCTTGGATACTATGTGTCCAAGTAGTTTTCCCTCTTCAACACCAAAGTGACATTTCTTGGGATTCAAGGAAATTCCATATTCTAAGGCTCTTTTAAATATCTTCTCAAGGTGTTCACAGTGATCATCAGCTTTCTTTGAGTACGCAGTCAGATCATCTTGGTATACTACCATGATTATGTCAATCAATTCTGAAAAAGCCACATCCATTGCCCTTTGAAAAGTAGCTCCAGCATTGGTCAATCCAAATGGCATTCGTGCATAGACATAAGTGCCCCATGGAGTTGTGAAGGCTGTTTTATATTTTTCAGTTTCTCTAACTTTCACCTGATTGTAACCCGAAAATCCATCCATCATGGACAGCAACTCACACCCTGTTACCTTCTGCAGCATATTATCCATGTTTGGCAATGGATAGTTATCCTTTAAAGACGATATGTTTAAATTCCTAAAATCTACACATAATCTAATATCCCCATTTTTCTTCCTGACTGGTACCAAGTTAGAAACCCAAGTGGAATATCTGCATGGTTCTATTATTCCTGCATCTTTCATCTTTATAATTTCTTCTCTCATTTTTGGTAGCAATGTAGGATTAATTGGTCTCTGTTTTTGCCTAAATGGCTTAGCTTCTGGCTTAAGTGGTATCTCATGTTGAAAAAGATCTTCCCTGTAAGCTTTGAGATCCTCATAAGACCATGCAAACACATGTTTATATCTTTTTAACAAGATTATCAGTTGTTGCCTCATAGTAGGAGTCAATTTTTTTCCAATAAAAACATTCTTGGGGGCTTCTTCATTTCCTAGATTGATTTGTTCAACATCGCTTTCTTTAACAGCTGACCCTTTGGTTTCAATTACATCTTGAGCATTAAAAGTTCTCTCTAATGCTACCAGGCCTCTTGGTAATTTATTTGACTTCAGTTGTATAATTTCATGTCCAAATAAGGTCTCCTTACCTTCAGTTTGTTCCACAAAGTCATTAAAATTTATAGCTTGAGCCTGATAATGATCAGCACACTGTAAGAAGTTCAACAGATCTGCATCATCTTGAAACACTTGCCAATTATACAAGTTGTCAGGAACAGATGGTCTCACTTTCATCTCCACTTCAGATATCCCAGTTAGCGTTATATCATTACCTTTTAGTGCAATATTTGCTAGAAAATCTGCCATGATGTTCTTTGATCTATCTATCCAGGTTATCTGAAAAGCATCAAAAAGCTCCATGGTATCCCATACAGCATTCCTGTATTGTTTCAGTCTTAAATGCTTCGAGGCATATCTCTCCTTTACTTGTGAGACTATTAGTTCTGAATCACCAAAGACACTTATCAACTTGATTCCATGTTTGACTGCTATGTTAAGACCAGTGAGTAGGGCTTCATATTCAGCAATGTTGTTTGTACATTCAAATAACAACTTGAAAGAATACTTGTAAGTTTCTCCTGTAGGTGAGATAAAAAGGATTCCAGCCCCACTCCCTTCTTTACTACAAGACCCATCAAAGAACATCTTCCATATCTGACCATCATTTTCAGTTAGACATGACTCAATGGGGATCCACTCTTTAAATTTAGGTTTTGTCAACTGTACCTGGAAGTTGTCCATATCAGTTTGTAAAAAACATACTTGGTTCACTGTTCCTTCCATGTCTTCTATGATATATGTGGACCGAGGCTCCCTGTCAATTTTTATTTCCTGTCCATTTATTGGAATTGTAGCATAAGACAAATCCAGCTGCACATATCCACCAATCATATTCGACCATTGTCTAGACAACAACATTCCATAGTTTGGTGGAACATCTACCACCGTGATATCTGTTTTATATGATGCTTCTGGACAGGCTGCTAATCTGAACTCTACATTCTTCATGATACCAACCACTGGGACTGATCTATTGTCCATGGCATAGCATTTTCCAAAGGTAGTATCAACTTCCAATCCTAGTTCTTTCATCACCCCAACAGGCATGACATTTATGGCTGCTCCTGAATCAATCATACAATTCCTTACCCTTCTGTTGTTTATCACCAAAGTGAGGTAAAATGGGTCTACTTGTGTTGGATTTTTAGTTATAGTGGACCCTAAGTATATAACTGGAGCCATTTGTTCATTACTGCCACCTGTTGGGACTTCTCGTTTCTGTTCATTAACCTTCCCTTCTTGGACACCTGAAATCATTTCCAAAGTTTTTTCCCTATATTCAGGAAACCTCATGATTTCCATTAATGGGACAGAAACTTTTAATTGTGTTAGTGCAGCTGAGATATCAAACGAGGTAGATTGCTGTGATGAAAGAGTTTTTACCGTTTCTTTCTTTTGAACATCAGGACCCTGATTATCATCTTGCTTAGTCTTAGTTGCCTTATTCATTCGCTTAAGTGCTTCATTGTTTTCTTTCATGAAAAGACTAGCAGGTTTACCTTGTTCTGAATTCACCATCCTGTTTCTTAAGTCATAAGTCCTTTTTGCTTGTGCAACAGCATAAGCTGTAATTTTTCTTTTCTCTTCTTCAGTAGGGACTCTGAGTCTGACACTTTCATTTTTGCTGGTGGTTACAGGTAAAACAGAGCACTGATCAATATTTATAGAGTCTGACCTTCCTTCCTGACTAAATGACATCATATTGATAGTTGAATCATCCACATGATCTTCATAGCCATCCTCCTCCTCTTGCAACCCTTTTGCTACTGCACACAAAGAGGAAGCGTGTGGCATATTGCAAGCATAGCACCACATGTCATCGTCTTGAGTGTAATTTACTGCTCTTTTTAAAGGATCTGGTATTTGTTGATTGTCTCTGTGGTTCCTTTCTACCGGTTTTCCATCCTTCCATGTAGTGTTATAAGGCATGTCATGTAGTCTAGGTCTCTCAGGACGGTAGTATTGCTGCTTCTCTGTTTTGTTTACTCTTACAGATAGATCTTTCAGGGCATTTAAAACTTTGTCAAGCTTATCTTCATCCCTATTAGCCTTAGGCGCTTTAGGATTGTACAATCTTGCATCCTCTCTTTTTCCAATCTTACCAGTGGCCTTTCTATTGTTCTCTATAACAATGGCATCTTTCATAACATCTCGGAGATCTCTTGGGTTTCTGGTTCTCAACTCATAGTTTGTTTTGTTGTCATAAGCATTGATATAGTACAGAATGCTCACTTCAGGTACTGGTTTCATCCTATTAGGGATTTTGTTCAAAACCCTATTGAATCTTTTGTTAAAGTCAATTACTGATTCATTTTGCTCTTTCTTAATGCTGATGATTTCATGTAAAGCAAACTCAGGACTATTATGGTCTCCATATTGTTCCAGGAACATTTCTTTGAATTCTGCAAGATTTCTAATGGACGCATTAGGCAACGTTCTAAACCAGTCTCTCGCATCTTCTATCAATGACTGCATAAACAACCTGATTTTGACATCCTCATATGGCAAACCAAAATCCTCAATTACTGCATCAAATGCTTTGCAATGAGCCTCACCTGAAACTGCATTACTTCCTGTGAACTTTGGTATCGCTGTCCTGATCTCATTTGGGATGGGATATGGATACACCATCATTCCTGAAAAATCAAACTGCCTCATTTGTTCCATATTTATTAGTCCATGCCCTCCATGAGGATTCACAAAGTTCTGGTTCATATTACCATACAAGGGCATTTGGTTTTGATAAGGAGGAGGGTATTGATTCTGGTGTTGATACTGAAACTGATTAGGGGGTGGATGTTGGTTATAAAATTGACCAGGAGGAGGATACTGATTGTGAGGGATGAAGCCTGTATGTGAGTTTTGCTGGACTGGTGGTGCACTTGATTGCACATGATCATCCCTTTTGTTACCAAACAGAGGGTTCTCATAAGCTTTGAAATCATTGCTCTTTGTTCTACCCACTCCCTGAGCATATGTTTTCTTGTAGTTGTTTACATCTTTATTAAAGTCATCCTCACCAACATTTATGCCCAACTTGGCACACAGTTCCAAACATTCCTGAGTCCTTCCTGAATCTCTCATTTCAGCAGCTGCCTCCATCATTTGTCTGGTTAAATCTGTAAATCTATCTGCAGGATCTGCCATACCTGATCCTGATGGAGGTGGTGTATGTTGTCTGGACTGTGCTTCATGATTTTCAAAACCAGGGGGAATTTGGCATCGCCCCTTTTGAGCTTTATATGCCGCAACCAAATCTTCGTTCATCGGGCTTGAAGTTGTTGTTCTATCTTGTCCCTTTGAGGGCGAGTGTTGGCTACTTTCATGTTTATACTGGTTGTATCTTTCTCTCATGGAATCATTCATGGGTTCTTTATTTTTGTTCCTTCGTTGAGGGAAATCTAATTGGGATAAAGATTGTCCTTTCGCAACCGATCTTGTCCCGTGCATTGAAATTCTTATTTCAGAGTCGCCACCTCTTGTCTAGAGGACATGAATTGTTTTTATTTCTTCTGAGCTCTTTCCCACAGCAGAGTTCTTACAATTTCCCCAGCAGAGTCGCCAATCTGTCGGGTCTCAAATCAACAGATTGGATGGGTTCTAAAGTAATGCCAACTCCTATGATCAAACCCTCCAATTGACTTGGCCAACTTATAGAGTGAACCTATTAGTTACTAACTCTCTCTCTTTAGGCTCTGCAGGACCTAGGCGGGTATACCTATTCACTGAATGTCTCCAATAAACAGTGCTTTTTATAGCAGATATGTTATCCTATTCTAATATCCCCTGATCTTGAAATGGCATGAGTTCCTTGAATGGAGATATTGCAGACGAGTTCAAGATTGTTATTTTGTTTTGTGTTTCTTAATTACTCCTGTAGCTGTCAAAATAACTAATTGTGAAAATAAACGATGAGTATAACTCGAGATTTAAGCCAGTGCCTTCTTCATTGCATGGGTTACAGAGTCATTACAATTTTCTCCAGGGCTTATAGTGCGAATCTGTGAGACAGTTTTTTAACTCATCCCTTATGAACCTGTCAGTTACAATTTCTTTCAAAACCAAATGAATGCTTATATTATGTGCTGATTGAGTGAATTTAACCCTACCCTTAAGGGACCAGTCAATTAAGCTTTGCAGGGAACAATTACAATCCGCGAGCAAAACTTTTGTTACAACATTATAACATAAAGCCTAGATTTGATCTTAAGAATATGAATAACCCTATCTTTATCAGATAATATCACAGACGATTGCCAAAAGAAAATGAAATAATCCACAACACATATGCAGGGAAACAATTGATCAAAATTTGTATTCCATTGAAGTTCGTACACGAAGACTTACAGGCTGTTGTTCTTTTTCTCATAATCCTATCTAATATATCCCTTTTACATTACAAAAAACATTCTCATATATATATGAGGACGCAAGCTTTTCATGAAGAGACACGACTTTTCAAAATATTAGTCGTCAACTCGAGTGTTTCTAAACTTAAGCAAAAAGAGATTCAAAAGTCCCAAATGATGAATGTAATCATCGTCTTTGAATGTTCTGATTCGAGGCGTTTGCTTTTTTAATTCATCCCCTAGCGTCAGGTACTTGAATATCATCTGGTTGACGGTGGGGGCCATATCCTTACTCCGATCAATTTCTGACAAGGCCCAATCCTTGACGCTGACAAGCTCCTTTCGCAAATCCTCCAAGGTTATTACTTCTCCTTCCTTGTAGACGGAAGGCATTCCAACGGGTCTTTCATCATCTAATTCTTTTAGATCTCTTCTCAGCATATCTTCGAGTTTGACATGATTATCCATATACGCGTTACCCTCAGCCTTTTCTTCTGGCGTCATGGAATCGTTATTGCTTAGCACCCCCTGCAATCGTGCTCTTAACCGCTCATGCTCTGTTAGCGCTTTTATGGTTCCATGGTAAACTATCCAATATGGTTCAACCTGTAAGAGCATGGTGTTAAACCGATGTCCTATGATGTCATTGACCAGTTTGTCCATTTTTTGCTGGATATTGTCTGCACGTTTATTGGCCTTCTCTGCCTGATATTTCCAGTACAGGGCATCAGAGACGTCATCCAAGCTGCGTCCTGCAGGGTATGAGGTGTATTCGCTGATAGGAGTCCCCGTTTCTAATTGCAATACCTTTGCCTGCAGCTTCTGGTTTTCCTCCTTGGATTTTTCATATAATCCCTTGTATGTAATGTTTTCTCTGACCAGAAACTCTGTCTGGTCCAAGTTTAATCTTGCAACATCCAGGTTGAGCTTCGCAGTGACCCTGGGATCGGTCTTTCCAACCTGATGAACCATGAGGTGCCCAAAGGTTTCTTCTATATCCACAATGATTGGCCTCTTCCCTTTTGGATATAGTGCCCACTGTAGGAGAGCCTTTTTGTCTGGATCATATCCAGAGCCTAGGAACAGTTTATCTACCTCCTGGGGCAGCACCTGCTGATTCAAATCTTGCTTTTTCAAAAAACCATCAAATAAGAGTGCTGAGTTGATATCCCAACCAGAGAAGATGATCACACCGGCCTCTTTTAATAATTTCCTCCCTTTTTCAGGAGTCATATCTTTCATGAGGACATCAATTTCATCCTGTAATCTCTTCATCTGTTCTTCCTCTGGTTTTCCAGCCATGCTTCGTTTGACATGAGCCCCTTTGTATTGATATAGAAATGAGAGGAATTCCCTAGAGGAGGCGAATCCATCATCAGCAATGAAGTCCTCATGCTCAGTCATTCTTATGTCAACAACATCTTTGATATTGATTTCTCCTGTGTCCATGTTCAATTCTGTTTCGAAACCAGGAGGATAATCCTCTCGAGGAGAATCAGGTGGGATACTACTGGCGGTTGATTTTGGTGACATGTGAGCTAGGGGCTGACTGTCTCTTTCAGTATTAATGAAGCGAAGGAATTGTGAAGGAACTCTGTGCATAATTTCAGCTTCATGTTGAAGTAGCCTTTTAGCTACCTCCAGAGGATCTTGGATATTTCCAATTAGGTCTCCGTCTATCATTCCCCTTGCCCTTTTCCATTTGTAGGCCTCCCAGACTAATTCACTCTTTCCTTTCAAAACTTTGGCCTCCTCTCGCTCAAGGTTCTTAATTAGGTCGTCTGGCATTTTGGCCATATGTATCCCAGCTTTGAGTTTCTGTGAGGCTCTGGCAGTTTTTATATATCCTTGGGGATCAAAATTCTCCCTAGGCTCACCCAGAGTCATGCCATAGTAATTTAATTTATTCTGTAATAAATGATAACTCTTTGAACTTTTGATAATGAAATCAGAGAAAACCAATAGACCTGGAACAATAGATTGTTTACCAAAATCAGTTAAATGTTTAGCACTGGCAATAGACAATTGCCTTATAATCTCCAAGCTAGCCACTCTGTCTGGCACCGTAATTGGAAGCATGTGTGGTTGCCCTTCATATCCAAATACCCTTATCTCCGTGTGATTATCATGGCAATACCAATCACCCCAATTGTGTTCAATCTGTGATTCTGGAGAGAAATCCTTTGGCCTGAGGAACTTCTTAATTTCAGGGGACAAAGTATAATCCCTGCGCTGTCCAAAAGCTGCACTGAGAGGTTTCACAAAGTATTCTTGAAAATGCCAATATTGGTTGTTTATAAACCTCTGGTCCCATGCTGATACCCACAACTGAACTGGCTTCTTTAGACCATTCTTATCATAAGACCTGATGCTGAACTCATCTGGCCAGAAGTTAATTTCTTGTCCACAATAGAGAACAATATGCATTAACATGGAGTATAATGAAAAGTGAACATTCACAAGGTCTCCCTTCATCTTTTCCAGCCCATGATTCAAGGTATCCGCAACATAAGTAGCAAAATCAAATGACCTAGGGTCTTTTGATTGAATATCAGCACACAAAACCATAATCCCAACATCCATGAGTGGATGAGCCTCTATGCCTAGTACTTGGGCTGCAGTGTAATATGTATATTTGAAATATGGATGGAAGTGGTTGACATCAAATGGCACCTTGTCACTTTTGCCAAACTGAACAAATGACCCACCCACTTTTGGCCTATGAACAGGTAGCCTCCAAGTCCTGTAGATATTTTCCAAACTAAAGAATTCCTGTGAGAGTTTCTTCATATCAACGCTTTCCTCGACTTCCCAGTCTAGATCAAAGACCATATCAATAGTCTGCTTGTTGATTACTACTAATGTATTCCCTCTGTAATCACATATGGTTTTAGTTCTCGGGTTGTAGCAATTTACCAGAGCTTTCATTAATTCTACGTCTACAAATACATTTGGAACTACTAACTTGCCTAAGTTCCTCTTCCACAGATTACTAATGGGTTCGGGTGCATCCCTTCTTTTGTAACCAAACAAAAATAACTCATGCCCTCGTATCTCAGTCCAGATGTCTCCTAGATTTTCAAATTTGTCCTCTAATCCTTCTTCTTCACTTTTAATCTTTTTGGACCTTACACTAGACGATGGACACTGGTCTAATAAGTCCTGAGTCAAAGCTCTCCCTTCTTTCTTCTGTCTCTTGGGCTTCTCTTCAGGGTTTAACTCTTTTCCTTTCCTACTCTTTTTAGAAGAAGAAGACGAAGGTTCCATAGTTACAGCAAATAAGAGAGACAATACTTACTTGGTAAAATGCTCAACTCCTCTGGTTATCATTTGCAAATCTCTGCAAGTTCTTCACAGCTTTCAATCTCTTGGCATCGATCTGATTCTTACGAAAATTCACTCAGCTTAACTGTAATTGAATGGGCAACTTGCGTATAGTTAATGTTCTGCATCTGTAACGGCTACTCAAGTGTTTTAAATTTAATTGCAGATGTGACACTTTTCAACTGGGCCTTTAATTCCTTCGCGGGAAGTACAGTCCGCTCAAAGTGCGCGCGTTTCAAATTATCGATGAAACCCTTGCCTTCGGCCGAGTGTTTGAATCTTCCATCGAAAGCTCATTTTCTTCGATAATACTGTTTCGGTGAAAAACTTATGTCGAGAGGCCGCTTTCAAGACTCATCGAAATTACTTTTTCATCGATAGTCTCCCTTTTCGACAAGTTTCTCGCGAGTTTCATCGATGCCATACTTTCGATGAGTTTCTTTCTTCGATGAAGGCTTATGAGTGTTCATCGATATCTCCTTTTTCATCGATATCCCTTTTTTTCGATGAAACAGCTTCTCTTTTGTTCGACGCCACGTTCATCGATGAAACTTGCATTTCGATGAATGTCTCTTGAGTTTCCTCGGTAACGACATTTCTTCGAAATCACCTTTTGCCTTTTTGCCTTTTCGATGAAACATGGGGTATCGATGAGCGGTTTCTTGCGTTCATCGAAGGTAACTTCTTGCCGAAACACCTTTGCTTAGTGCTTTATATGCCCTGTGTCGATGAAAACGCTCTTTCGATGAAACCTCTCCTGCAGTGCTCGACACAGCTTACTGGCCGAAATATCCATTAGTCTTGATGCTTATGGAAACATATAGTATTATTTTTTCATTTCTATTATATTTTTTCTTTTTTTTAAAAAATAGTGTTCAACAGAAGCTTCAATGACTCTTGCATTAGCACAAGTTGACAATTAATGAAGGTTATTTCCACACAGATCAACCTTAATCATCCCTCCTGTGCAACCTTTTTCGAGAATGTGTGAATAATGAGCTACCCCCATGTGTTTGACCAAGATATTTCCTTTCAAAGAAAATCTTAAGTAATCTCTTGCGTTGGTATGTGCGACAGGTTTTTGTAAATATTTAGTAAAGCAGTAAGTCCTCAATCCAAGAAAATCGTATGAGCCAGTGCAAAAGGTTTCTAAATGACAACGTTAAAAAGCATGATTGTCTCGCTCTTCAATGAACTAGCAATAAGGAACAAAACATGCTAATTAATCTTGCATGTATGTTTGATTTGGCCTTTCCATCAAGTTAACTCTCAACTAACCTACCATGCAATGCAATTTTCTAGGAATCCATATTCATGAATGCAGTTTTATCAAGAATAGAGCGCATGCAACAAAAAAGTGGAATAAGAAAAAGATTTTTTCAGCCTCTAAGCGCAGACCCTGAGAAAACACAAAAATGGCATCATTTGTAGGAGTTTCTGGAACTGCTTTAAACAACCAGTGTGTGGATATTTTTCAAGTAGCGTCTTTCGCTACCCATGCCATGCCTCCTAAACCCAACCATCATTTCACAAAACCAAAAGGAAAGAGCTATTTCAAGGATACAATCATGGTCGTAGATATATTCAAAGACATTTTTGACCCAGATCCCCACCTGCCTGTAAAATTCCTTTGAGAAGCCACTTATCAGAGATGGAAGAAGGGTGGTTCAGGTAGGCCTTCTTTTTAGCTTTGGCACTCTGGTCTTTTGTAGTACATTGTTCCTATGGTTCCTCATTGCCCTGATTTCATTGACATGTGCACTAAGAAGTTTACCCTAGAACCTTTGGTAATTAAAGGAAAAAAAATAAAGGTGGTGATAAGTGTTGAATCCATCAGAGATATGTTGTGTATTCCCCATATTGATGGCAATATGGTAGTTTTTTAAGAAAAAGAGCTCAGAGGGTTATTGGTGGGACAGAGACACTATTGTTAGTTTTTGCAATGACTTGATGAATAGTAGTTAGGAGAACATTGAGCCTCCTCGATTCCTGATAGCTTATGGCACTTTCCATCGGCAAGATGTAAAAGATGATGCATCCATGCTGGCATACATTTTTGGTCTGGATAATGATCAAAACATTTACCCATTTCAAATGGGTTTCCTATTAAAATTCCACAAGCAGAGAGAAGTTTTCCATTATGAGTTTATAGATGTTTTGGTACATGAGATGGTAGAACAACTGGCGAACTTCAAAAGTCATCGGAGGTTCAGGTATACCTCTTTTCTTGTCCATATGTTTTTGCACTGAAACACTGGATTATTTGCAGAAATCATGGAGCTTTCCATGTATGACAATAAAAATAAAAGGAATTCGGTAACAATATGGACTCACTTGCTATCTGCTACGTACGATACTTATGCATTTCCAAATGCCTTCTTGGCTCTTGCAATACAAGATTTGAGTACAAAAGATACATATTTGATCACACGCTTTTCAAATATATAAATTGCATGGATGTCATCCAATTTTCTCCTATGTGATTGGTATCTAGGGTCAAATTTTTCTTTTTTCAGGACTCATGGGTTCAATAAAGAACCCATTCACCTCCCACAAATCATCCCGGATTTCATGTTGTCTCTATAAATGTTCAGGAAGCTAGTCATTATTGAACAACATATAGGGTCAGGAAAGCATGGAGTTGGCATTTTTAAGGACAACTGAATAATTGGACCTATTGTTGTTATCAAAAGATGTGAAGCAAAAGGTGTCCTCACCTCAGACGGGTGTCTAGACAAAAGGAAGAACCCAATAGTGCGTGTCTCATGCAACTCTGTTTGGGATTCTTGGAGAAACTCATAGGAAGATGGCCTAGTAGTACATGTGAACGTGCATGCCATCCCCAAGGAAGAAAGACTACCTTGGTTGGCCTTCTATGCTATGAAATAAAAGTATGATCCTACTAAGAATTTACCACTCCACTTATCTAGAAGGATGGGGGAAGAGAACTCACCCGAAGATAAGAGACAAACCTTTCCAAGATATAGACAAAAAATCAAAGAAGTCAAACTAGGATTGGGAAATCTTCACAGCAACGAAGAATTCAAACTAGAGTTGCAGAAGTATAATAGTGATGAAGATGATGGTTATAATCCTCCTTTGGGTGTCACTAATGAAGGAGCTTTTGTGGAAAGTAGTATCAAGTGTGGTGCTCGAGAAGATGATTTTTATTTGCTTTCCCTTCCCTTTAGGTTGCTCAACCACTTGAGCATATAAAAAATGCATTTTAAATCAACCATATTAAAGTGCACTACTTTAATATCACTAAATTATATGCACTAGAGCAGTTGTTGGTGCAAGTGAGGCTTGTGTCAATACAGGATTCTAGGTCTGTAAAGGGCTTACAAATAGAATCCTCCACACCATTAGATACTGAGGAACACACCTTCGACGGTTGTAAGAGGTGCCAAGGTATGAAAAAAACTCTTACTTTACATTATAGCTTACAGTCAACAAACCATAGATGGATTATTTTCCTTAGTAACTCATATTTAGAAATAAAAAGTAATGAGTGTTATTATAAGGGTACCTCTTACAACGGGAGTTGAATTGATAAACTTCAAAATTTATATATAAGACTTCACAATTTCATAATCGTTGTGCTAAGTATTCTCAAACTATGAATACATTACCATCCAAGCTTGCAGTGTTCCACCGGAGCCAAGAATTTTCTCTTGTGCAAACTCTATTCTATTTAGAGTTTGGTTCTCTAAAACAAGTTCAAGGAAGTATCTATTTAGTGATTGTTTTTTTGTAATCACCAATTTAATATCAAACTTGTCCTTCCTCATTTGAACATTCAACTCTAAGCAATCACAATTCCTATTACTTCAATTGAGCATCATAATCAGGCATCTTAAAATTGCAAAAGGGTGTTAAAATTGCAAGGAAATGATCCTAAGTGTCAAGTTGCCTTAGCTTGTTTAAAGAATCCTATCAGCAAGACTAGGTCTAGGACCCTAAAGAAGCGATCAAGTCCATCATAGTAGTAGGGATCTCCAAAAGAAGTCACAACCTCTTAGAAGAAGCAGAAGAGCATTCCTAGCAATCTGGAGGCTTTGCAGACACAGACTCCTATATCGACACAAGCCTTTCTTGCACCAACTACTACTCCAGTGCAAGTACTTTTTTTAGTCACCTACAAGATGAAATAGTGACTAAAAATAGTACTATTTTGTCTTTATAGAGTGGCTTTGAAAACCCACTCTATAAAGAATTCTATGTAAGCAAGCCTAGGTCTCAGACCCTAAAGAAGTGGTCAAGTCCATCATAGTAGTAGGGATCTCCAAAAGAAGTCACAACCTCTTAGAAGAAGCAGAAGAGAATTCCTAGCAATCTGGAGGCTTTGTAGACCTAGACTCCTATATCAACATAAGCCTCGCTTGCACCAACAGCTGCTCCAGTGCAAGAACTTTTTTTTGCCCCTCTTCTTTCTTCTCAATTTTTGGTTTTTGTGTCAGCATCACCCTCTATCGACCCCATGACTATGCTAGGTAGTTCTGAAGCAACCGTGGTTTCTATGTTGTCTATGAAAACCTAATAAATTGTAGCCTCCACAAGCACATTTACATCTCCCTCACCTAGTGTTAGTACTTTTGACAACTCAACTATCATGTCTCACTCTTTTTAGAACCCAAGCCAACCACTTCCACTTTGCGTGTCCTTGGGTTTGCAAGTTTTTCGTCCACCGCTTCGTCCAGTATTGGATAGTTGTTCTCCTCACTCGTCAATGTCTTTTTTGACATTCCCCTTTTTTCCCCAACCATGTTCTCCTTGATAGATCCACCCTAATTGCAAGCTAGTATGGCTCATACTCCTTTCGTCCCACCCCTAGGTGCTCCTTTCATGGGATAAATGATCTCTATACCTTCAGAACTCCATCAATATGTGAATCAAGGTAAACTTTCCCATGCTCAAAGGATGCAAAAAATAAAGGCTAAATATTCTCAGAAGCCTAGTGAGCCTTGCATTCAGACAATCTTTAGGGAGGATCGTCAAAATTTAGTGTTCTCGGCCATTACACCGAATGTTGTCAAGCCAGCAAATCAGATGCAACCTGAATACTATTCTATGCATGCCAATGGCATTGATTTGAGCAGAGCTATCCCATAGGACAATGTGTTAATCATGGAAGAATCCCATAAGGTGGCCTCCTTGGACTATCTAAAACGTTCCTGTTTCCTAGAGAAACTCATGATTGAGCTGGAAAGAGTAAAAGCTATGAATAAGTAATTGATGAAGGAAGGAAAGGCCAAAGAATCAAACATAGATTTCTTACAGTCTACAATACTTCAAGAAAAGGACAAGAGAGATAAAATTTAAGATGCATTAAAGATATCTGAGGGCTAGTTGCGAGCAGTGCAAAATGCTAAACAAAAACTTTCCTAGAACTACTTGATAAAATACATGTATTATCGCGTATCTAGTCTACTTATTCTAATATGGCCCAGATTCAAGCTCAGTTGCAAGAAGCCATTGTGGAAAAAGAGAAAGAGCATCAAGAGTTGATCAACATTCATAACATTTTGGCAGAGGAAAGAGCACCAAAAGATAAGGTTTGCAAGACTTCTAGACTTTGCCAACTCAGTCCGCCCAAGAGCTTCGTGAATCTCAAATGGCCATTGCAAAGAAATGGGAAGAGGGTAGATGATTGTAGGATGAAGTTCAAGATAAATAAACTCAAATAATAATGCTACAACATCAAGTAACAGAACAAGCGATGGATTTAAAAGAGATGCATGAGAATTTGGAGTCCAAAGAAGCCGAAGTGGAGCTCCTCTCAAATCCATCAACCCCTCAGATTTCTCCCCCATGGATTTCAATTATAAAATGCAGGAGCTTCATAATACATATTGGGAAAAGATAAAGTAGTCCTCTCTTCTCCTGGAACTAGCTCTACATTTCTTAATGGTTTCTCAGAATTTAAATGCTAAGGTTGATCCTTTCGTTGAGCACGCCATGCAAGTTTTGGCCCCTAAAATCCGCAAAGCTCAAAGGTTAGTCAATTGGATTTATATCATTTCTCCCTAGGAGTTAACTACAGTGAGAGTCACCTATTTTAAGGGAATAATTCAAAAGACTAACCACTTCATCCATTGCGGAAAAATGGCTAAATAGGCTGCTGCAAGTCTATCGACTTTAAAAGACTTCATCAACCTTTCCATAGAGCACCACGAAGACTTTGTCAAGCTCGGCCTACCTTCCTCTTTCCTTCTGGATGGTGTAATCACAGGAGTCAAGCAACTATTAGGTTTGATAGTATAGAAGCAGTAGGATCAGTCATCCCTCCAAGCATTGAGTTATCCCCCTGAAGTAGATGAGTTCGTGGCCTTGTTTCTTCCTTTAGATAAACTCCTTGTTGTGATCGAATCAGCCTATAATGAACCAAAAATAGTTCCTTTCAAGGATGTCAACAAGATAGATCAAATTTTTCAAGCTCCCAAGGCTCAACCTATCCCTTTTGAAGAAGATTGGTCTCCCTTGCAACAACTTTTTGATAGGCTTTTCAGGCTAGAAGCATAAGCCTAGTCGACGAACTAGGATTTGTTGGGTATCGGCATCCTGCGGGCGAGATTTTCCAAGAAGTCACCAAAGAAATTTACTTTAAGTCTCCTCTACCCCTTTTAGGAAGTTAGCTTCTATTCATTCCCCCAGGCCTTAGTTCTTTTCTGCCCAAAGTTTTTCCACCTCCTTGTGTCTGCCATTTGGTAGCACAACTTGTAATGTTCGAGCTCTTCTTTTCCCTTTGCTAGAAAGTTGAATGGTGTTGACATGTGGCAGTTAGTTGTTTTTTTGGTTTTGGTGGACCTACATCTTCAATCTCATGTATTTATAAGTTTTCGCCCACACCACATGGAAGTTTCGGGTGAGGCACTCTATGAAATTTTTATTACATCCCCACAATGGTCCCTCCTATTGTCATGTTGGAATTGATGCAACCACTGGGCCTATTTTTTTATTGACTTGAGGAGATGTGTTTTTTGGTCGCCAGTGGCTTGCGGTTTCAGTAGTGGTTCCAGATTCCTTTCTTTTGATTCGTTGTTAGAAGATTTGATAGAAGTTGCGTGAAAGGTCGAATCTTTTCTATTTTAGCTTTTGGGAGGCCATTTCACAATGGCCAACACCTTTTCTAGCGATTCTTATGGTTTTAAGAACTCTCTTTGTTTTCTCCATCGGGAGGTTGGCTCGGGCTTATTTAAGAGACGCTTTTTGCTTTTGTAAGGGTTCAAAAATTAGGAAGAAGAATATAGATAATTGCTAGTAGAATTATGCCTTTAATTTGTAATTTCTCTTTTGGGACTCTAATCAAATTGTGCCTTTGGCTTTTATTATCATTGTATTCGAGTGTGTAAAGATTTGTTTCTATGCAATTTTGTAATTTTGTATAACTTCAAAAATATATGTTATAAGACTCTAGAGATTGAACTATGTTTGTATGAACTTGTTAACTAGCGGATGAATGGTATCTATTTCTTTATGTCAAATGAGTTATTGTTTATATTTCATTTCCAAGTTTCTAGAGATATATATTGTTTAATAGGCCTCACAGTTGCATGTTTATGAAGTTATCTTTGTGCCCTAGTTCCAAAATCATCTCAGCACATCACTATAGAGTAGTTTTGCTTTCAGTTTTCCTTCTATCCCTTTTCTCCTCCTACATATGAAGAGTCATCTTCTAAAATCCCAGGGGTCACTCAGTGTACACACATAGGTCCCCCATCACTAAGTTTCCCATAAGGTTGTTATCATAGAACCATTTTTATCAATCAATGGGTAGTTTTGGACCTAATCGCACTTTCATCCAAGCACTGGAATATGAAAGCACCTAAAGGATTGACCCTCTTTGATTAACTCTTGTTAAAGAGAGTTAAGGGATAATTTAAAGGTTTCTATTCCTTTACTTCTATGAAAGAGAATGTACAAAATATGAGAGGATGTGAAACTGTGTAAAGAAGGTGAATACAAGTGATTGAAATAGTAAAACCATAGATTGATAATCAATAAAAATGAGATAAGAAGCACTGATCTAGGAATAAAATTATGATGTTCACCTATGGAAAAAAAAATCTTGAATTGGCATGACCAGGGCGCTATACACCCTATTCTAAGAAATAATGATGATCTACAAACTGATCTAACCTATTTTATGAGACTGTCTAGACTGAGCCCTGAAAAATTGATACAAAACCAAGTCAATAAGGACTTGGAGCACCCTAGTCTTAGAGGAATAGGGCATGGGATTTCTTGGTGCTTGATATCCAAGCCCAAACTCTGGTGATGGGTCCATTCCTTCTTGCTGAGATCTCCCAAATATCGCCCGCTTCGACAAAAACCTGCAACTGCACCTATAAGCTGGAAAATGTTGTGTTTGTGGCTATAAAGGATTTTTCCTTGATCAAACCCCTTGTTTTGGTGATTTCAACCTCCACAAATAGATAATATTGTATTGAAAATATGTGTGTTCCCTAGAATCTCATGTGTTTGTAAGATTACTATGAGCTAGATGCAAACTAAAGTTCTACCCTATGTTTTGAGCAAAACCCTAAAATGAGTGTAATGTAAATGCTTCAAATCACAAATCCAATGTAGATTTAAGTCAATAATGAAAATTTAAAAATCAAATATATTATGTAGATCTAAACCTCAAATAGAGATACGAAAATAACATGAAATCATACCTAATCCTAAGGAAAAGGTATAAGTCAATAAAAAATTGATGATTCCCTTATCATTTTTCAATATCTCCTAAAGCTTGCATGATTGATGAAAATATTGACGTAGAATTGATTGATGGATGAATTTTCTAAATTGGGACTTCACACAAAGTTTCTCCTTCACTTCACAAGGATCTCCTTTCAAATTGCTTGATTAGGATCCTCGAATGAGGGAATGAAAGGCTTTATATATGAAACCCTAATTTTAAATTTGATAGTAGGCCAGCTTAGAATCGATAAAAATTGACACAAATAAGGAGTTGAACATTAGAATACCACCAAATTAAGCTCCCAAAATTTAGGGAAAAAAGTTCGAGACCATGGTGGTGACCACCATGGTCGTATCATCTATTTTTCAAATTTCTAGGGACGTGAGATATCATGATTATAAAGTTAATTCTGGCACACTAGGTCAATCCAAGATGTGCAGATATGCAAAAATGTGCTTTTAATATTAAAATTAGGACAATTTTAGGATTAATTTAAAATAAGATAAAAAAAAGGGGTGCACCTAAGAACAAGGGCCCAAATTTTACAATATGTGAATTGGTGAGAGAGGACTTTAGGTTTAGTTAAATTAATAATTAAATGCATAAAGAAGCCCTCTAAATTCAAGATGCAATGGGACACACTAAGTTGGGTGCTAACCTAAGCATGGAGTTGGACAACCCTAATTAGGGGTGTACAATTTATGACGTTACAATTGTTCACTTAGAAAATTTGATATTTTGAATTATAAAATTATCTTTTTGGGGTGGGTATCTCTTGCACTTTGTCTATTTGTGCTCTTGTATATTATGGTAGACTCAAGGATTGAATTACTTGAAAAGGAAAATCATGAGTTGTGATAATTACTCAAGCTGCATAAAAATTTTGTTTTTTCATCAATTTTATCTCCAAAACATGAGGAAAAATCTCTTGATTTCAAAGAAGAGGGAACTATGCCTTTATTACCACTCATGTCCCTAGAAGCGTTGTTTGTGATCATTTGGAGTTTTTTGACACTTCAATCAAGTTTTCTTTAGAGTTTACTGATTCTTCATCAGAGATAGTTGATCCACCTTCACTCATTGACTTCTTCTCCAAAGTCACTAACTAATACTTCCATCATTTCTAACCAGTGGGACTATAATTGTCCTTCCCATTTGGTTGGAGGAAATATTTAAGAATATTCATATTTGGATATTTATCCATATTGGTTTCTAGAAATTTCTAGCTTGTCACTTTCTTATATATTTGGATGTGTACCTAATTGGAGTGTGGCATCATCATGTTTCATGGACAAGGATATACATGAGTAGTTTTTAAAGACATCATCTTCATTCTTCAAGCTTCCATATTTATTTTCACATCTAGAATGGGAATCATCCTTACATCTATATATGGTTTTGTTTCTTCCCAAGGAGAGATAAGTTCTTTATTAGCATTGGATCATGTTTTGTCTTCAAACACTTACCATTTTGTAGGTGATTGTTTATCATGGGGGGGCTACATAGTCTCTAACTTTTCCTCTTAAGGGGAGATATTTATTAGATTCTCATGATGGATGTAGTTCTTGGGGGGTATTGATTTGATACTTCCCTACATCACATGATATATACCTTGTATATAGTTTGCATATCTCTTTCTTGGAGAGTAGTTTTTTCCCATAATTTTTTCTCCTTTTCTTTGTTTGTGAGAGATTAGTTGCATGATTAGTTGTGCATTGGTACCTAACATGGCCTAGTTGTTGGGACCTATATATTTCATCTTCATAATTATTCTTCCATCATATGCATCATAATTTCTCTCTCTAAGTTGTATTTAAGGTTGGGTGTCAAAGTAAATTAGATTTATTCTATGTACGTCACTTAAGTTTACTTAGGATAGTTTTATTTGTCACATGACATAATCATTAAATATTGTTCATGTTAGTTATCTTAGGTGTCATTCTATATAGAGATGAGCTACTTTTATGCATTTCATTTTGTTATAGGGTAGTTGTAACTACTCCTACGTGCTCGCTCATCTCATTGAGCCACATGACATTACCTGTTCTCTCAATTGTCTAGCCTCTTTCCTATATAAGAAAGATCATTTGTAAATTGTATCATATCAATTCATAACAATTCATTGTACATTAATCTCAGGCTTTTCTATTCAATCTCCACTATTCTTTATTGCTCAAGTTTCAACATTCTCATGTGCAGTTGGATAGATTCCTGGTTGATCCATTGAAGTGTGCACAACTTCATGGGCTCATGATTTCTCCAACAAAAATAATGTTCATTTATGTAAAGGTTTTTGTTCATCTAGAAAGGTTTATTAAGCATGTTAAGGTGGTGTTTTTTTGCATATTGAAGAAGATGGATATCTCCATAGTTTTCTGCATTAAGACAACTGAATTTTTAAATTTACATATAATCATAGATTTTCATTGGGTATAATATAAGCATTGAATTTCATCAATATTTAATTTAATTTAATTTAATTTTTTTTAAATGGTAAGTTCTATCTTTTATGGGGATAGCTCCCTATATTGCTTCATAAAATATACATATAGTTTTCAATCACATTACAATACTAGCCGAGTTTCAACCCAACTACTAATTCAACCCAACACCCAACTCTAAAAACTACTTTATACCTACCTAGACCCAACACAATATTCAGACATCACATACCAACACCATTAGAAAATATTACCCATTACCCATTCCTGAAGAAGTGCAACAATTGTGATATCAGTTCTCCTGAATTGAAGAGTATATCTAAAGATGCCTATGTCAACCACCAATCCTCTACACCCTTAAGATGTCTGAATTCTATCAAATCACCATTCAATACCCCGTCTCTAAAAATTGACCATGCTTCCTTAACAAATTTCCTCTTTCTCCTCTTCACAACTCTCTAATCCCTTTCCTCTCTCTCCTCCTCACTATCATTCATATCTTGTTTATCAAATTCCTCCTCATCTACAGCTTGATCCCCTTCCACTTCAGATTCCTCTTTTGAATCTAAAGAAAAATAATTTGTTGGGTTGAAATATACCCTCTGAATGATTTCTTTTACACCGTTTTGTAGTTCGCACAGGGCCACTACCACCGTATCCCCATAGCCTTCAATCACAAAATCCCCCAGAATCTCCACACACCTCTCCTTTGATTCTAATGCATCCACAATCAGTACTAACACAGATTTGTAGATGAAGCCATCACACCAATGCCTTTCTAGATTCATAGAAGTATCCACCATTTCTAGAATCACCTCATAAATATCCTCATCTGCATTAAACAGAGTGATACACTAATGCTCAAGTGTATCTTGATAGTTCATGCACAAAATCCCTATAAACAGAGTCATCATGTGTCGACAAGTTTGCTTTATTTCTCCTAAAGTTGTCAAAATATATTCAAAATTTCTCCACATATATGTTCTCGTTGCTTGTAGAAACTACTAAGGTGGTATTGACAATCTAAAAGCATATGAAATCCCGAGTCAAAGAAATCTTGTTCAAATCTTGTTTAGATATCCTATCCCTGCTATTTCTGCACCTTCCACCATCTCTGACTTATCTTCTCCTTCTGGAAATTACCACCTCAGTCTTCAAAAACCTATCTTACTCTCCCTGTGACTAGGCAAATCGTGCTATATTGTTTTATCTAATGGTAATATATGAACTTTGAACCCTTGTCTGCAATACATGTCTGGATTACTGATCTTCTAGTACACTTTAAGTTCCTTATGAAAATAAGTGTTGGTCACCTCATATGTCACATACAATGTCTTCCCCTAACCTATACCTTGTTGAGGACTACAGGGAGTGTCCTTTCTGATGGCTTCCATTAATTCTTTTGAAACTTCATCTAGCCTAATTGAGAAAAACTGATTCTCCCCTTCAACTCCCATGTTCGTCAGGAGATCTACCACTCTATTACCCTCTCTATATGTGTGAATAATTTCAAAAAAATCAATCCGAGCCAACAAGCTATTGATGAAAGGCAACCATTTGTTTAATCTCCAATTGTGAAATAAGGATCATATCATGCCATTAATGATGACTTGGGAATCTCCTTCTATGATAACCTTGGAGATATTCTCCTTAACACACATACTCACCACTTCATTATTTGAAATTTCTCCTAAGTTACCATATACTCCACAAATCAAACTACCATTCTCATCTCTAAGTACTTCCTCGAAGCCATCCCTCCCAAGATTTCCTTTACTAGCCCCATCAAAAGTGAGTTTCACCCAATCCATTGGTGGTGCAGTCTATTTAATCTGACTCCTATCCACTTGTCTCTTGGATGAGAGATCATTCCTTATATCTTTCAAAGACCACTTTCTCTCCATGCTATCCCAATTGTTATATCTATAAGTCTTCCTCTTGGAATTTTTACCATTTATGACTTCCTCTATGCCTACCTTAATTTTTGAAATGAGTTGCTCGATAGAGAGACTGACTTGAAAATTATCCTATTTCTCTCCTTCCAAATATGCCATGCCACCATAGCCATTCCTACTAGCCAAACATCTCCCCATTTATATTTGACCATTTGAGGCCACGACAATAGAAAAGTTTTCAGTCCTTCATTCCTGACAATATACATATTCACCATATCAAACAACCAATCCCAACACCTGTTGGCAAAGGGATAATTGTACAATAAGTGATTCGTTGTCTCTTCCTCTTCTCTACATCTTACACACTGACTGGGTCCAGCAATGCCAATGATCTTCAGTGTACACCCAACAAGTACCCTGTAATGAAGGGAAATCCAAAGAAAGGCTCCAGCTTTAGGAAGAGTTCTATTACTCCAACACAACTTGTGTGGCCAAATAGTGTCCCTCAGTCTATGTCTTTGAATTTAATAGCCAAGCTTAACACTATAATCCCCTGATTTGGCAGCACACTAGAAAAGAGTATCTTCCTCCTCTGACACCAAGATTGTCCTAGACCTTTAATTTCCTTCTAGTTTGGAGAAATTCCTTTCTCCCTATCCCTATATTCATCTAACTGACCCTGTCTCCCCTTAGTCCTCCTTCAAAATAATCACCCACTCTATCCCCATTACATTTGCCACTTTGTTCACCCAATTATGATCTTCGAACATTTCCCTGAGAGGTTTCTCACCTTCCCATGAGTTATCCCAAAAAATTTCCTTTCGCCCATTCCTTACTTGCCAAGATAGATGTTTAGTGATGATGTTTCTACTTTACCACAAAAAATTCCAAATAGTAGATCCCTTATTTGCATTTGCCATGATAAATATTCTCTTTGGCTCCTTTGAATCCAAACATTTACTCCTACGAAATCTGCACCAGAGTCTCTCTAAAAAATTATACATTTTCCAAGATAATTTAGCTCCTAATGCAAGACTCTTAAAATCCATTTTCCTCAACCCTGCACCTCCTTCTTTAATCAGGCAGGTGGTCTCCCAATTGATTAGTGGGATTTTTTTAACCTCCTTCACCCCTTCCCAAATGAATTTAATGATCACCCCATCTATCTTCTTACTAGCCACATAAGACATCCTGAAACATGACATACTATAAATGGGGATGGTTGATAATACCGATCTAATCATTGTTAACCTCTTTTCTTGAGATAGCCATCTATTTTTCCACTGCTCTAATTTGACCTTGCATTTGTTGATCTCCTCCTCCTAGATTTGGCTTTTTTTGCTACCCGAGTTGATAGTGACTCCCAAATACTTGAGAGCGAATGAGCCAATTTGATATTCTAACATGTGAGAAATCTTAATCTGGACTTGTTAGTTAGTGTTCGAAAAGTACACCTTTGATTTCTCTTTATTCATTATCTTCCCAGAGGACTTTGAGTACTCCTCCAGTACGGACTTAAACAATGAAGCCTCCTGGATAGTGGCTTCCTTGAATAGTAGTGTGTCATCCACAAATTGGGAATGAGTGATGGGCTCAAACTAGGAATGGACATAAATCCCTTTCCACCTACCTGATCTACATATCCTTTTGATCCTACTACCTAACACTTCTACCATCAAAACAAACAAAGATGGGGACAAGGGATCTCCTTGCCTCAATCTGTTAGTAGCATCAAAGAAGCCACACACATATCCATTAACTAGAATGGAGAAACTGATAGAAGAAATATAGAATTTGATACACTCTATCCACTTACTATCAAAACACATACAAACAAAAACTTGTAACAGAAAATTCAAAACAACCCTATCATATGATTTTGATACATCAAGCTTGATCACCATACCTTTCATCTTCTCTTTGTGCATGTAATGAATCACCTCCGAAACCAATATGATACTATATACAATCTCTCTTCCTGGTGTAAAACCAATCTGATTATCAACAACTAGTTTGGGAAAAATATTTTTGAGCATGTTTGTCATTGCTTTGGACATAATTTTGTATATCATGTTGTAGAGGGATATAGGTTGATAGTCCATCATCAACTCACACTCCTGTTTCTTTGGTATAAGCACAATCATGGTATTATTCATTTCCCTCACAAACATCTGTTTATTTCTAAATTCTTTAACTATTGCCTAGATATCATTACCCATGAAATCCCAATAGGATTGAAATACTTCAGTCGTAAATCCATCAGGGTCAGGAGCTTTGAGTGGATGCAAGGTGAAGGTTGCCTCTTTCACCTCCCCTTTTGAGAAAGGGACCATAATCATCATATTATCTTCAGGGGAGACCAATGTATCAATACTCTCAGTGATTAACGGAATATGATCTTCTCTCAAAGGATCTCCTTTCCCCAAAACCTACAAAAAATGATCCAGGGCTACCTACTCAATCTCTTTCCCCAAAGAGCACCAATTGCCCTTCTCATCTTTGATGGAAGTTATTTTATTGAAATTCCTTCTACACTTGGTGGAGGCATGGAAAAATTTGGTATTGGAATCCCCTTTTGCTATCCATAGCTCTCTGGATTTGTCTCTCCAATAAAGTTCTTTTCTCTTTAAGATTTCCATATATTCTACTTTCAGTTTTCTTTCCAATGTAAATTCCTCATTTGTCATACTGGTAATCATCACTTTCTCATTAATACTTTCCAAATATTCTTCTATTCTAAATTTTTGTGCAAATATATTTTTGAAATATTCTTTATTCAATATTTTAATTTTATGTTTCATATACTTCATATTTTTCACAAAACAAAAACTGAGAGAGCCTGCAAACTTGTTTTCTTCTTCCCACCATATTTTGAGATTACTTTTAAAGTTAGGGGCTCTCCACCACATGCTAAGAAATTTGAAGTAACTCCTCTGAATTGTCTTGTCTTGGTCTAAAATTAATAGAACAGGTAGATGATCTGAGCCAGCTAGCAGGATAATGACTATGGATATAGAGAAATGCCTGTTAATCCAATAATCACCCACAAAAAACCTATCCAATCTTTTAGATATCTTTGAAAAGTAAATCCTCCTATTTTTCCAAGTATACAATCTATTATTTGGGATCACATCTACCACTTTGATAGATTTGATGAAGTCTCTAAATTCCTCCATGACTTTGGAACTTTTTCTGAGACCTCCCAACTTTTCATCTATTTCAAGGATAGCATTGAATCTCCAGCCACTATAATTATGTCTAGGTTTAGCTGGTAAACATGGCCAATGATCCCACCCCATACTTTCACCTTCTCCTTCATTTTAATAGGGCCATATACATTGATTAGGGGAAAATTCGCTATACCATCAATAATGGAAACCTGACATATCATCTAATTAGTATTGGAGGCAACTAGAGAAATAGACATAGATATCAAATTCTAAAGAACCCCTAGACCCCCCTCTATGCCTCTAGCCACTTGAAACATACCATTCCACTTAGAACAAAATTTCAAGAAATCACGGGCCTTATCATCAAATAGCTTGGTCTCTTGAAGAAAAACTATATCAATAGCCATTTTGTCAATCGCTCTCTTGACCAAGCATCTTTTTTCAAGGGAAGTAAGGCCCTTGACGCTCCTATTAGCATTGAGGTGTCATTGATATCAACCGGTATTGCAAGCAGGATACTGGAAGAGGTATTTCATCCGATATAATGAAGAGTGAACCAGTATGGTGAAAGACAAATAAGGTATTGAGAAGATTAATATGAAGGCTTGTCAACCAATATGTTGGACGACAAGTAGTTATTTAGACTATCAGTGACTTCACCGGTATGAGGTGATATGCATGTGTGTGTTAGAATTTTGAGTGATAATCGGTAGAGCATAAACCGGTTTGAAGGTTAGTTGTTTGTTTATGATGAAGAGGCAGAATGTTGAAATGATCTCAAAGCATTGGAGGTGAAGATGTGCTACCGGTGTAGTGTGCACTAC
Source organism: Cryptomeria japonica (assembly GCF_030272615.1). NCBI lineage: Eukaryota > Viridiplantae > Streptophyta > Pinopsida > Cupressales > Cupressaceae > Cryptomeria > Cryptomeria japonica. The sequence continues at coordinate 265,596,057 of NC_081408.1, forward strand.
CAGTTAGCAGAAGGAGAAGGTCTCACCGGTAAAGGCTTTTGTCGGTATGAGTGTGTTGGATTTTCAAGTGTAAATTGACCTTGTGTCAGTGAGCTGAGTGTATGACCATTGTGATACCATGTGGAGCTGAGGTGGCAAGCATGCAGAGATCGGTGAAGTTTCCATCGACATGGTTGTTGAAACAACTAAGTCAACATTAATGAAACAACTGCAAATCATGGGATGACAATAGAATGATGCAGCTTAAGGAAGAAAGAATGATAGAGAAAGATCAGGGAGTTGTTGGTTCCTAGATCGAAGAAAAGAAATCAGACTACAAGAGGACCTCGAGAAGGAAACAACCAGGTCTTAAATGAGTCAATAGGTTTCAAGGCTGAAAAACATGGTCGAGATTTCTATCTTTAGCAAATATACATTGGATAATGGAAATAATGTATAGATGCATTCCTCAAGTACAGGTGATTGATCCAAGGAAGATTGGTTCGAATCTCATGTAGATTTGGTCGGGTGAAGGAAACCCTAACCAGCTTGTATGAATTGATTCTTGGCGAGAAAGCTCAAGTTTAAATATGATGACTTGAGACTATGATTGTTTCTACCATAGAGTGAAGGCAAGTGTAAAATCATTGTCTGAGAGTTGAAGAGATAAATACATGAAGTGTTTATGAGTAAAGATTAGACCGGTAAGGAGAAGCAAGATAAACTAGTGTAAGGAACAAACCAGTGGAGTGAGCATAGAACACAGAGGTGACAAGCCAACAAAAGTGGTACCTAACAAAGAGTGATCAAGTGTGAGTTGAGGAATGAAGACATTATGAGAGGCAAATTAGAAAATTTATTAGCAAAGAAAAGTCATAGAGTGGGTGGATAGAATACAAATCAGTAAGGTTGAAGCCAGAAGAGCAAAATATTGTAAGGTTGCAAAACTTCATTTGTAAGTGATTTCATTTGCATAACTGAGTTTTATATTGTTTTCACTAAGTTGGAGCTTAGTGCAAAGGTTGTATCTCCTTTAGGTTGTAGCCTATAAATTGTGCATGGGTTGGTGCTCCTTTGAGTTGGTGCTCATAAATCAGGGGTTGGTGCCCTAAATATTGTAATTAGAGATTCATTGTGAGGCTAGATTAGAGTAGAAGATCTCCAGCAACTTTTCTCACTAAGGTTGTTTTCCTTGTATGTATCTGGTGTTGTGTGATGCATTCTTGTGCATGTGTTATGTTAATGTTTTAGCAAGTCCTTTCATAGACCCTATTTGCACTATTTGAGCTATCGGTTAGCACTCACTTTGTTTTATATATTACCAGTATCTCCTTGTTGAAGGAAAAGTGTTTAAATCATTGATTCATCACCCTCTCAGTGATTCATTGTGTCCAACAATTGGTATCAGAGCATAGGTACTCTATTTTGTCAAAAGTGTTCTCTAGCTTGGGTAGATCCTATCAAGTGTTCACAATGGAAAGAAATAAATCCACCTCCTCAAAAACCCCTATGTTTGACAGTGTCAACTATGCATTTTGGAGTAGAAGAAGGGAAACCTATTTGTCCTCTCTAGGTTGTGATGTGCAGATGTCGGTTATGAATGGGTACGCAGTCCCTAATAATCCCCCTACTAATCCAGATCCTAAGAAGGAATATGAGAAAAATGCTAAAGCTAAAAATGTCATTCTTAGTGACTATATGATAATGAGTTTGTCAAATTCATGTACATTTCCTCTACCAAAGAAACTTGGGATAAGTTGTAGAAGATATTTGAAGGTGATGCTAAAGTCAAGGAAGCCAAGTTGCAGACATTGAGAGCACAACTTGAGGGTTTGAAGATGAGAGATGAAGAGAAAAATTTTGACTATCTCCAAAGGGTTGATGTAATAACAGATACCATTAGAGGGCTTGGAGAAGAAATAAAAGATGAGGTGGTAGTGAAGAAAGTAATTAGATCTCTTACATCTAAGTATGATACAAAGGTCTCATCAATAGAAGAAGAAATGAGTTGTATGGTTCCCTAACTGCTTATGAGATGAGGATTGTCGGTACTGAGGTTGTGACTAAAGAAGATGCATTCAAAACATCAAGAAAAGGAAAAGAAGAATCTACTCATGATGCAATCAGTCAAGACTCTGATGACATCATGGAAAACTTTGTCAGAAGACTCAAGAAGGGTTCAGGAAAATACAAAGGCAAGCTGCCTTTGAAATGTTTCAACTATGGAAAGATTGGATATTTTGTTGTTAAATGTCCATATGGTGATAAGAATGAAGATGATCAATCAAGTGGTAGCAGGTCATATGGTAAGGATAGGAAGAACATTGTCTACTAGCATGGTAGAAGAGTCTGTGGGAAGCAGAACAGTATTTACACACATGAAAATGATACCACAGATGAGGAAAGTGCCTCAGATGACTGTTGCAGTGGAGATGATGTAGTGGAGATGAAGTCAGAGCAAACATTTTCATGGGTCAAGAGGTTCCGGTACCTAAAGAAGGTGAAGAGGAAGAGCAATAGCAAGAAGGAGAAGTAGATCTTGAAGTAGAGCTCATTAGTGCCTTAGATGAGCTAAAGAAAACAAGGAGAGATTTGAAGAAGGTAAAAAGGGTTGCAACTGAAGAACAAGAATTGTTGGAGCAATCTCTTGGAGAGTCCAAGAAAACTATTGTAGACCTAAAACTCCAACTAGAAGAAGCCAAAAGGATCTCTGAAGCCACTAGCACCGATTTGAGTGAAAAGGAGAAGGAGCATCAAAATTTGGAAGATGAAATAGTGAAATTCTGGAAGGAATTAGAGAAAAGTCAGGAAGAAATAAAAGTGAGGAGAAAATATGAAGGCAACATTGAAGCCCTGGACAAGATGCTGAGAAAACAAAAGCAATCTAAAGATACCGGTGGCTTAGGTTTTCGAGAAGGTCAAAGTTCAAACAACAAAGACACATCCGATAAGGAGATACAATTAACTTCTTCAAATGAAGGTGAAGAGAAGAAGACATTCATAGTAAGAAAGGATACCGACAAGAAGACATATGCAAATGCTGCTAGAAACCACCACACAAACCGGTATACTCAATCAATGAACCAGAGACCATACTCAATGTACTGATATGTAGATCCAAGGAGAAATGTAGTCGTTTGCAGGTTCAAGACAACCTAACCAGTATGTTTTAAATTTTTATGGTTATTATCACTAGTGTAATAAGTTCGTTCATAGAATGGCAGACTGTAGGAAAATGAATGTCAAACCTAGTTTTGAGAGTAGAAACTCATTTGTTGCATTACAAAGTACAAATGTCATATGTTATAATTGCAATGAGTTTGGTCACAAGAGTTGGGAATGTAGGAGTAATATGCAAATTTCCCACAAAAATGCTTTAAACACATCTTATAGTGCTAATGTGAAATGTTATAAGTGTCAAAATTTTGGTCACATAGAAAGGTATTGTCAGTTGAGAACTGACAAGAAAAAGAAAATTGTAGTGGATGAGAAGTTAGAAACAAAAATGGAACACAAAGTGACAAAAGAGGAAAAGAAAGAAGAGAATCCAGTTTGGGTAGAGAAAGTGAAAAACAAGATAGAGTCCAGCCCGATTGTGCAGACTGCTCTACATGCTGAAAGGATGAATATATGGGTAGTTGATAGTGGTTGCTCAAATCACTTGACTGGAGATAAGAAAAAGTTCATCAAGCTTGATGATTGGAATGGTCGTTTAGTCCGGTTTGGTGACAACTCCTCCATCAAGATCAAAGGTCGAGGTACACTGAATATTGATGGCAGACTTAAGGCTCATGATGTGTACTATGTGGAAGGACTAAAGCATAACCTATTGAGTGTAAGTCATATTTGTGATAAAGAGTACAAGTTTTCATTTGACTCTACTAGTTGTCATATAAAAAAGTAGAGTACCGATCAGGTGGTAGAAGAAGGAAAGAGAACAGAGGGTAATGTCTACAATTTGAAGGAATGCTATATGTCCCAATGCATGATGGGACAAGTTGATGAAAGTTGGTTGTGGCACCAAAGAATTAGGCCATGTGAATTTTGATAATCTGGTTAAGATAAGGAAGAACCGATATGTGAGAAACATACCTCAAATCATAAAATCGGCAAGCACATTCCATGATGAATGTGTCAGAGGTAAGAAAGGAAAGGTTAGCTTTAAAACAAAAGAACATAACAACTCAAGACCTTTGGAGTTGATACATACAGACTTATGTGGGCCAACAAGGACAAGAGCATTGGCTGGAGAAAGGTATTTCATGTTGTTCATAGATGATTACTTAATAATGACTTGGGTAACCTTCCTACATGATAAGTCACAAGCATTTGAGAGATTCAATATTTTCAAGAAGATGGTAGCTAATGAAAGTGGATACCAGGTAAAATTCTTAACATCAGACCGGGGTGGAGAATTTTCTTCTAATGAGTTTGTTGACTACTATGAGAAATATGGAATCCAAAGATAGTATTCAGCTACAAGGACACCTCATCAAAATGGGGTGGTAGAGAGGAAAAATAGGATTGTGAAGGAGATGGCTAGGACTATGTTGAAATGGGGTGGTAGAGAGGAAAAATAGGATTGTGAAGGAGATGGCTAGGACTATGTTGAATGAGGCCAACATACCAGATATGTACTAGAAGGAAGCAGTTCATACTGTAGTCTACACATTAAACCAAGTACAATTAAGAGTAAATAGTAGAATGTCTCCTTATGAGTTATGGTATGAAAGGAAACCATCACTCAAGCACTTCAAAATAATATCCTTCTCAATCTCAATTTGTTGTCTCCATTTGCCTTTCGAAGTGATAAGAGTGACATGAGATGGAATTATTTTCACCGCCACTATCCTCAATCTAGCATACGAGTATAAATCCTCCTCTATTATCTTTTCGTATATTTTTAGAAAAGTACCCAATGTTCGCCCAATCTTTTTGAGACTGCTATCCCCCCAGTATTCAATTGGAAAATTACATAGGGCTATCATATATAGCCAGAGGAAGGGGATCAAAGTTATATTTCCAGGGTTGAATGTATAAAGGATTGTCTTCCATAAACCAATTCTCTTGGTGCAGAACTCTGTCTCTTTCAGAGCCTTCTACAAACAAAACCACAAAAAAGCCTCTGGGTAAAAAACTTCACCACCAATCCCATACCCCATTGTTTGGAAATCCAATCTTTAATGAAAACTCTTGATTTATTTGGTCCCACAATCCTACAAATGAACGCGTGCTCCTCCAATAATGCTCGGTCTTCCTTCCTTTCACTGGAAAGGTCTGTTTCAGGGTCTTCTTCCCTCTCACTGATCCCCACAGCCTCCTTGTAGACACCCCTAAGGACGCCATTAGAATGTAACGAATTTTGCAGAGGGGGATTTCTTTCTCTCTCCATAGATAAACCTAGTATATTCATCAATATTTTATTGGATTAGAGATTTTCAATAATTTTTAGCAATTATTGCAATATGAATAGTCAATATGAAGAGTATCTGGTTAAAATGGAAAAGAAAACCTATTGAAGATTTATCATGGCTATATAAGGTAAAGGTTGATCATCTTGGTTTTAAAGTAGCTAAGATGTGACAAGATTATTTTTAAATTACCTATGTTTGGTGTAGGAGCATCTAGAGTGTAAAAACAATCTTGTATCACCTGAAAAATATTGTTTAATTTTTTAATAAGGGTTATTTTTGCCAAGGTTACTATTTTTTGTAATCTTTCATTTGTGCATGTATGGACCCAAAAAATTGGCCCCAAGAAGAAGAAGTGGAAAACATAATTACCGGAGAAAAAATCATCTCAATATCATGTATTGTTTGGTAGATATTAATGTTTCAAGGGTCAGAAATCTTATAAAAATTATTCAACTTGAATTTTGGACCCTTAAATGATTGAATTGGACCTCAATGAAAGTTTGATCACTTATTGATATAGGGAAAGCATGGTGCAAATCTCTTTGAGATATTTAGTGTAAAAAAAATGGGGCTCAATCGGATTCTTTGATCAAAAGATATGGCCTCCATAAATTGTGCCACTTTAGGAGAAAAAAATAAAAATTCTCAAAATATGCCAATGAATGCCAAAACCCATTTTGGGCATATTATTAGCATATTTCAATATAGAGAAATAGGATACAAAAGTGCTTGAACTCAAAAGGGGGAGTTAAACTTTCCAGAACAGTCTAATGTGATTAAAATTTCTAAAATAAAGAAGACAAATGGAGGTTACAAGGGGCAGTTCTAGTACTATAGATTGTGGCTCTAGCTTGCAGATTATTGTAGTGAGAAAACCCATGTGGCTTTAGCATGTTATTTTCCAAATATTATAATTTCATTTTATTGAGATGATATAAAGAAAGTGTTTCCTTTCTTTCCTTTTTCTATTCATTTCTCTATTGTTGTTGTGTGTTTGGGTTTGTAAGGGGAGTACCCTTAATCACCTTTGAAGGTGATCCTTAATTTTATTATCAAGTTAGAATCTTTATCAAGGCCTAGAATGTGGGGTTCAACTATATTGAGGAGATTCCCTCAAGAGTCCATGTATGAGTTTGTCTCCCTAGGCTCCCACTTCAGTTCTAGCAGTGTAAAATTATTCACTCGATTGCTCTCCTACTTATAAATCCTATTCCCTTTGATATTCAAACACAAGATAGGAAGGTAATCTCTTATACCCATTGAAATAAATTTAAAGAACCCTTTGCTAGATTCTATGGAAATATATTGTGGATCATATTTTTCAATTCAATAGCTCAATCACAAAATGTTTTTATTCAGATGTCAAATCTATAATGAGTATGAGCATTTGCAAAGGAGATGCCCTCCATCTAATTCGACAACTATTGTAGCTAATGCTCCTTCTAGTGTTGCTTCTATGGTTGATAAAGGGAAGGCTCTAGTTATTTAGGGGGTGTAGATGAGGAAGCCTTCATTCTAGTTAAGCCTTGTAATAAGGGGATATGAATGAAGAGAACTTTGAATGATAGGAAAAATGATGAAACCTTCAATTGGTTTGATGTTTTAGATGATTTTGTCCAAGAATATAGAATTCTAGTTGAGCTACCCTCTTATGTTGGGTCATTGGGAGTAACTTTTTCAAAAGATGTTTGGAATGATAATCAAATCTTGTCTCTAGTGAATCTGCAGGATGGGTAGATGGATATAAATTTACTCCTTCAGATTTTAGATGTTGTTAAACCAAGTAGAACTCTTGCCTAGAAGGATATTAGTATCATGGCTAATCGAGTTTCTCCTCTAGTGAAATAGGTTTCAAGGATCTTGGTAAAAATAGTGGAGCTCCTTAGGCCCTTGTTTCATATCAAATAACTCTAAAGAAGAAAAATATGGAAAAATCTTCAAAGGTGGGATCTAAGATAGACTAGGTGAAGGTGAAGTTAATTGGTGTGGCATTGGCACAATTTGGGCCAATGAAGATCATCGATTCTCATTTCACACATTCTAATAAATAATTATCATATCTTGGAATGTGAGGGGAATGAATAACATCCCTCAACAAAAGGCTATTCATGTGTTTATTGAATCTCATTCTTTTGAAACTATTCTTGTTCAAGAAACCAAGTTGGCAGTAAATGGTTTATTAAACAATTCTCCTTGAATCTAGTCTCATGGCTCTTGTTAGTGTGTTGTGGCACATGGTAGATCTGAGGGTGTTGCTTGTTTCTAGAACCCAAAGAAGATTATTCCTCTATGGTGGATATTGAGTTTATCTTTTATATCTATGGGTACTTCTATTTTGGATTCCGGTGAACCTTGTTCTTTCACTAATGTTTATGCTCCTATTGTTCTCTTGGGTAAATCACAACTTTGGTTTTATGTTATATTTTTTAGATCTCTAGTGTCCCTTCTTTCTTGGATTGTGGATGGTGACATTGATGCAGTTTCTAGTTTAGAGGAAAAAAGAAGAGGGTTAGCCAATTTGGACTTTCTTGCCAACCTCCTTAGATATAATATTGATGTATTGAACTTAACTAATGGGTGAACTCATAATAATGGTTCCCACTTTTGACACTAAGATGAACATTTTTAAAATAATCTCCAACTTCTAACAACTATAACTTTTAAACTATTAAGAATTTGAAGATGATGTAAATTAGTGATTTGTAGCATTTTGTCTGTAGATTTTATATATAGTTTTTTCAAATTTTTTTGAATATTTTTTTTAAATTTTTTCATCTCCCTCGAAAAGTAGTTTTTTACAACAAACTACATTTTTTAAGAGTGATGTGCCTCCTAAAATACACATCTCTTTTTTTCTATAAATGATAAAAACTCAATTCTTTCTAATTTTGGTTTGATAGCGATATGTTGAATATTTTTCATTTTATTAAGTTTTGAAATCTGATTAATTATATTTTAGACATAGGTGTACGTTTGAACACATAACTTGTTCTATATATATCAAAATTCATTTTTTTTTGTTAGAAAGAAGACATCAATATCTAGGGTATAGATATTTTTTCAAAAAAATTTTGAATTAGTTTTAGTATTTTTCCCAATGTGTGGAACAGAGAAATTCATGTTCAGTGAAAAATCTATGTTTGGTAAAATTAAAAAAACAAATTCATAATAAACTCAATATGTAACAAAATTATAGTCATTGGAAAGCTTGCTTCGAGGACTACCATAATACTTTTTGGGTTGTCAAGATCATTCCATTTGAGCCTTCAACTAGAGGTTTGAAGACCAAAAATCTGCAAAAATTTGTAGAAAGTTTTAGAGAAGTGTAAGAAAGGGGTTCGAACGAAGGGGGGTTCGAGCAAATCCCCCCTTTTAAGGGGGGTTCAAATGAAGGGGGGTTTGAGCGAACCCCCCCCCCCCCAATATAATTAGAAATCGACATAAACAAGAATTTAAGGTGGTTCACGCGAAAGAAGGGGTTTGAGCGAAGTGCGGGGTTCGCTCAAACCCCAAAGGGTAGTTCGTTTGAACACCCCCACTTCACTCAAACCCCCTCCGAATTTTTTTCCCTACCATCACGTTTTTCCTTTGTTGGTGAAAGTGGGAACCATTATTGCGAACTCACCTTGACATGAAATGAAATAATGGTATCTTCATTTGGAACAAAATAAGAAGTGGACAAGAGGATATTTTTGAGAGGCTAGATAGATTTCTTGTCTCCTACTACTAGATGGGTGATAGGTGGACAACCATCTCAAAGGTCTTATATTGAAGAGGTCTTTGACCAATAACTAATCAAACTTAGTTGCTTCTTTCATGGCTTCAAAAACCCCTCTCTCAAGTTTCAACTTATGAGGTTGTAAGATATTGTGATCTCTAAGACCTAATGACTTAATGGTGGCAAGAAGGGAATCCTTCTTATGGTAGGGCTATGGATCCTTCTTGCCTTCATTGAAATGTTATCTCAAGAAGAGGAATAAACAATTATTTGGAAAACTTAACTTCATTGAAATGTTATCTCAATGAGCATCTAGATACTATCACTTGTTTGATCCCAAATCAAGGATTGACTTTGGATTTGACTAGATACTATTAAAAGGTTGGAGGAATAGGAGCTTCATGAGGAGATTTTTTGAAAGAAAAAGTGTTGTATTAATTGGTTTCAAGAAGGAGAAAATGACATTATCTTCTTACATCATTATTTTAGGGCGAGAAGAAATGGTAATCTTATAACCTCTCTTATGTTGTCAAATGGTGCCTAGTTTTCCTTAAACGGGTAGACTTCTTAGGAGGCTTGTTAGTATTTATATTTTTTATTTATTAAGGAATCCCCCAAACAAGTGAAGAGGATATCTCTATTTTGGATTGGATTTCCTTAATAATTTTTAATGAGATGAATGAGGCTCTCATTAGTCTCATCTCAATGAAAGAATTAGAAGAGGTTGTATTTTATACGAAAAAGGTAAAGCGCTAGACCTTAATTGCTTTCATATTGAATTATTTTTGGAGTTTTGGGAGATTATCAACTTTGATCATTTTGAGGTGGTTCAAGAGTCACAAAGTAATAAATAAATGTTAAAATATTTGAGTTTTAAATTTCTATCTCTTATTTCTAAAAAAGATGATATGTGAATGGTTTGGATAATTTTAGGCTCATACTCTATGTAATGTGGTTCATTAATTATCACTCAATTGATTAAAAAAAGACTCAAGTCATACCTCAAAGATTTGATGTCTGATAAACAAGGTTGTTTCATTAGTGGTAGCTAGATAGATTCTTGATAGGATTGTAACTTCTATGGAGGCCATTCATTCAATGGTGACCTCTATGGAGAAGGCCATGTTCAAAAAACTTGACATGGAAAAAGTTTATGGCAAAGTGAAATGGTCATTCTTAAAGAAAGTTCTTCTACCTTTTGGTTTTGGGAGTGATTGAGTTAATTGGACCATAAGTTTTGTTACCTCTACTTCCTTTTTGGTTCTAACAATGGGGAGCAATATGAATTGTTTATTTCATCTTGAGACATTTTGGAAGAGGATCCTCTTTCACCCTATCTATTTATTATCACAGTTGAAGGGCTAGGTAGATTTATTAAGTCTTGAGTTAGACAAGGTTTGATTTAGAGTTGGAGATGGAGCAATACTTTGCCCCCTAATTCTCACCTTTAGTTTGTGGATGGTACTACGTTGATGGGAATGACCAAGATCAATGAATCAGTGAACTTTAGGGGAGATTTGGACACTTTCTTAGCTACCTTGGGCCAAAAAAATAATGAAGCCAAATATTCTATCTTTTTCTTTAATACTCCTCAACTTATATAGAGTAGGATTTCTCAAGATCTTAGACTTTAAATTCTGTCTCTTCCTCTAGTTTATCTTGCGATTACCCTTGTTATGGGATCTTAGTGTAGAGAGTTTTAGTAGGAGGATTTGTATAATTTTCATAAGAAGGTTAGTCATTAGAGTTTGAGATGGATTTTGTCTACTGGGAGAGTAATTCTTTTAAAGTCAATTGTGAAGGCTTTTCCTATTTATATATGCTTTGTGTAGGTTGCCCCTTTATATTTGTCAAGGAGTGTGATCCTATTTCTTGCCAATTTCTATGGACTAGCAATATTATCTCTTTAAAGTAGAGCCTAGTCAAGTGGGATTTAGTTTGTAGCCTGAAGCAAGAGGAAGATCTTGGACTCTGGCTAGTTGATTTGATTGGTCAAGTTTTAGCTACTAAGCTATATTGAGAGTGGTGTACCTATCATGATCATGAAAGGGCAAGAATTATAACTCATATTGTACCTACAGGGAGTATCTCTGATGTACTTTGGTATAGCATTGTGGGAAAGAGATTTGTGATTTTTGATAGGATCAAAAGAGGAGTGAAACTTATCAAGAAAGATCTCTTTTTGATTTGTAATAAGGGTTTTGATTCTCTTTTCTAGCATAATTCTTAGCATGACTCTTGCTTGGGATCTTGATTCAAAAGACAATTTTTTTGGTGTCTTGGGTTATTTAGAGTTGGATAGGTAGCTTTATGGTTAGTTTGATGTGCCTTGGTGGAAGCAAGTGTGGGACAAATTATATTTGCCAAAATGTAAAATAATTTCTTCTAGTTGGTGACTCAAAATAAGTGCCTCGCCATAGATAATTTGTGAGATATTTTTTCAAGGTCCTTATATTTGTGTTCTAAGTAATAATAGTGAATAATGCACTCCACATCTCTTCTTTTAATGTTCACACTCTAGGGTGGTTTGGCATTGATGGTGGGAGGCGTAGAATCATATTTGTGTCAATGCCACTTCTTTGGTGGAATTCTAAGAAATCCTAGGTACACCTCCAGCTAAGACCTATTTTCTAAAGGTTGCTTGGGCTATTGGCCCCACTTTAATTATTTAGAATCTTTGGTTGGAAAATAATCGAAGGATATTTCATGACTTAAAAATGGTGGTGGTTCATTTGTAGAAAAATTTTATTAATAGACTTCAAGGAAATGTAACCTTTATATGATAGTTGTACCTAGTGATTTAGTTGTTATAAGGAATTTGAATTTGGAGGACAGTTGTTTGGCCTTCTCTTTTGGTAAGAGGCCTGAACAAGCCAAAAAAATGATTCATCAATAGGGTAGATGGCTTCCAATTTCTATGGGATTTTTGAAGGTTAATATTTATGGTTCTTTTAGAGGGAATCTTGGAAATGTGGGAATTGGTGGCATTGGTAGGCACAGTGATGGTGGTGTTATGCTATTTTCTTTATTTATAAAGAATGACGCTCTAATAAACTGATGGAGGCTCTTGCTATTATGTTTGTAGTTGAGATAGGGTATTCCCTTGGTTGGAAGAAGATTATTTGTGACTATGATTCATAGATTATGATGGATATGCTAAATGAAAAAGGGTTTAATTGTGTTAATTGGCAATAAGCCTTAGTGGCTAAGAAGATAATAAATCTATGTTGCTTTTCAAGGATTATTTTTTTGGTTATATTTCTAGAGATGGAATAGAGTGGTAGATTGTCTAGCTAAGTGGGATTTTGAGAACTTTGTGTTGGAATCAATGAACAATGAGAGCGGGGCTGAATCAATGTTCTGAAACTTACAGATTTATTAAACTAATTCTAAACCACCAGATGCATAAGAATGAAAGTAAAGTGCAAAAACATAAACCAATAAACCACAAAACCATAAAACCCCAAATTTTTAGGTGGAAACCCGAAAAGGATAAAACCATGGTGGGATTTGAGCCCACAATATTATTATACTTTGATCAGGAGTATGATAATATTACAAAAAGAGGAGTGCACTTGCATTCAAGCTCACTACCTAGAGCTCACTGCTCAAATACATAAAAGGGCTACAACCCAGAGGACTCATTGTCCTACAATTGATTACAATTGTTTATAATAATGAATGAACTGAAGAATAGCATCTACTAATAACAAATAGCAATTCCACTTAGGCTCAATTTGACTTCTGCAATTGTTCTATCTCTCTGCTTTTTTTTCCTGGTCTGTCGTGTACCAAAGTATTAAAATCTTCAATCACATTCACAAAACTTCACACATTCACTTATAGAGAATTCTCACACTCATCTCATGATCAAAATGCTCAACCAAATTGATCTTATATATTTGCACCAATAAAATAAAATAATTGTCATGTCGACACCAAAAACCACATAACACACAACATGAAACATGTAGCCAATAAGTTGGATCAATCTGTCCACAAATCCATATGCAGACCTGAAAAAGATGATAACAAGCTTCACATATGTTGGCCCAATCTCCTTTAATTCAAACCAATCATCAAAATCATTCTAAGGATTCTAGATCACACGTTACACCAAAATAGCTTTGTTCTACCTGAATTGCCAGATACCAGACCTTCAATCTCACTCAGGAATCAACATTAAATATCAATATTAAAGAATAATATACTGAAAACCTCAAATCATTTGCCTCTATTACCACAACCAAAATCAAGAGCTACACATTGAACTCATACTCTATCGGTTACTGTATTCCACCTTCTAGACTTATGCCTCATCAACAATGCAACTTCCTGTAAATCAAATCTATGTACACCAGATATGATTTATGAACTAAGTTTCCATTAATGACAACTCCTAAGAATCTCTCATGCATCAATCTTGATCGGAATAGTGTCTCTTGCCAGCAATCTCCGCCTTTGGCATTGATGGCAACACTATGAAAAATGAACAATACACTCAAGACTACAAAACTTTAAGAATCTCCAAAAATAAACAAGACTCAATAAGCTCAATGAGATCCCCTTGAGGATTTGCACCATTTATCAATATGCTCTCTCCCCCTTTGACAACAATTCTAAAGATAAGAATTTGCTAAAATTTATATATAGGGATATGGGTATGTGCAAGCTAATGAGTCACAAATTTGTGGAAGTCTGTGCGTTGGAAAACGCGCTCCACAAAACAGACCCTTGTTTTCAAAAAACGGGGGCCCGTTCTAGAAAATAGGGGCCCGCTAATGGTTCGGCCTCCCAAGCCGAAAGGTCATGGGGTGTCGAAGCTAAATAAAATGGGCCCCCGTTTTGTCACAAAATGGGCCCCCGTTTATTAAAAAATGGGCCCCTGTTTATAAACAAAACGGGGGCCCGTTTTCCATTTTTAAATTCTATTTTTACCATTTTTTTGGACAATTTTTCATTTTCACTGTGATAGTGAGTTGACAAGAAGAGATCAAAAACGGGCCCCCGTGCTATGGTTTCCACTTCAAGCCTCCACCACTATCCTAGGTACACATTCAGTTATCTATTTTCACATTTCATAATTTTCTTGTATATTTTTCTTGTTTTTTAATGTATTATTTAGTTTTTTTTTTATTATTTTAGTTTTTTTTTATAGTAGCATATAAATAAATTATTTTTTATATTTGTAGATTCTTGATTTTGATCTAAAATATTTTTGAACTGTTAACCCTAAACCGTAATCAACAAATTTAGAAACCAAAACCAAACCTAGATAATTAACAAAACGAAATCGACACAAACAAAAAATCGAAAATGAAATGAAAACAAAAACAAAAACGTTCAAAAATGAAATTGAAATAAAACCGAACATATGTACCTAAATTGTTCTTAATCCTCATTAGGCAATACAAAAGTTACCACTAAATTAGTATAACCTTAAAAGTAATTAACATTACTCTTCAAATTTTAGATAAAGTTTAGGCTTAGGTTTATGCCATGTCATGGCATAAAGGTCCTATTATGGTCCTATTATGTCATGTGATGGTATAAAAGGATCAATTATGGACACAATTTTAGAGCAAAGCTAGATAAGTTACTAAAATTGGAGTTTGGTTTACATAGGTTCATAAAGGAAGCTAATATGCCAAATATATAATTAATTAATACAAAATAAAAAATATTCTTGATTTATAATGTTGATTGATAATGAGTTTTCTAAATGGGGTGCTAATTATATATACATCTGAAAGATTTGAAAAATATAATTCCCAAGAAGTATTTTGAATATCTTTAGAAGTATATTGGTATATCTAGAATGTAATTTATATTATAAAAGATTTGATATATGATTTGAAGTTGGTAGATACTTTGAGGAAGATTTATTAGATTATGTTATGATTAAGCTAATATTAGAAGAATGGTTTTAACAACATCTTTTGGTTTTAAAAGGTGCACAAGGTTTGAAGTTGAAATCATATTCGATTGTATATAATATTAAATTGTTAAGGAGCTATTTTTTTTTAAAATAGTTAATTTAAGATATTAGTTGAAGCTATTTGAGAACATGAGATAGTCCTAATGAACACACGAATTAAATTAATGAACCTAGGACAATCACAATGAACATATGATAGTCCCAATGAGCCTCAAATGATCCTTATGAATGTAGGGCAGTCTTAATGAACCTAAGAAAGTCCTAATGAGCCTAAGAAAGCCATAATGAACTTGGTACAATCCTAATGAACCTAGGATAGTCCTAATGAACCTATGATAGTGAAAACAAGCCTAGGATAGTGTAAGAAAAAATCACTACAAAAAAGACCTCAAATGCGTTAAATGAATTTCCCAATAATACACTCGTGTTTATCTTTTTTTGGTCATTTGGCTACCTTTTTTTACAACATCTTGGTGTATACGCCCCTAAGAAGACCTTTTCCTCAAAAATTTCTTGGATCATGAACTCCTCATGTGCACCAAACATAAGTTGCCACTTGGAAGCTTCTAGTGCACACAATCCTTTCAATCAATCTACTCCATTGATCTCTCAAAACAATCTTAGTCTTTAATCCTCTATCCTTCATGACTATAAATAAATCATTATATGAGCTATTTTCAAGAACTCTTGTAATGCAATGTTATGTTGCCAATTTAAGCACCTTACATCCTATCTTGGTCACAAATCCATCTTGAAGCCATCAACCTTTAGCTACAACAAGAGTTTTCTTTCTGAGATACTATTGTCTTTCATCTTTTATACATTATCCTTTAACTCGATCTAAAGGTGGTACTTATGCATAGCATAATGGTTTGAAATTCATAGTTTAAGTCCTTTATTGATTTTTTATGCTTGCTTGCATACACATATATTGCTAGAATTTAGCAATTCTTTATAGCTTCTATTTTAGTTTATTTATGAAAGAGTTTAAATGAAGCTATATTTAAAGTCAAAATTGTAAGATCCCCTCAATCATTGAGGTAGAATTCAAAATTGATTTCAGCTCTAATTATATGAAAAATTTAATTTGTCTGTACATATCAAAATCTTTCAAAATTTTGTATATTAAACAATAAAATATTGTGATGAACAAGTCTCTAGAGTCTTAAAAACCTTTATTTTCATAAAGTGCCAACACTGCATTTTTTCCCTAAAATATTCTCTTTGATTAATACGAAATTTTAAAATGGTTGCCACTAAAAGTATTAGGTCAGCAAAAGGAATTGGGATATTTAAAAATAGGCTTGCATCACTTTTTTAGCTTCATTGAGTTGTAGTTTGTTCATTGACTTAATAATTAAGTGCTTGCAAGTATGATAGTGGAATTTAGGAATGAGGATCATATAGTATGTTAGGAATTTTATTTGGAATGTTAGTCAAAATAATATTCTAGTTGATAATTATAAATGCATGTGTAAAATATTGTTGAAATTGATTATTTTAAAAGTAAATATTGCAAGGGTAATTTTGTTTTTAATTGTTGGCATGTTGTGTTGATTTTTATGTAAGAGTTTCATTTCTTATTCAACTTTGTAAGAGAATTTGTGTATGAATTGATATCTTAAATTTTATAGAAAGATTATATATGAAAACAAATGATTGCGGAGTTTTATAATAAATGATTTATAGAAAATAATATTTTTTGAAGGTTTTGTAAATTATAATCTTGTGTAGATTTGATTATGGGAGAAATTTAATGGTGAAATATGCTTAACTCTTCAAAAGTTTTGATGTTTTGTCTTTACATGACAACCACTTAGAATATAATATGTTTTAAGTATGTCATTTATAGTCATGGGAGATTAGTTTTTTTTTTAAGATTGTCTGAAGACTAATCAATGTAATATGAATTGATGGCAATTATCTCAAAACTATGTAATTGAATTCTAATAAATTATCATGTACACTAAAACACTAGAAATATGGAGCATCCAAACACACACGTGCATTTTTCAAAATAACTTTAAGTTAAAGTTAACAAAATATTATGTTGTCTTGGTAATATTGTTTCCATGCTATATATTCTTACACTAGAAGGAGGATCATCTTATTTCTCACTTCTTTATTGATCTTATGTATGAAATATTTTATATTGATTTTAATAGTTGATGCATTTTACAAGAAATGAATTTATTAAATTGAATATATAATAGATTTATGATGTTTCATTGAAAGTTTTTATTAAGTTTTGTGCGCAAATTTTATATTTCAAGATTCAATAGTATGTACATGTATATTTTTTTAAGTTCAATATTATATTATATATTTCATGTGTATCTCATTCAACAACATAGAAATGTTACTATTTATAATTTATTTTTTTTAATTTAGTAAAATAGATTCTTCTTTGACATAGAGTTGTATATAATTCATGTATATCTTTATATATGCAGGAGTTCTTTGTTATCATGGATGTCTTTGACATAGATGAACTATTAGGTGAAAATCCCCCACCACAACCCCCTCCTCCTCCTCCTCCACCTCCACCACCACCACCACCACCACCTAGATTGGATGAAATTCGTTTAAGAGAATGAATTAATGAAAACCTACAAGTGATTGAACAAAACATTATTGCTATCCAAAATGAGCAAGTCACGCCACCCCATCTTGTAGACTTTGCAAAATCAATGCAAACTGTTGTCGAGTTAGTTAGATCTGTTGATTCTCAATTAGATCAATTTCATAGATGATGACAAGAGTTGCGTGATTTTTATGCGGATGGTTTAACTTATAGGCAAATCACTGATTTGAAAATAACCAAAGCTCATTTATGTCCATATTTTACCAACCCAAAAACAAGAGAACCAATGCAACCTAACCAGAAAAGAATTTCAATTAGGTGGTGTGTGCATCCAGAAATGGCTAGATACTTTTGGGATAGATGGTGGATGGTTTTTGATTATCCACCACATCGTAATTATGAGGTCCCTTTTTATTTTTTGAAGAAATTATACTGTGAGTTTGTAATGAACCAAAAACCAAATTATTTTGATATTAAGTCATTCCAGGGTGTTGGTCGTGGAATGCCACAGCATAGATTAGGGGCACGGAGTAATAATCCCCTATCGGATCCACCCATAGTTCCACTTGTTGCTCCATCGATTCCTGCAGATGTCCAAAATACATCATTCATTTCGACATTAGATGCTTTGACTTCCCTCACAGGTAACCTGAGTGAGCAAGTTGCTCACATGGCATCTGCTCCTCGATGGATGCCACATATGTGTTTGAGTTGTCATGAGATGTGTGTAGGTCCTACTACTACTGCAGGATCTACTTCAGTTCCAGATGAGCATGATGCAACAGATGATAGTATGATGACATCTTATATGGATTTTCTTTGCTCGGATGTTCATCTTGACCAGGTATAGATATATATATACATGTACACATGTCAATCTTTTTATACTTCATTAAATATAGGTATAAACTAAGTACATCTCTTTTTTTATACAATCTAATGCTTCATTAAATAAATTTTGTTTATGTAGATAAGGACTACACCTAATATTAGAGTCAATATTGCATCTACTGGAACACAACTCGACACACCTTATGGGGTATAGTATAAATTTCTATCTAGACATTGTACTAGATCTTTTTAAGTTAATATGTTATCATCGTATACTATATAAATTTTCATGTTGATACATTGAATGCTTCTTTCTCCAAGATTCAGGTCATGAGGGACCCTCTACATCACGTCGAGAAGAGGGTCTGACTATTGTGACACCATCTATGGTATGTATCTTATAATTCTTAAATTAAATATGAACTCTTACAATATTGTAACTTAACTTGAAATTATTTAGTACACATATATATGTTCACTAAATATGATTTTATTAAATGAATGTATGCAGGTGGACACTACCATTAGGATAGGTTATCCTCATAATTTTGATCAGAGCCAATTTGAATGCACATCGACATCCTTTGAGGTATTAATATGTAATACTTAATTTGATCTTATTTTGACTCTTAATTTAAGATTTAATTGGACACTTTGAATTTGACCTTGTACAGGAGTTAGCTAGCACTACATTTGGTGTTGATACTGCACAAGATACTGCTAGAGGATCTGATGAGCATATGGTAAGTTTGTAACTTAATTTATGAATTCTACTATATTTGATAAATGATTCTTTTAATAGTTAATTTCAAGTAATATTTTAATATTATTTTTTTATTGTACAGCATGAGATAGGTGGATCTAGACCACGTCTCGGGGACAAGAGAGATACTGCTAGAGGATCTGATGAGCATATGGTAAGTTTGTAACTTAATTTATGAATTCTACTATATTTGATAAATGATTCTTTTAATAGTTAATTTCAAGTAATATTTTAATATTATTTTTTTATTGTACAACATGAGACAGGTGGATTTGGACCACGTCCCGGGGACAAGAGAGATACTGCTAGAGGATCTGATGAGCATATGGTAAGTTTGTAACTTAATTTATGAATTCTGCTATATTTGATAAATGATTCTTTTAATAGTTAATTTCAAGTAATATTTTAATAATATTTTTTTATTGTACAGCATGAGATAGGTGGATCTGGACCACGTCTCGAGGACAAGAGACCACGAGATGTTATTGATGATAGCACTTAGATTTTACTGTTTATTTGGCTTTGATATGTACTTTTTTATGGACTTTTCACATTTGTTTACACATGCACATACTTTATATATATGGATAGTTGCATAATAGGATTAGATCATATATATTTTGTGCATACTTTATATATTTTGTGCACATTAGATATTATGTGGAGTGAACATCATGTTACCATCTAGACATATATATGGATTAGATATTATATGGATTATGTGGACTTGAAATTTTACTATTTATTTGGCTCTGATATGTACTATTTTACGGGCTTTACATATTTGTTTACACTTGCACACACATACTTTATATATATGGATATTTTCATAATAGGATTAGATCATATATATTATGTGCATACTTTATGTGTATTGTGCCCATTAGATATTATGTGGAGTTGAAATTATGTGCACATTAGATCATATATATTGACTTGAAATTATGTGGACTTGAAATTTTGTGCATACTTTATATATTATGTGGACTTGAAATTTTATTTATGGAAGTTGTGCTTAAACAACTTTATAGGCATTATGTGGACTTGTAATTTTATTTTTGGAATTTCATTTAAATAGTTCTTTTGATTAGATAAACTAAATGTGCATACATCATGAACTAAGTATCAAAACATATCTTATAATTATAACATATTCTAAATTAAAAAGTATCATTTAACAAATATAATGAATAGAACTTGATTAAAACATAATTATCTCATTCATAAATTTGACCAATAGTCTCTCATTTATGTATATTGTACACAAAATGTAATCAAGAAGACATATCTAAAATAAAATAAACAGTCTATTTAAATAACTTTGTTTTCATTGATGCCTTCTACTTGTGGTAGACCTGAAACAAAATTTTACTAGATTCATTCCGTTATACCATCTGCATCCTCTCTCTTTTGCAAAGCATCTATAATTGTCTCATGCTCTTCCATAGAGAGAGTCCATAATTGTTTATTAGTAGGCCTGCCACGATATCTATCCAATTTTATATCAGTTGCCACTACCAAATGCGAGTAATGTATAATCTTCTTCTCTAATTCATAATCTTCAAATGCGGGAAATCCATTCTTTCTTGTTAGATATTTGCGTAGCCAAGTGCCAACAACAACCACAGATCCTGTTGGATAGTCATAACCATCATCATCTACTTGAGGAGTAGTTAGCTTATGTTTTGGCTCTACACATCGAGCCAACCAATACTCTGTCCCCTCTTCATTGTCCTCTGGTGCAACAATAGCATAGACATGTCCTATGCACAAAACAATTTTATTTTAATATTTAATGAGAAATAAAAACAAAAATATACACTATAAGATTTCATAAATTTATGTACTATTTAATAAATCAAAACAAATTTCAAAAATAATTTTACCTTGTTGTATAAGATCTAAAATGCGATCAGTCATTTGATGCAAACATTTGATCCATATCTTCATCAGTTCTTTCATGCGGATCATTTGCATCTATGGGTGTCAATGATCTTTGTTGCCATTCTTCAACCCATTCTTTATTCTCACAAAATTCCCAATCTCCGGAAACACAAAATTGACAAAAGCAAGCAAGTTGCCTTGTGAATATAGTCCATGTGTTTGAATTAGAACTCTTAAACGACTACCATTTAGCTGATCCAATGATGGTATTACAATCATGCCGAATAGGAATACTATCTTCCTCTATCAACCAGAAGAAACGTCGAATTGCAGAGTTTTCAGTTGATCCTTTTGACAACTTTGAATTGCACCAATCTACAACTGCACGAGCATCTCTGAATTTCACTACATTCTCGAATTTCAATTGTTCTCTAGCAAGAGCTCTTTTTATACAGGTACCGGCTCCATCGTGTTCCCCCTTACCATGTCTCGCTTCAAAAAAACTCCATAAATGTTGGACATTGGTTATCTTGTGAACTTTGCATAGCCAATAAAACATTCTTGCATTTTTGAATTGTCCAGTGCAGTTATCTGACCATATCATATGTTGTTTCATGTCAATTTCTCTTTCCTTAAGATTATCATAAAATACCTCGAAGCAATGTTGGACAAACTCTGAAGAGTGTAATCGATTATTGCTAACATAGAAATGATACTCCCTCAAAAACTTTATGTTATCTTCTGTACTGTCATGGTCATGTCTATATATAATGTGCACAAATATGGCCACTTGCACTGAGTTGTAGTATTGTGATTGAGTTTCCTCTTGTGGTTTTAGAGTATAATTTTCTGCAAAATCCACAACTGATACTATTGTTCCAACTGGAAATGTGTTCTTGCATATGCGAAACTGTCCATCAAGCCATCAGGCATGTTGGGAATGTTTCACATATTTTGGAACAATATGAGTTTTAAACTCACTAATAAATGCATTCACACTATTCTATTCTGTAATCAATTCTAAACGTTTCCCCATCTTTCCATCCTTTAGAGGGTATTCTATATTTTTAAATCTCCTAACATCAACCATTTTTTGTCCAAACTCAGATGAAACATGTTCATGCAAACATTCACCTATTGAAGAATAGTTCCCACATAAATTGCAAAGACCATAAATGCATGAACTGGAAAGAAATAATTGTTCATTAGGTGGTTTACAAAATAAACTTCCAATAAAATCTTTTATAGTTTCAAGTGGAACATAAACGCCACAATCCTGCACAAGATCATTACCATGCAACACAGAACGAATATATCGAAAAACATCATAATAGTAACGAAACTGGACATGAGTTTTACAACAACAAGATATTCTTTGTTTATTGATTTTAACATACCAGGGTTTGCATTTTTCAAATGATCTTTGACTAATTCGTAAATTCATTAACATAGATTCATCACTAAATTTTTTAAAGAATTCAGTTTGAGTCATGTCAAGAAGATGTTTTGGATGAGGATCACGAATTTTTGATCCCACCCTTAACTTTAAAACATCTCTAGCATTTGATGAAACTCTAGTGTTATCATGCCAAAATTTTGCAATTAATTGTTTAGTTTCATCATTTAATTTCATGTCCGACCTTTGAAGTCTACCACTAAAACTCCAACAATGGTTTAGTGGATCAATTTCAATTGTGTCTTTTCTTTTGGCCGCTCTTGACAAGGTTCTACGATGTAAGTTCAAATAGCCACTTATATCACTTAACATTCTTTTACTAACAATCATTTTGTCAACTATAGCAGTCGTTATAACTCTACGTGCTGCATTCTTATCTTTAGATCAACTTGTTTTTCCTATAGAATCGATGGCACTGGCAACAGTAGATACAACTTGCTTATATGATTCATCTTTTCTTTTTGGTTTTGCATAAATACCTATTTTTTCATGACTTTACGCATTTTAAAGATTTTTATTAATTGTAGCATTAATTGACATTGGAATCCTAACTTTTTATTATAGAAAAATTGTTTATATAATCTGTTTGCATGTGTTCTGATTTGTCTCCAAGAAACTAACCCATTAAGATTATCTAGCACATTGCTATCAATAGTAAACAAATTACATTATTTTCTTTTAGAGAGGGTGGTGTAATATTTTCAATTTTTATTTCTTTTCGTATTGGTGTATGAAATTTATATCCAGCTTCATTTAAATCAGCAATTTGATTGGCATCATAGTCATCGAGATTTAAAAACATAC
This sequence comes from Cryptomeria japonica, assembly GCF_030272615.1. Taxonomy (NCBI): domain Eukaryota; kingdom Viridiplantae; phylum Streptophyta; class Pinopsida; order Cupressales; family Cupressaceae; genus Cryptomeria; species Cryptomeria japonica. The sequence goes on from NC_081408.1 coordinate 265,619,428, forward strand.
CAGGATTCGCATCCACATCAACATTTGCATCAACAGTCATACCCGCGTGTGGTTCTACATTTCTTGCATCCATCATGATGTCTTCAATGGTCTCATCTACAACGGGCACTGAACTAGATGCTTCAGAAGTGTTATTCAATTGTCGTTGTTGTGATCTTCAATCTCTTTGGCGTTTTGCCTCCTTCTCTCTTTGTGCTTGAATTTCATCCACTGTCATTGTCCTCTTTTTTTTCTTTTGATGTTGCTTAGAACCCATTTTTACAAACTCGTCTTCAAAAAATAATATCTTTTTACTGAGTTCTTCAAAAAATTGTGTAAAAAATATTAAAAAGTACTGCCAAATGATGTAAAAAATCTTTGTCAGTACGGATTTCAATGATAATGTCGTAAATCGATGCAATCTATCTTTTTTTTTACAATAATGGTTATTTAGAAACAGGGGCCCGTTATTTAAATAACGGGCCCCCGTTTTTAAAATGGGGGCCCGTTGTTAAATCTAACAGGCAAAAAAATGAAACGGGCCCCCGTTTTCAAAATGGGCCCCCGTTTTCCAAACGGGCCCCCGTTTATAAAATGGGGGCCTGTTATGCAAAATTTGAATTCACAACCCGCCTCTTGCCTTGGGATTAGGCTCGGGATAGGCCTAGGATGGCCACACCTGAGACATGAACCTGCAAATTCAAAGCTCCATGAATGAAAGCACAAATATGATGAAATGAAATAGTTTACGTGCCTCTAATCAAAGAATTTTTATACGAAATTGAAACTCATTTCAGATTATACTGTCTAGATTCTAAATATGTAAATTAATTTAAAAATTGATTATTTTAACTATTTTTCATTTAATTTATACTAAATCAGGTTCATAAATTTGAAATATTAACTAATTTTCTTAATTTAATAACTTTTTTATTTTAATGAATTTTGAAAAAAAAATTATATGTCATCAATCTACACAAAATTCTTTTCAATCTAAAAAAAAAAAATTCAAAAAATGCTAAGTTTAAGTCAAATTATGTGGGTCGTACACGTCAAATTTTTAAAAAGATAATTATGGCCATTAAAAAATTAATTCAAAAAAAAATATTTGAAAAAAAAATACAGAAAAATATGCTCATCAATCTTCAGTGTGTTACAAACCATTTCCCAAAACGGTTTGAGAAAATAATTTTAATTGTGTCAAAAAGTGTGGGTCGTACACATGCATGGTATGGTCCTGAAACAGGGATTTTTAAAACATAGTTTTTAGAACTCCATTCAAAAAGTTATTTTTTATTATGTGGGTATTAAAATAAATTATATATTTGAAAAGTACACTCAGAGAGCTATCTAAATTATATTACTGACTTTGTCCAAGATTCAATCTCTAAGTGTTTCAAAATTTAAGCTCAAGTGAGACAAAATCTGAAAAACAAGGAAAACACTTCCACTTTTGGGCCAAAAAGTGGACTCATCTTCTTGCACTGACCCATATATATAGTTACTTATAGAAATTTGAAGATATCAGCAAAAATTGTCTTTAGGTTCAACAAGTGGCTATCCCAGCCCTTCTTCAAACTCTCCAAAATACTGATCATCCCATTGAAAAGATATGTGTGCATCTTTTCTCCTCTTGTGCCTGTCAGAACACTCTTGTTCAGAGCATCCTTTGCATCTTGCATACTGCTCATTAGTGAATTTATCTGAGGAGTGATAAGGCTTCTTACTTCTCCCACTCTGCCCAAAAAAATTTCCTTTTCCTGGTTTAAACTCTTAAGCTTATCCAATATTCTCATAACTTGACCTTCAAAATTGCTATCTAGGATTGATTGGGGTGCATATGATTGAGATACGCTAGCAAGATGGCCTTCACATTCTTTTATTTTCTTTTCAATTTCCATAGTAAACTTTGGCAAAATTAGACATGGCTTGTATATTTGGTCACCTTCATCTAATGCATCTTGTATATTCTTCATACCAATTATTAAACTTACCCTATCTCCCTCAATCATCTTCAAAAATGTTTTCAATCTCATAGCATTAAACAGAGTCAAAACTCTAGTATCTGCAGCCTTCTCCAAAGACACAAAATGAGATTCTAAAACATTCAACATACTTCTAAGCTTGTCAGAGGGAGTATCAGTTATACTCAGTTTAAAGGATGGCAAAATTTTCTCCAATAAATTTATCGCCAATGTTATCAACTCTTTTTCTATAGTGTGGGACTTGAGTAGGTCCTCACTTTCTTTTGATTGTGTAAGAGTTGCAAGCTTTAATGCTTGAATAGGAGATAGAGAACTAAGGTCAATGGTTCCTTGAGTGAAATCATTAGTCTGTGACAACCTATTTACCCTTGTCAGCTACAGTGTATCTTGCCACTATCACCAGAGCCTGATCATCATTCTCTTCTCCTTTCCCCTTCTCTGTCACCTCTACACTTGCATATTTTGTAGCATCCTCATCCTTCTCCACATTAACCTTTCCCTTACCTTTATCAACTTCTCCAATCTCCTCAGCTTCCTTCACTAAATCAACACTTATTATTGGAGGATCTTGTCCAGCTTCACCAGAGGTATCAACCTTAGAAGTATCAATGGTTTGTTCATTTGTTTGTACTACTAGAGAATCTTTCACACTTGATTGATCTTTCTTCTCATTAGGAATGGTTGCATGTACCAAAATGGATGTATCTTGTGACTGATCTTCCGGTTGGGTGTCATCATATCTGTGTTCCTTCAAAAATTCTTTCAAAATTACTTAGGTCTCTTTAACCACTTCATCTATCTTACTGAGAATGATCTTATTGACTCTATTCTTTCTTCTGACTCTATCCTTATCTATCTTTAACAATCTATCAACTTTAGCTTTAGAGATTACATAACTCAAATCAATGAATACACATTCCTTTATTCTTTCATAGTCCAAATTAGTTGTATGTCTCCTTGCATCCAAAATAGCATATAGGCTCTTGGGTATCATAGATGATAATTCTATTAATGCTTTACTCTAAGTATTCATATATTATACAATTGCTTCCTCAATAGCTCTCTGATCATTATCATCATAATTTTCATAATATACAGGTGCACATTCTTCAAATTTCCTTCCTTAAGAACTTCATCAATTATTTCATTTAAATTCATTGGGGGAACAACATCATAAGTACCTTTTACCTTGTCATACTTCATAGCTTCATCCAATTTAGACTTTTGTTTCTTTCTTTCTCTGGCTCTACCAGATGGCTCAACTTTTGTCCTTGGATTCTTGGTTGGTTGGGCTCCACCGGATTGAGGCTTCCTCACTACCTTGGCATAGCTAGTTTTCTTCTTCACCTCTTTCATCACTTCATCAGATTCTATTTCTACATCCTTAGCAGTGGATGCAACATATTTTATTTGTGGCTTCTCCTTCTTCTTTTTCTCTACTCCATTGGTTGACTTGCCTTGTGGCTAGGGTGGAGGGATAGGCTTTTGAGCACTAGAGGTAGGTGCAGACTGGGATTGCCTTGGATTGGATTGCTTGGGAGGAGTGGAAATGAGTTTTGTCATCTTGGGCTTTACCATGTTCTCCCCCTTCAATATATTCTACTCCCTATCCCTTTGAACAACTTCTTTTGTAATTCCCATTTATTCTACAAGCTCTTCAACCTCCTTTCCAACCTTCCTCTTCCTTGTAGGATCAATTAATTTCTTATGTAGGTCTAGGTCTTTCTCTTTGTAAGTACCAAACCTATCTTCTTTTTCATCTACTGGTTTACTCAGAAAATGTTGTGCATAAGAATCAAGAGTGTTTCCATATACCTCATACCCCATGGGCATGATCAAAATTGTTCTTGGTTCTGCTGCCTCCATATGACATTGATTTTTATCTATCATGAAATAGATGGTATTTTTTATATTTTTCAATAATGTCTTTTGGGATTCTTTCTTTGTTCTGCATCATTTCCTGTAATGATATGAAGTAACCCCACAAAGAAGATTTTTGAGCTACCGTATCACCCAATCCCTCCAAACCTTCCTTAATTTGGATTGTCGTCGGTTTATCATAAGCCTACTATACTTTTCATATACCAAGGATTTCATTCAAAAAGTAAAGTTTCAAACAAACAATCAGAGAACCGAACTTGAAAACATGTTTTTTATCTTGATTGATCTTCTTCATATTACTCATTATCTCACTAAGAAGCACTCCACACAAATCATATCTTTTTTCCTTTTTGATTTTTTGGTAGGCTACAAATATTGTAGTACCAGACACTGAATTCAGTTTGCTAGACTAGAACACCTTATATATCATGTCATCGTTAAGGAAAATCTCACATCATGTTCAATGATATCACTTATTGTCATTGGATGGTTGTCATGCTGGGATCCAATAGCAGTTGTCACTATTGTGTTCTTTATATTTCTCAGACTAGGGATCTCACCGGTTGCGTTTACACAGGTTACCGCTTGAATGGCTTGCTTTGTGATTTTGTGAGGTCTATAAACCTATATAAATTCATCATTGATTCGGTTTAAGACATACCTGACCCATTCAGGTTCATCGAATACCAAAAAGTGAACAACTAGATAAAACCCTTCTCCTGCAATGATTTGAATTCGGACTTCAGATTCCCCATTTCATCCATCATATGCTTGGTGTATAGTGATATCATGTCTGCATTCCCAATCTCTTCAATATTACAATGAATGTATGCCTTAATATCTTCATTATGCAACATGCCATACGACACAAAAGAAAATGCTCCTTTTGGATCATCTTTGACTAATTTGAATGGATATTTCTTACATTGGCCTTGCCCTTTCAGGGATCTCTATTAACCATGGAGCTGCTACACTAGATGCAGATTTCATTTCAAAATTAGGATATGAATAATAGCTCGAACATGGATAACTACCTTTTCAAATTCAATTGGTTGTTATGAATCGTTGTCGGATTGCTTCAAGCTTTGTTTTCACTACTTAATCTCATTCGCCTTTCTCTCCTACTCTTTCTCTTTGTTTGCAATGGGAAGAATGAATCATACCTTTGTCTTTTTATCCTCAGAAAACCTAACTTTAGGTTGTAATAAATGCACAACCCTAAAGGCTTTCTAGATACCCTATTTTTCAAGAATTCAACACTGGATACTCAGCTAGGCATGTAATCTTCTGGATATCAACTGCGGGATCTACATGAAAATCTTCCCCCTAATGCCCAAATGCCTTAGTTACCGGATGAGGTTCCAACACCAGAGTCAGGTATGGAGCCATTCTAAACAATTCAATTTTCCTTCTTAACCCACATCTTCTTATGATGCTCTTTGACTTCTTCAACCTTCGCTTTACCCTTTTCATCTCATATGTTCTTGTCTACCGGAGCATTCTTGCTCACATTCTTGCTTCTGGAATATTTTGCAATGTCACTGGATTTGTTGCATGCATAGCAAACAATATTTCTTCACATAGGCCTGAAGTTCATATCATTTTGTCTCATCCTGCATTGGTTAGAAATATGTCCAAACATTCCATGAGCATAACATCTCTTATTTTGGAAATTATTTATTACTCCTCTACACATGTTTAACTTATGACCAAAGTTGTTGCATTTGAAACATTAACCGGTAAAGGTAAGACCATTATTCATCATCCTATTTCTTCATTCTTTTGCCATATGACCGAATTTATTGCAAACAAAACATTTACCATTTAATTTATAAGGATTAAGTTGTCTTATTACATGTCTCTTGTTCTTCTGATGATTGCTTTGTCCAGAACCGGAGGATTCTTCTTTCTCGTATCCAAGTCCTCGCATGTGTTTTCCACTTCTCTAACTTTATAGCATCTCATCTAGCCTGGGTGAGCTATATTTGAATTATTCTTTGTACTCAGTAGCAGTAGATAGTTCATCTCTCAAAATTATGATCTTCCTTTCAAGTTCTTGCTCATCATTCTTGGATTTCACCAATCAAGTCTCAATTGATCCTTTTCATAGTTTAATCTGCAACATTCTTCAGATCTATCCTTTAATGACTAAGTCAGATTTTCCATATTCTTTATGTCTTCAATCTCCTTTGTCATCTTCATTACAATGGATTGTATCTCATTCTTCAAGACTGCATTCTCTCTAGCAAGCTTCTCACATTCATTTATTTTGTCTTGTAGGGTTTGATTGTCAATACTTTGTTCTTCTTTCTCCTTGAGTTTATCCATCAGTTCCTTTCTCTTCTCTCTGGATGTGTTCACTTTTTCTTTCAGAGATTCAAAGAAATTTTCAGCTGCTTCTAGACTTCTCCTCGAGCTACTTTTCTCTTTCATAGCTACATCAAGATCTTCAAGTTCCACAGTGAGTTTCTTCTACAAACCGGAGTCCATTGATTCAATTTTCTAGATCTTCCTTAAGTTGTTAGGCTCCTTCTGAGGAACTAGGATCTGATAATAATTGTTGGAATCAATGAACACTGAGAGGGGGATTAAATCAATGATCTACAATTTACAAACTTATTAAATTGATTCTTAAACCACCAAATGCATAAGAATGAAAGTAAAGTGCAGAAACATAAACCAATCAACCACAAAGCCATAACACTAGAATTTTTACGTGGAAGCCAAAAAATAAAAAAACCACTGTGGGATTTGAACCTATAATATTATTATACTTTGATTAGGAGTATGATAATATTACAAAAAGAGGAATGCACTTGCATTCAGGCTCACTACCTAGAGCTCACTACTCAAATACATAAAAGGGCTACAACCCAGAGGACTCACTATCCTACAATTGATTATGAATGTTTACAATAATGAATGAACTAAAGAATAACATCTACTAATGTCAAATATCAGTTTTGGTTAGGCTCAATTTGAATTTTGCAATTGTCTCTCTGCTCTGTCATGTATTGAAGCATCAAAATCTTCAATCACATTCACCAAACTTTGCACATTCACTCATATAGACTTCTCATACTCATCTCATCGTCAAAATTCTCAACCAAATCGATCTTATATATCCACACCAATAAAATGAATCAATTCTCATGCCGGCTTCCAAAAACCACATAACACGCAACATGAAACATGTAACCAATGAGTCGACTCAATCCATCCACAAATCCATAGGCAGAACTAAACAACATGATAACAAGCTTCACATATGTCATCCCAATCTCCTTGAACTCAAAACCAATCACCAAAATCATCCCAAGGATTCTAGATCACACGTTACACTGAAATAGCTCTATTCTACCTGAATTGCTAGATATTGGACCTTCAATCTCGTTCATGAATCAACACCGGATATCAAAATTAAATAATAATCTACCTCAAACCTCAAATCATCTGCCTCTATTACCGCAACTGAAATAACACAACCAAAATCAAGATCTACACATTGAACTCATACTCTGTCAGTTACTATATTCCACCTTCCATACTTATGCCTCATGAACAATGCAACTTCTGGTAAATCAAATCTATGTACACCGAATATGATTTCTGAACTGAGTTTCCATCAATGACAACTCCTAAGAATCTCTCATGCATCAATCTTCACCAGAATAGTGTCTCTTGACAACACTTTGAGGGATAGGATGTTGGTGAATGGGGGTTTTTTACCACTAGAGTATTTTGAGACTTTGGAAAAGTTATTCAAGGAGGATAGGAATATGTTATGGTTTTTTATGTGTTGTTGTTTTTGGAACTTCTTCGAGTTGACTACAAGCTATCTTTTGTTGAGCCTAAGGCTTTTTTGTTGGTACTTCTTGATATATATTGAATAAATTTTTGCCCCTTTTTTTAAGAAAAAGGAAATTAAAAAGAATTAAGAAAGGTGTTGCAAAACATTTAAAGTAGTTTTATTTTTAACAAATGATTTTTTTTGAAGTAAGATTTTACTTTTGGCATGTGATGGTTCTAATTAGCGAGTCTTCTAGAAAATTATTTTGTAAAATATGGTAATATCATTTTTTAAAATGTGAGTAGCATGTTTCAAATTTAATTTATATATATAAATATTTTTTTTTAATGTGAAGATTTATTTATTTTTGACAATTTATTATATTATAAAATTTGATCAACTACAGAGCTTTAATTCAACTTATTAAAAATAATTTATAATTTATTTTATTGATATACCTATCTTTAAAAAATTATATGTAAAAGATATTCTTATCAAAATGCTAATTTCACCTATATGTCAATTTTTTTTAACTATGTACCTCCAAAATAACATCATTTATATTTCCTTTGCAATGATACATGTGTAACAAATTTTATCAACACAATGATCTATAAACCTATATAATATTAGATAAAAGAATATTAATTATTTATATAACTTATAAATATATAATCAACATTATTCTTATTTATATAACATATAAATATGTAATCAACATTTTAACTAAAAGGCATATTATATAATAGTCACAAATAAAATAATGATAAATAATTGAAAAGTGGATTTCTATATAAAGATTGTTCTAACTTCCAAGACACTTGGCAATTACTTCATAACAAATTTTATGAAAATTAATTAAGGAGGAGTTACAATTTTATATTTATAACAAAGTGAGTCTATTTTGAGAAAAGAGTCTCATTAATATTTTAATTTTTATCACTCAGAGGTAAAGAGGATATTGAATTTTTTGCTTTATTATTACTATATATTGAGGTGTTGAGTTGCCTTTGAGACACTGCTCAGTTTATTCTCTCTTTTGCATTATAGTTTGAGTATTGTGTTGAGCTGAGGATTTGAGGATATAATCTCTTAGATTCTAAAGATCAGAGGATGAAATTTCTTTGGTTTTGTGGATATTAGATAAGGAAAACAATTTGATTTCTTGAGTCAAATCTTACATAAAGGTTGTATTTTAAGTTCAAAAGATTGCATGCATTTCAATTAAGTTTTGTCTTTCTAGATTCAACACATTGTCGTAGAAAATATTTTAATATGAAAGACATTTTATTCAAGGATAGAAACTCTTGGATTCTAAAAATCAGAGGATGAAAGTTTCTTGGTTTTGAGAATATTAGAGAACGAAAATATTTTGATTTCTTGAGGGCAACCTTACCCAGAGGTTAAATAATAAGAGCTTAAAATTTTTGTTTGAATTTCAACATATATTTTGATAGTCACAATAAGTTTCATATTTTTAAAGACTTATTTCATATTTCTAAAGATTCAACATATTGTAGTAACAATTCGTGTGCATACCTTTGTTGCCAGAAACGAGACGACGCCCTGCCTTTTCCAGTTTCAATGAAGGAAACCGGTTTCAACGTTGGAAAAACGGGTTTGTGGGAAAAAAAAAAAATTTAATTTTTAAAATAGATTTGTTAACTTTTTATTTTAAAATTTCCTAAATGTTACTCCGCAGGATGTTTCTAATATTCACCGGAGTGGGGGTTTGGAAGTTTTATTTTTTTAATTTTTTTCTAAAAGTAACACAGTAGATTATGAAGAAGATTTCTTAGAAATTTACTATATTATTTTTGTCATTTTTCTAAATTAATTTAAAAAGTAATTTAGAGATTTATTATTTTTTTGTTTTTTTAAATTAATTTATAAAATAATTTTTATATACATAATGTAAGTTATTTTAAAAATATTCTAACTTTTGATATCTTAATTATGTAATTGCAAACATTATAATGTATGTATTTTCATTTTCTACTTAAAATTCTTTTTAAATTATGTAAAAATGATCTATCATATTCTTGGTCCTTATTTTGATTATATTTTATATTTTACAAACTATATATATACACGTTCCTTTAAATATTTCGTTTTTGGTTACGTTGTGGTTTCTCGTTTCTGGCAACATAGGTGCATACCTATCTGCTATATATCTTCCAGACAGAAAGAGATTGTAATGAAGATGGCAGTCTATGTATGGATAACAATGGAGGTCTTGTCTGCCTTATTTTATTTCTATTGTCTTCCATACATTCTCTGATATTTTTCATTCAGAAACAATGAAATCGTCAATTTTTTTGGTTTTCTTCATTGTGATCAATCTCCATAAAACCTCAGCACAGAATGGTAAGAAGACACATTTTGTTTTAATAAATAATTTAAAATCTTTTGTTCTTTATAAGCTTTTGTAACCACTTGATATTGCTATACATTTTATTGATATACAGATGAAAATAAATTATCCATAAAAACCGGTGCGTGCAAACTGGAGGACGTCTATGTGGCTGACATCCAATATAAAGATTTGGAGCGGGTGCGAAAGAGATCAAAGGGACCAGATCTTTGGATAGCGCGAGTTGAGTATTGGGTTCTAAATAGATGTGATGAATGTGATGCAAAAAACGTCACGGTCGCTTTCAGTTTCGAGGAGGCGAAAGAAGAGCCGAAATTTGAAGTGCCTGTGATTAATGATACAGATTACCAGCCTCTTACTATTCCTGCTGTACACCCGGTCCATCAATTTTTTTATGCGGACAGATCTGTTCCTCATCTTGTCCATGGAGTTGAAGCAACTTCTGCTATCTTTTTTAATTGTAAATCTTGATCAGCCAGGCAGACTACATGCAACTTATATAAATGTAACGATAATGGGTATGGTTCTATTGACAAGATCAGTGGTAGGTCCAGTTTCTCCTATACTCCCCCATGTCCATGTGGTAGCACTGGTGTTAAGGGTCACATTAAAACGTAATTTGGTATTAGAAAATAGTAGATGATGTATGAAATAAAATAATATTAAATAAAAGTTAGAGTTTCTGTTTATGTGTGTATATTTGAAGGTAGTCAAATTAATTAGATTTGTTTGATTGAGTTTAATTGATTAAAGATTTGAGTTTTCGTGGTGGAGACTCATATTCAAATGAAAAAAAAAAAAAATTAAAATCAACAAATAAATTCAAATAAATTTAAAATTCATTTGAATTAAAAATATCTTCACACTACACTAACAACAATGCCGTTAATAAAAATATTAAAATCTTATTCTAGAATGTAGAAATAAAAGGGTTGCAACTATCTAAAATAGTTGCAATAAAAGAACATTGTCAAACAGCCAGTAACATATTTTGTACAACAACTGCACTAATTTTTTTTCTTTCAAAACTGGAGTATCAATCACTGCCACATAACAATAACATACAAACCACAAAAATATTTATTTTGCCTAGCCTTGTCATTCTGTGGATTAATTAAATATTTAGATAGTAAAGATTAAACCATTTCTTTCCATATGTGAATGAAAGGGTTTAGGCGTGAACTAAATAGAAGCAGCACAAAAGAATCGTGTCCATACAAATTTCAATGTTCCTAGAGTCATTTTTCACAGCCAACACCATTTACTAGTCCCTGGGAGCGATTTTTGACACAGCGCCAAATTAAAATGGCAGCCTCCAATAAGATTTTAAAAACCACACGAACATTTGCAGGTTTTTTTAAAGACTTTCCAATACAGCAAAGAAGAATAGAGGCCTGCAACATGTCAAACGCCCTTGCAAACATACGAACACATCTGGGATCATCGATTTAAATGATATCTAGTTTTATTTGAATTTAAATAGTAGACGAGCGTCAAATATGTCAAGTGGAGTTTTTGTTTATAGGGAAGTTTTTTTTTGTTGGAATGTGAAGTCCAAATTGGACTCTTAGCTAGAGTCATCATGGCTATATTAGCTAGCAGTGGTTGCATCATCATGGATTACCCACTAGTGCGCCGCTAGGCACTCACCGTTAGGCGACACGTCGAAGGCGTCCTGCCAGGAGGCACAAAATTTTTTTGAGACTTACTATAAATAGAAAGTTTTGTTAAGAAACTTTCTATAAATAGTAATTTTGACATGTGTTTTACATGCAGTTGTTCAAGTCATACTTACTATATTTAGAAAGTTGTCTTCAAGTAGGACTATGCAACTCGGTTGTTTTAGGCTGCTCGAAGTCATGTTTTGATATATAGTTTTGAGATTGTTGTAACTCTATAATTCCTGAGAATCAATATGAAAGACAAAATTTGCTCGTGGTTTTTTAACGATATATTTTTACCAAGTTTTTCCACGTAAATCTATGTGTTATGTGTTATTGTTCTTCTTTGCAAATTTTCTACACTTGTTATTTTTCCTCACAATTGGTATCAAAGCATAGGTTATTTGTGTAGAAGTTGTTTGTTTTTAGAAGTGAGCAATCGCTGGAAATAGTGTTCCCAGATTTGAGGTACATAAGTTTGATGGCTCGAATTTTGTTCTATGGAGCTTAAGATTCAAGCTTTGTTGGTGAAGGATGGATGTGATAGAGCTCTTAAAGGAGTATCATCAAAACCTGCAAATATGAGCACGGGAGATTGGAATACCATGGATAGCATGGCTAGAGCAACAATTCAATTATCTCTAGCAAATTCAATTATGTTCAATGTTGCAAAGGAGAAATCTTCTCATGACTTGTGGAATATACTTGCAAAGTTGTATGACATGAAATCATTAGCAAACAAAATTCTTCTAAGGAGATAGTTGTATAATTTGAGGATGCATGATAATTTATTTGTTACAGATCATCTGAACGATTTCAACACACTGACAAGCAAGTTGGCTTCAATGGGTGTGAAAATCGATGAAGAAGATAAGGCAGCTCAATATTACTTTTCTCCTTACCAGATAGTTGGGATCAATTAGTTATGGCTCTCAGTAACTATGCACCAAGTAGGAAGCTGGTCTTTGAGGATGTGGTGTCTACTTTAATCTCTGAAGATTCAAGGCGGAAGACATCTCAAGGATCTTCTTCTAATGAAGACCTTGTTGTAAGAGGCAAAACTCAGGAAAGAGAAAATACTGAGCATGGACAAACTAGGTCCAAATCAAAGGGGCGGAAAAGGGTGAAATGTTGGAATTGTGACAAAAATGGACATGTCAAGAAGGATTGGAGGTTGCCAAAAGAAACCAAGGAGAATCCTAATACACTAGCATCTGAGGGAAACACTGGTGAAGTTCAAACACCATTGGAAGATGGAGAGGTATTAACTGCTAATTTGAGAAGTTCTTTACTTCATGTTTGGATTCTTGATTCTAGTGCTTCCTTTCATATGACACCACATAGAGACTAGTTTTCTACTCGTCGGTCTTGTGATGGTGGTATGGTCTACATGGGAAATGACAACCCATGTGAAGTTGTTGGTGAAGGAGAGGTAAGAATCAAGATGTTTGATGAAGTAGTTAGAACTATTCAGCATGTTACGCATGTACCTGGTTTAAAGAAAAATTTACTTTCACTTGGAGTGTTTGATGAACAAGGTTATCGATTCAGTGATGAAAATAGTTGCCTCAAGGTAACAAAGGGAGTTTTGGGTGTGTTAAAGGGAGAGAAGGTTGGAAATCTCTATAGGTTGGTTGGACAAAGTAACATTGGAGAGGTTGTTGTGGTATCTGATGTAGAGCTCGACTCATTATCAACCTAGAATCAAAGGCTAGGGCATATGAGTGAGCAAGGTCTCAAGGTACTGCTAGATAGAAAGCTTCTCACACGTATAAAATCTAAAGGTTTAAGTTTTTGTGAACATTGTTTTTTTGGAAAAAAGAATAGACTTATTTTTTCTAGAAGTACTACCAGAAGCAAAGATGTATTAGATCTAATTCATTTAGATACTTGGGAAGCTCCTGTAACATCTATTGGAGGTTCATCATATTTTTTTTCATTTATAGATGATTATTCCCATAAGGTGTGGATTTTTCTTCTCAAGAAGAAATCTGAAGTGTTTTCTTGTTTTAAGAAGTTTAGAGCTCTGGTAGAGAATCAAAAAGGTAAGACAATAAAATGTCTTAGAACTGATAATGGAGGTGAGTTTTATTTAGCAGAATTTAATCAATTTTGCAATGTGCATGGAATTGCAAGGCAGTTGATGGTTACAAAAAAATGGTGTTGATGAACACATGAACCATACAATCATGGAGCAAGTCAGATGCATGTTGAGTACTATTCGTTTGAAGCAAAAATTTTGGGGTGAAGCTGTAAATACAACTTGTTTCCTAATCAATAGATCTCCCACTACTGCTCTTGATAATAGAATTCCAAAGGAAATATGGAAAGGTAAATCTGTTGATTACTCATTCCTCCGTATTTTTTATTGTAATGCTTGTGTGCATATTCCTAAAGAGAATAGAAATAATTTGGATAAGAAGTCCATAAAATGTATTTTTCTTGGCTATGTAGAAGGTACAAAGGGGTACAAATTGTGGGGTACTACTGTCCACAAGATTATTGTTAGTCGAGATGTGTATTTTAATGAAAAATCAATGCAAAGAGGTAAAAAACAACAAGGTATGGAAGTTATTCCAATAGAGTTGGAAAAACATGATGATCATCTAAATGTGCTTGACGAAGAACAACTAAATGCAGAGAAACTAGATAAAGATCAACCACAAGAACAACAACCAGTTGAGCCACAGGGTGAATCATCACTTGTTTTAATAAGATCCAGTAGAGTAATAAAACCACCTATAAGGTATTCTCTTACTTGTAATTTTGCTTATGCATTACTTATTGATGTTGGTGAGCTTAGTTCATATCAGGAGGCTTGTGAATCTAAATGTGCAAGCAAATGGAGAGTTGCTATGGAAGAGGAGATGGAATCTCTGCATAAGAACAAAACATGGGAGCTTGTGCCATTGCTTAAGGGAAGAAAAGCTATTGGGAACAAGTGGGTCTTCAAGTTGAAGAGGGATTTAAATGATAGTTTGGAGAGATATAAAGCTCGATTGGTCGCCAAGGGGTATGCATGGAAATCTGGTACTGATTTTGATGAAATTTTTTCACCTGTTGTACGTTTAAGTATTGTTAGAGTTGTTTTAGCTCTTGTTGCTAGTCTTGATTTGGAGTTAGAATAGTTAGATGTAAAAACAGCCTTCCCACGTGGTGATCTCTCTGAGGAGATTTATATGCAGTAGCTAGAAGGTTTTGAGGAAAGAGACAAAGAGAATCTTGTTTGTAGGCTCAAAAAACTGTCGTATGATTTAAAATAGGCACCAAGGTGTCGGTACAAGCGGTTTGATTCCTTCATGTTGAGTTTGGGTTTTAGTAGATGTGAGGCTGATCATTGTGCCTATTTTCAAAGGTATGATAATGATATTTTTATTATTCTACTACTGTATGTTGATGATATGTTGGTAGCAAGTCCCAACATGTATAAAATCATCCATTTGAAAACTCAGCTTGCTAGAGAGTTTGAGATGAATGACTTAGGAAGTGCAAATCATATTATTGGAATGAGGATACATAGAGAAAGAAACAACAGGAAATTATGGCTATCATAGAAAACTTATGTGGAGAAGGTTCTGCAACACTTCAATATGAAGAAAGCACAACTAGTTAGTACTGCATTTCCTATTCATATTAAATTGTCTTATGAATAGTACCCTAGCACAGAAGCAAAGAAGACACAAATGTCTCATGTACCATACTCATCAACAGTATGAAGTCTTATGTTCGTCGTGGTATGCACCAGACCAGACATTACACAAGTAGTGGGAGTTGTCAGTAGGTACATGGCAAATCCTGGCACTCAACATTGGACAACTGTGAAGTGGATTCTCAGATATTTGAGAGGCACTTCAGATGCTTCTATCTGTTACAATGGGAGTAGTCTTCAAGTCAATGGGTATGTGGATACAGATTTTGGTGGAGACAGAGATAAGAGAATGTCTACAATAGGTTATGTTTTCTCTTTAGCTGGAGGTGTTGTTAATTGGGTGTCGAAGTTGTAGGTAGTGGTGGCATTGTCTACTACTGAGGTAGAATATATGGCAGCAACATAGGCTAGCAAGGAGGCAATTTGACTTCATAGACTTTTGGGTGAATTGCAAGTGAAGCAAGATAACATGGTACTGCATTGTGACAATCAAAGTGCTTTACACTTAGCACAAAACTCATCTTACCATTCCATAACAAAGCATTTTGATATTCAATATCACTTTGTTCATGAAGTGGTGGAAGGAGGATAGATCTCTTTATCTAAGATTCACACTAATGTAAACCCTACAGATATTATTATGAAACCTATTAGTAGAAAGAAGTTCATTTGGTGCAAAACTTCTCTTGGTCTGCAGATTATGTGATGATAGACAACATTGGCAATGGTCTTTTAGTATAGGAATTATTCAGAGTTTGAAATTTGACTTCAAGTGGGAGAATGTTGGAATGTGAAGTCCAAATTGGACTCTTAGCTAGCAGCGGTTGAGTCATCATGGCTATCTTAGCTAGAAGTGGTTGTGTCATCATGGATTACCCACCAGTGGTTGTTTTACATGTAGTTATTTGAGTCATACTTACTATATTTAGTAAGTTGTCTTCAAGTAGGACTCTGCAACTTGATTGTTTTAGGCTGCTCCAAGTCATGTTTTGATATATAGTTTTGAGATTGTTGTAACTCTGTAATTCTTGAGAATCAATACAAAAGACAAAATTTGCCCATGGTTTTTTATTGGTATATTTTTACTAGGTTTTTCCATGTAAATCTATGTGTTATGTGTTATTGTTCTTCTTTGCAAATTTTCTACACTTGTTATTTTTCCTCATAGCTTTCACCATGATATGGCTGTAAAATATTATGGTTTTGAAGAAATTCCATGAAATTTTCATTATGCGTATTGTTTTCATAAAAACAATGAGGTTTGGTCCTATTTGATACATGCTTATGATAGGTCTTGGATCCCATTTATCGTCCTAGCTAACAATGTTGATCATTATGGATAGCAATCTAATGCTAAATGGGGCATTAGATTTTTTAAAGTGATTATGGGAATCGATGGCATGGTTGAAGCTGACTAGCCTTTTTCCTTGGGTGTCAACATTAAAGAAGATGATGCACTGGATGATTGCAAACAAAGCATGCTAAGGATAATCTTCTAAATACATCCTATATTTTGATTATGTAATTTTGTTAAATATATATCCAAGGCTGTTTTTTAAAATAAACTTCATAGAAGAAAAGTACCATGGATTTCAATACGGTCTTCTCTAGATCTAGAGGCCATTTTGTCTATATCACCCATTTTTTAGCCTTTTTATAAATGGCTTGTACATAGTTATAGAGACGAATCACTTTGCTAGATATGAAACTTCCCTACCTTGATTGCAGATATCTCCAAACTTGTATCATATCAATATAATTAGGTGTGCCCCCATAGTACAACATTGATAGATGAAAAAATTATTTAATACATTATAAAAACATATTATTTCAAAAAAAATAATTAAATATTATTTTATAATTTTATAATACATTTTTGTTTTCATTTTTATATTTAATAATCAAATTAATTTTTTTAATATCACATTATCATATCTATCAACATCCAAACTATTTATAGCACCAAAGATGATAATGGAGAGTGGGAGCGGGAATGGCGAGGGTTTCAAACGGTTCTGATGTTGAGGCTAAGGAAGACGATGACATCGAGGATGATGGAGAGTTTCTTTCCCCCTTATTCTCTCCTTTCATGCCTCAGTCGTGGGTTGTTCTTGGCTAGGCCCTTGAGGTTTCTGAGTTGGAGTGGGGGGAGGAGGTCTTCGATTTTGCAGGAGATGTGGAGGAGTACTTTGAGGAAGAGTAGCCTCTTTTTTGTCTGGGCTCGGGGACAAATGGTGTGAAGGGGTGTGGTCAATTTGATGAGACCCTAAACCCATGTGTGGGGTTATGCTTGGCACTTCGAAAGTTCAGCGTTTGCGGAGGAATCCCCTTTGGAGCTATTGCAAGTGGTCATGTGGAAGCGGTGGAGGAACTTTTCCCGTCTGCTGGTGTGGTAGCAGTTTTTGGGACCCTGGAGGAGTTGTTGTTGTTGTTTCTGAAGGTCCTTCTTTCCCTTTGTGGTTTGTCAAGGAGGGCTTCCTTCTGTTATGGTTTTGGGTTTTGGGGCTGTAGGGGGCCTTCAACCATGCTCTGGATCTCTCCCTGTCCTTCCCCGTTGTCCTATTCCTATCACTTTTTTCTCAGCCTTTTATGGTGTTTCCAACCATTCTTATAGAGGTGGCCACGTCTTTTATGGAGGTAGAGATGGTGGGGTCTGGAGATCACCGGTTTCCTATAGAGGTGGAGATGGAGGTTGTGGTGTCTTTTGGCAGGAATAAGGGGGAGACTATGGTTGTCCTTTTTTGCAATAGGCCTTCTTCTGGGTTTGTGCATTTAATGTTTCTACCCCCATTGATCCCTATTGAGGTGGTGATGTTGGGGGGTCTTTTGATTCCAGATCTGGGTGTTGTATTTCTGTTCAAGGTTTGGGTTGCCTGCTCAAATCTATTTTTCCCAGTTGAGCCTTATAGGTTTATTTTTGGTTGTTGGGCTTTGTCTCACATTATGAAGTTAGTGGTGGCTTCATCCTGGTGTTTTTGGTGCCTATTTCAAGTTGTGGGTTCCTTTTAAAACCCACTGATAGGCTAGATGCTAATAGTTTTCAAGGGCCCAACTTGGTTTCTTGTTGTCTCTACTTTTGGTTAAGGGAAAGCTTTACTTTTGGAGACCTGAGATCTTTTTTGTAGGTTAAGGGGTACCTTGGATAACCCCTCTTTGTTGGTTCTGGGACACAATTTAAAACCCAGTTTGAAGGTTAGGGGACCCTTTCAAAACCCTTTGAGTCCAGATTGGGAATGTTTACATATCTATTGTAATCTGGTGTCTTTGAAGATTATGGGTACTTGGATTTACCCATGGTATCGTTTGAAGGTTAAGAAAGCCTTAGTAAAACCCTAGAGTGTTCTTAAGTGCTATAGTTTGTTGTTGTGGCTGTTTTGATGTTGTTAGCATGATTTAAGTGTCTGGCTGGATTTCTTTGTTTGGGGTTGTGCTCGTGTGACCCTGGTGTTAGTTAGTTGTGGTATATTTTGGTTGTGGTTTTTTATAGATTATAACTTTGAGCAGCATGCTTCATTGGGTTCTAGATCCTAGTAAAATCTAGTGGGTTTTAGGTCCCTTCAAAACCTGTTGTATGGGGTTCCGGGTCCCCTCAAAATATGTTTTCCCTTAATCAAAAACATCCAAACTATTTATGGGAAGAGGAAAGGTGAATTTCAATAGAAATAAAAATTTATAAGCATAAAGTGACACACTTTTCATGTTAAAGACTAGTTTTAACATTTAAATAAGAACATTATGTTTTTTCTATGAACAAATTTTAGTGTGGTTTAAGTCTACGAGATATCACAATGGGAACCTTCTTCCTTATCAACATATTTTAACTAAGAAGCCACTTATTCAACTTATAATCCACTTACTCAACTCAAATCAACTTAGAGGCCACAATGGAAGTCCAAGAGCCACCACATGAAAATCTAACACGGGATGTCACTTTGGGGATTTGAATATGGATCTCCATCTTGAGAACCTTATGGTCTTGTGGTTAGAGCACAAGCCATTGACAAAGCATTAAAAAGAACTAAGAATGATGATGCATAATAATTAACATAGTTTTAGTCTTTTAGACTTAACAAATGATTTATTTTTCTTAAATTATAAATTTTATTTTTAGCACATGATGGTTCTAATTAGATAGTCTTAAAGAAATTAGTTTGCAAAATATAGTAATTTTGTTTTTTAAAATTTGACTAGCATGTCTCAATTTATAATTTATATACACAAATCTAATATCTTTATATAATGTAAAGATTTCATTTATTTTTTACAATTTATTATATTATAAAATTCAATCAATATATCATGAATTTTTAATCCAACTTCTTATTAGAAATAATTTATAATTCCTTTTATTTTTTATTACGTTAAAAATAGGTTTTGAAGGGACTCGAGACCCTTTACAGCTGGTCAAGACCAAGATAGAGCATGAAAATCAGAACAAAACAAAACAACAAACAACTACCAAAGGAAAAAAGAAAAGAACAAGGAAGCCCAACACCAGAAGAAAACAAGACAAGGGTCGAAGTAGATTATGCCAAATTCTTTAAAGTCTTAGTGACCTCTACCTCTAGCTGGTTCATGTTCTGAGTAATTTTTTTGAGGTCTTGAAGATCCTACAGGAGTCTTTCCACCTTCCTCTTCAAATTTTCCCAAGTTCTCTTGTTGGTACTCAATGATTCTTCGTTGTCTTTTTCCTTTTCAAGATCAAGCTCCACAACCAAACTACCTTGATAAGCTTTTTCCATATTCATGACCATGGTGTTCATGCTCTCAGCAATGGTCTTTATGACACTATGACTATGAGACATAATCGAATGAAGAGACTCTCTGATATTTTTTATTTTCTTATTAAAGGCAGCAACCTTGTTCTTATAGTCTTTTCTCGGGGAATCCAGCGCTTCGACAGTTTTGGTGAGACACTCAATAACAGAAAAAAAAAATTCTTCGTCCAGAGATCATTGTCTTTAGTGCTCTATCTTCCCTAAGAACCAACCCCGTCATTCTCCAACAATTCCACCTTGAGATTCTTTATCTCATGAGAAGCCTAGTTCATGATGCAAAAGGTATCCACCGCCCCATTTCTTGCAATAACAAGAATGTCATTAGGGAATTCATCATCCAGGTTCAAATGGGGGGAATCAGGGTTTAGATGAAGGGGAAACTGAGACCTATTCTCCTTGTCGGCGGAAGGGTATGAATTAGCAGAATGCAGGGGAGACTGGGAAATTTGGTTGGCATGGTCCAGCCAAGGAACCTCAGACCTAATAGTCTTACCTTTTGACAGAGAGTGACCCTTAGGTTTCTTACTAGCATCTTTAGTGCCAGGGCTAGAGGGAAGAACAAACCCTGGATCTTTACCTTTCCCCTTCCCATCATGAGAGGGATAAGTAGACTTGGCTTTAGATTTCTTCTCCTTTGGGGGGACAAAATAATCATCCTCCATGTCAAGATTCCAATCAACATCTTTGGAACTGTGGGTATCCAACTCCACATCCTCCGAGATGGAAATGAGAGGGGAGTTGGGCTTAGCAGCTTTGGCCTTAAAATGGTCATGAATTAAAACAAGTAAAGCCTCATGAAGAACTAGGCTAACCAAGGGATTATCTTTATGCTCTGCAATACTTGCATTGAGGGAGGATAAGAGATAGAAATGGAATGAAACCCTAACCTAGTGTCTGAAGTGGATAAGCAAGACAAAATGGTGTCCAAAAACCCTCAAAAAATGATCATCCATCGTGACATATTCCATGATCACCTTCAACACTTCCCTCCAAATGGGTTTTATCATATCTGTATTGTAACATCTCTTATTTTTCTTCACGAACAGTTTCCTTTCTTTGTCAGACTTGGGGAATTTCTTCACTGTCGCTTCAGAGTATTTTCTCTCTCTATAAAATTTGAGACCTTGAGCCAGGAGACCAATAATTTCCACAATTATATTCTTATCCACCACCTCAGTCTTCCCAAACAAAGTGATTTTCTCATCATTCTATCCTCTGACAAATATTTTAGTAATTTTCAGGTCTCATCCATGTAGCTTCTCAATGTATGTCAAGAAATTCGCCTTCTCCAGAATTCTCCAAATGTTTCGGTTAGCCCTAAGGCCTTCACAATCCATGGGTTCAACCTGATGCCTTTCTCCTCACATCTGAGCATAAGCAAAGTCCTCTAGAATAGGGTAAGGAAGCAGGAAGAGAAACCACTTACAATCCCTGAAACCAGAGGTGTTACACTGAGAAAATAGGCAAGTTGATGGGCTAATAGTAGAGTCTGATACCTACCCCATTGGCTTCAGCGAGATGGTTGGTTTGGGTACCCAATGGGAATGCCACCACTGAAATGAACCTATGATTCTCATTTATAATTCTTTTTGTTAATATACGTACCTTTAAAAAATTATAAGGTTTTCAATTCTACTACCATTTAGTTACCATCTTGTTGACAATTTATTATATTACAAAATTTTATCAATCATATAATTTTAATTTTTTTGATTAAAAATTTATAATTCCTTTTGTTAATATACCCACCTTAAAAAAAAATTAGAAGGTTTTCAATCATACTACCATTTAGTTACTATCTTAGTTATACAGTGTTAAAAAAGATTTGATTGGTAGTTACAAACACATGCCAGCTACAAATAGGAAGTGGGGAATGTTAAACAAATGCAATGAATAATGGAAGTGCCTATTTATTCATGAGTTCAATGTGATGTTTTATTTAACGTTGTAACTCTCCACTCTCAATTGATTTAAAAGAGAGAAATTCCAATCCATTTCTCCCTTCAAGAATAGTCGGATTACATTTGTGATCTGCAAAGACTCTGGATTATCTGAATGAAAGAAATATTTGAGTCTGTACAATCCAGATAGAAGAAAAAGCAAGAAGAGATAGAGGAGTGTATCTGTTGTGTGTGTTTCCTTTGTCCTGAAATGGTTACTTTTGTATTGTACATAGATTTTAAAGTTTGATATCTCTGATATTAGATTTTTAAAATATAAATATGTTAATTTATTATTACTGATAAATTTTTTATAAGAAAAAATAAAACCTCCATTACTATTATTAATGTTGTTGGTGTAAATAAAGATTCATTATGGATATTATTACACTTTACTTAAGTTAACTTAGGATAATGCATCTCTTTGTAGTTTGGATTTGAGACACTTAGGGAAGTGTGCACATAGGGATAGAGCTTGTAGGAGAAATTCCACCTTTTGTGGTTTTGTTTTGTTGTTACACTCCACATTCGGTGGGTCATCCACCTCTTGTGGAATATTATATTATTTCTCCTACCTACCCCTATTATTTCTTACCTACCCTTGTTTCTCATTGAGCCACATGTCATAATTATGTGCTTGTAAATCCATATGGCCTTGCCTATATAAGCAGGCCTATATTCATTGTATTGGTATGAATCCAGTTGAACATTTGCATATTGATGAGAATACAGTTTTGTTCTTGTCATTCTATTGTCTCTCTTTTTATGCTTTTCGTTGTGCCCTTACTCTTGGCAAAAGTCTACATGGTATCAAAGCCATTAGGGCTTCATTGATTGGTTTTTGGAGACATCGTGGAAGGCTTCTATTTTTGGATCTGAGGGACTATGTTTTTTAGAGGCATCTTAGAGCATTTTCGACCTCACCATTGCGTCTGGGAGGCCATTTCCATAAAAATCGAGTATAAATTCGACCTATTTTGGCGAAAATCAATTTTTGGGTGTGGAGGAAATTTTCTGCCCAAATCAGGGGGTACGGTACGGAATTTTCGGATTTTTTTCAAAAAAAAAAATATTGAAAATTATTTTTGGAATCCGTACCTTCTGCCCAATCAACGTCTGCCTAGTCAGCAACGCACAGTCAGCAGCGCCCAGTCAGCACCCAGTCAACGCCTAGTCAGCGTTTTCTTTGGAAATTTTTAGACCCCTCTCCATTGAGCAGTTTGGATTTTTGGGTCAACTTTGGAGGCCCATAACTTGCTCAATTTTTCTCCTTTTTGGGTGCAATTTTTTTTTTATTTGGGCTAATTTTTTATGCTCTTCGTAGTGGTGTGGTTATTTTTTAGTTTTGGTGCACAGGTGTTTCGGAATTCTCTGATTCTCTCAGCTGTACCTATCCAATCCTCAATTCTGCAACTTCAAAGGCCTCGTTTGAGCTCATACGACCTCCTTTTCAAGTGTCATTTTTTTTGAAAGTGCATGTTTTTTCATCTACTTTCATAATCTATGATCAAATTTCAAAGATTTAAAGTGGAAATTATACTTTCAGATATTGGTCTTATTTGGCCTATTTGGTACTTGTAAATTTCTTGGATCTTAGTTTAGATCTCTTGCACTATTATTTTGAGTCTCTTTTGGCCTTATTGAGGCAATTTTCAAATTGAAATCAGAAGTCCACTTTGCCATTTTTTGCAAGTGGCCCATTGTACACGCACTAAGTATAAAGTGCCAAATCATCACTTTTGGGGGGGTTCTTTGATTGAGTGAATTTGGGGGGGTGTCTTGTGTGATTGTTCCTCTCTTTCCTTATGCTCTTTCATTTTTGTTGCAATGAGTCCTCATAAATTTCCACCTTTAACTCCACATAATTATGCATCATGGAAAATTAAAGTTTGGAGCAAATTAATGGAAAAAGGTCTCATGCATTACATAGATGGAACAATAGTAGCACCACCTGATCCTAAGGTTGATCCTAATGCTCAGTTAGAATGGCTCACTAAGAATTGCATGGCTCTTGGAACTTTACGCAAGTATGTATCAGATGACCTCATCTTTCATATTGAGAAGTGTACTACAATCAAAGATGCTTAGGATATGTTTCAGGAATTGTATGGTCAAGTTGATGAAATCAGAGGGTATAAGATTGATAATGAGCTCACCAACTTGGATCCCAAGAGTTTTGATACAATCCAAGATTATGTCACCAAAGCAAATGAGCTAAGACCAAAGCTTAAGGATTGTGGAATTGACAAAAAGGATGCTCAGTTGATATTCAACTTGTTGGACAAGCTTGCACCAGAATATGCAGCATTTGTGTCTAGATTCCAAACTCATCGTTTGACAGTGGGGAGTTCCTATGTTATGCCTTCATTTGATGCTTTCATAGAAATGTTGATATTGGAACAATCTAAGTTGTTGAACATGGGGCTTCTCAAGTCTTCAAAGTCCAACGCTTTGGTGGCTAATCAAGGGAATCAAGGAAGTCAAGGCAAAGATTCCAACAAGAAGAAGATGCAATCTAAGTCACAACCACAGTAGGAAAAAGGACAATCATCCTCTCCATCTCAAGGCGATTTTTCATCCTCTTCCAAGAAGAGGACACCACCTAAGAAGGATAAACCAACTTGTGCATATTGCAAGAAGTATGGTCATGATGAGCATCGATGCCACACCAAGCAAGTTGATGAGTTGATAAATCTTCTCAAGAAAAACAAAATCAACTTGCCATCCGCCTACACAAAGAAGGATTCAACTCCTTCCTCTTCCACATAGTCTAAGGGAAAAGGGCAAGCATTTGTGGCTACTACAGGTTCTTCACAGCAGTGGATACTTGACTCAGGTGCCTCTTATCACATGGGTTCTACAAAGGAGTAGTTTTCTTCATTGGAGCCATCTAAGGTACCTCACATTTACATAGGTGATGATACACAAGTAGAGGTTGAAGGGAAAGGTTCAGTTGACATGGATGATGGAACATTTGAGAATGTTCTCTATGTTCCTAACTTGTCTACCAACCTTCTCTCTATCTACCAACTCACTCACTATGGGAATGGGAAAAAGGTTGAGTTTACACCAGATTCAGTTGTGGTAAAGGAACTTGATGATGATGCCTTGGTAGTAGTGGGACAAGTCAATGACAACTCAAGGCTTTATTCATTCTCCCACTTTGTGCCAAGTTCACCTTCTAGAGCCTTGCTTACTCATTCAAATTCTGAAAGTAAGCTATGGCATGAGTGGTTTGGTCACCTCAACTACAGCTATCTTCAGTAGCTCAGTACTAAAGACATGGTCATAGGTCTACCTCGAATCAGTTTTTCAGAGGGTGTATGTTCAGGTTGTTCCATGGGCAAGCATCCCGAGGAGAAGTTTGATAAAGGAAAAGCTTGGAGAGCTTTGGAAGTTCTTCAACTTGTTCACAGTGATGTAACAGGTCCATTTCTAGCACCTTCATTTAGCAAGGCCCGCTATGTCCTCACCTTCATTGATGACTACTCCCATTTCACTTGGGTCTACTTTCTCATTCATAAAAGTGAATTATTTGATAGATTTCAAGACTTCAAGACTCGTGTGGAGAAGCAATCTGGGAAAGTGGTGAAGATTCTTCGCACAGATAATGGAAGGGAATACGTGAACAAAAGACTTGAGGATTTTTGTACATTTGAGGGGATTGATCTATAGCATTTTGTCGCTTACACTCCACAACAGAACGGAGTTGCAAAATGCAAGAATAGAACTCTCAAAAATGACTAGCTATATGATACATGCACGTTCTCTTGATCCCACCTTTTGGGTAGAGGCTATCAGTTGTGCCATACACATCCAGAATCGGGTTCCTCACAAATCTTTGCAAGGTATTACTCCTTTTGAGGCTTGGGCTGGTAGGAAATTGATTGTGAGACATTTCAGAGTCTTTGGGTGTCCAGCATGGGCTCGTATACCTCCACAAAAATGCAAGGCATTGGAACCTCAGAGTTGACCTTGCATATTTGTTGGATATCCTATGGGTGTTAAGGCATATAGATTGATGGATCGTGAGACACATGAGGTGTTCATTGAGAGGAGAGTTCACTTTGAGGAAAGCTCTCCTAGCTTAGCCTCTCTACCTCCTCCACCTTCCTCCATTATGGATAGTGATGTTAGTGATTTAGATGATGAGACTCCTTCAACTCCGACTCGCAAGGTTACACCTTCACAGGGTCCACTTGCAGTTAAGGAGCCTCATTCTCCACCTCCCCCTAGACCTCGTTGGGCTCGATAGACACTTGAGTTTGCAGGTTCTCTTGTTGGGGATCCTTCAGATACATGGAGAACTCGATCAAAGCATCAAGATCTACCACATGCATTCATTGCTACTGCTTCTGATCCACAGACATTTAGGGAAGCATCTGGGGTTCCTGAGTGGGACCAAGCTATGGAGGAAGTGTATAGTTCCTTGATGAGGAACAACACATGGGATTTAGTCCATCTCCCTAAGGGGAGAAAGATGGTTCGATGTCAGTGGATCTATCAGACCAAGTTTGCAGTGGATGGTAGTGTGGATAAGTATAAGGCTCGGCTTGTTGTGAAAGGTTTCTCTCAAGTTGTAGGTGTTGACTATACTGAGACCTTTGTGCCCATAGCCAAGATGAACTCCATTCGCTTGATACTTGCTATTGCTGCAGCTCATGGTTGGGCTGTCCTTCAGATGGATGTGAAGAGTACTTTTCTTCATGGTGATCTTGATGAGGAGATTTATATGGAGTAGCCACAGGGTTTCATCCAGGATACTTCCTTGGTTTGCAGACTAAGGAAATCTCTCTATGGCCTTAAGTAGGCCCCTAGGGCTTGGTATGCCAAGATGGATTCCTTTCTTCTCTCAGTAGGGTTCACCAGGTGTCATTCCGATCCGAATGTCTACATTTTGTGCCAGGATAAATCTCACTTGATACTTGTGCTCTATATTGATGACTTGATCATTACAAGGAGTACCGCATCCATCATTAGCAGGGTCAAATCTGCTTTGCATGACAGATTTTCTATGACTGACTTGGGTCTTTTGCACTACTTTCTCAGGATCGAGATTTCACAGTCACCTTCCAAGATTACACTATCGCAACCCAAGTATGCTCTTGATCTACTTGCACGCTTTCATATGGCTGATTGTAAGCCTGCCCCGACTCCCTTTCTTTTAGGAGTCAAGCTTGAGGCTCATTGTTCTTCTCCACCAGTTGATGCCACTTTGTATCGTCAGTTTGTGGGTACTCTCATCTACTTGACCCATACATGCCCTGATATTTCATTTGCAGTTGGCATGGTTTCCCACTTCATGCAGGAACCACATGAGCTTCATTGGAAAGCTGCCAAACGCATCCTTCATTACATCCAGGGTACACATCACTATGGGATTCACTATGCAGTAGGCACAGGACTTCGCTTGGTTGGTTACACAAACTCCGATTGGGCTGGCGATCTTGATGATCATAAGTCTACTTCCGGTTACAGTTTTCACCTTGGTTCAGGCCCCATTTGTTGGCAGAGCAAGAAGCAACATGCTCTTGCTCTCTCTTCGACTGAGGCTGAGTATCGAGGCGTTGTTAACGTAGCGACTGAGACCATTTGGCTTCAGCAGATTCTCACAGAGTTTGGATTTACCACTCCACGGTCGACAGTTCTACATTGTGACAATTAGAGTGCTATTGCAATCTCGAAGAACCCGGTCCAGCACCAGTGGACCAAACACATCGAGATTCATATGCACTATATTTGAGAGCTGATTCAGGAGTAGGTCATTGATTTGCAGTATTGTCCTACAACGGAGCAGGTTGCTGACATATTCACCAAACCTTTCATCGCGAGTAAGTTCCAGCAGTTGTGAGCTCTCTTGGGGGTGAGGGATGTGTCACTAGGGGGGATCAGCTGACTTCTCCTTCCTCTCTTATGGGGGGGGACTTTTTCCTCGTTGAGGTTTTGTCCTTCTTCTTTGAGAGTCTTTTGTACATTCATCTCTCTTTTGGGGGGAGTTTTTTCCCACTGGGTTTTCTCCCTTTCTTTGTTTGTGAGAGATTGCTTTGCATAGTTTTGCTTGCATTTGCATATTGTACATGGGTACCTATCATGTCCTAGTAGTCGGGACCCATCTTGCATTGTTGACTTGAGTCTTCATTCCCCTAAGTTGCACTTAAGGGGGGGTGTTGGTGTAAATAAATATTCATTATGGATATTATTACACTTTACTTAAGTTAACTTAGGATAATGCATCTCTTCGTAGTTTGGATTTGAGACACTTAGGGAAGTGTCAACATAGGGATAGAGCTTGTAGGAGAAATTCCACCTTTTGTGGTCTTGTTTTGTTGTTACACTCCACATTCGGTGGGTCATCCACCTCTTGTGGAATATTATATTATTTCTCCTACCTACCCCTAGTATTTCTTACCTACCATTGTTTCTCATTGAGCCACATGTCATAATTGTGTGCTCGTACATCCATATGGCCTTGCGTATATAAGAAGGCTTATATTCATTGTATTGGTATGAATCCAGTTGATCATTTGCATATTGATGAGAATACAGTTTTGTTCTTGTCATTCTATTGTCTCTCTTTTTATGTTTTTCATTGTGCCCTTGATCTTGGCAAAATCCTACAAATCTATATGTAATTATCATTTAAATATACATTGTGAGTATTTCTCTTATATCTATATTTAATTAGAAAATCATTAAAGGGGTTTGCAGGCTTGGTTTTTGTAAAGCCCACGTGGGAGAAAGTTTGCAATGCCATGCTCATTTTACAGGATTTCATGTTCTTATTTTTTCTATTTGAAAATTGAAAATGTGAAAAATCAATTGTGAAATTAATTTATTCTAAAATTAATTGTTGATTCATTTAATAATATAAAAAAAAAAATTTAATTCAATTTTAGAATTTGAAATGATGAAAAATAAAATAAAATTCTTGCTTATATATATCTAGAAAATATAGAAAGGTTCCATAGAGATCTTGTCTTCTTTTATTTCTATTATTTCATCTGAGTTTTAATGTTCTGGGATGCACTTATTACATTGATTTTATATTCCTCATACTGAATGCAAGAAAATCGAAACAATGAAATCTTTACTATCTTTATACTTAATTAATCCACAGAATGACCAAGGCTATTTGCATGATAAATATTTTTTATGGTTTCTATTATTTCATCTGAGTTTTAATGTTCTGGGATGCACTTATTACATTGATTTTATATTCCTCATACTGAATGCAAGAAAATCGAAACAATGAAATCTTTACTATCTTTATATTTAATTAATCCACAGAATGACCAAGGCTATTTGCATGATAAATATTTTTTATGGTTTCTATGTTATTGTTGTGTGGCAAGGGAATTGGACCTCCAGTTTGGCAAAAAATTACTCCGGTTGTGAGCAAAAATTCATTCATCAAGAGCAGCAAGAGCTCGTGCTGCTTCCTCGGGGATGGCTTAAACAACACACACTAAGCCTTTGACCGCTTAGGTGACAATTATGGGCCCATTCCCTTTGCCAAGGTCTGCTTTCAGCCGTTTCCGTTTCTGTTACAAATTGAAACAAACATTTTTCCCGCACAGATTTGGATGGATGACTGTGGCGTATATGTTTGATCGCAGCCCGTAGGCATCTTTTACTTCGCTGTGTTTTGGCGGCCTACGCTGAAATGGGATCTTTGGAATAGGGTTTGGACATCCAAGAAAGCGTAATGGAAGGGAATTGATTTGAATAGGGCGCCGCTTACTCTCCATTGAAGGGAATCGACAGTGAAGATCCCTGAGCAGCAATAACAGAGAAAGCATACTCTCCATTCGAGGACCTTCAACACGGAGTGGGGCAAGCCGACTTAGCAGCAGCTATGTTGTCATCTTTTACCCCGCATGATTACAGGATATGCACAAAATGCATTCCTTGAATAGGATTTAGAAGCTTTGAATTAAAAGTGATTAGTAGGAGTAAAGCCAAACACTGCAACCTCTGCCAACATCTTCACAGCCTGTGCGAAAATGGGAGCTTTGGAACAGGGTATGGAGGCCCATCACACAATAAACGGTAGAGCATCTTTGCAGATGTTGTAGCTGAAATTTTTCTGGCACACACGTATGTAATATGTATAAGCATAGAAAAGGAATGTGAACTGTTTGACAAAATGCAAACAAAAATTGTTTGGCAAAGGGATATGTAAAATGTTAAGCATAGACAAGGGACCTGAACGGTTTGACATAATGTGCTCAAAGAAACATGTTCTCGTAGATTCCCCTGATTGTAGGATCCACCAAAGTGAATGAGCAACTCCATTGTGAATTTTAAAGTAAAATAAATGATGATCGTATATTTATGGAGTGAGAAACAACTAACACAAAATAACGAGGCCAAAACCTTCTTGAATTAAATCAAACATGTGGGAAGTGTCACTCCCACATAATAACTTGGAATGATTATAACAACATCAAGATTAAATGTATAGTTGGTTATATGTTTGTTAATGCTAGGCCAACTATTGAGAGCAATATGTGGCAATTAAAGATGTTAAACTACCAAGTATACCAGAAAATTCATTCAAAGTTATATTTATTCTTCAATTGATAGAGCATCTTTTCTATATACATAGAATGATCAGCATAAAATTATCCTTAATTATTATTGTGTCAATGTTACATGATTCAAACAATAAGAAACCAAGTAAAAAGGCTTCAACTTCTACTTCATCTGAAGATCAATTCCCTCAAATTAGCATAGAAACAAACCTTTTTTAAGGATTTTCATGAGTAACCTCCAATTACTTCACAATATGATTTGCTAATATTATGCTTGATTATCATGTTTTTTTTATTTGTATTGGAATTGAGTGATTTCTTTAATGTCTAGTGTTGATACCTTCAATGATGAATATCTCAAAGATTAAGCTAGTTTGTTGTTGGGAGATTAGAAAAGGGAGTGTGTATTTTTTAGATGTTCCTTCATTGTTTTTTATAGGACTTTATATAGAGTGTTACAAAGGGAGATTTTTCAAAAATCTACAAAAGACTCAAGGGAAGCAGTCTTAGGGGTTAATGCAATAAATATAGAATCAAGTTATTTTAGTACTTTTTGAATTTTTGTGCTTCACTACAAGCCACCGTGACTTATTTTTCAATGATATGCCAACATTACTAGAAGGAAACATGAAATCCATTAGGCCTTTGGGCTTTGTTTGAGTTCACTTTGAATAAATCCAAATTCATCTCCACTTAACAAAAGGATCCATTTATATTTGAGTATCTTCATTTGGGTTAGTAAAGGGGATGGAATATAAGAAGTCATTTTGCTCCTACAATCTTGAATCCCCCTCACTTGCATTAATTTCACTGAAAAGGAAGAGAGATTCTCCATTAGGAAATTTTACAAAAGTGTTTTTTCTAGCTCCTCCTTTCCCTAGTTATGTTGTTAAAAAATTTATGCTCTTTTCATTGTTAGCTAGCTAAATTTCTCAAGATTTTTATCTCTAGATTTTATTTTCCTTTGCTTAGACAATTATTAATTTTGAGATAAAATATCTTTCTTCATGAATTGATCCTAGTCCATCCCTCTAATTATGATAAATCTATTGAGAGTGTTTAGTTCCATTTTTATCCATTCTTTATCAACAAAGTGCTCTTGAAAATTAGAATTATTATTCCAATCTTTATGGATTTTTTAAGATAATGAGTTTTTTAGTAGAGCATACATATTGGTGATTCTTATTTCTATAAGCTCACTTCATCAATGTTCGACAAGATCTATGAAAGGTTGATCTTCAAACTACATATTTTTAAAGTTAAAGGTGCATTTGGGCTTAAGATTACCTTCAATGAATTGTAAAGTCAACAAAAGGTGATATTAAACCAAGCATATAATTATTTAACATTTTATAAAATCATTATGTTCAATCCATTTAGGAAATATAAAATTAATATCCAATCTCTTTTCTATTTTACTTAAATTGGGCCTTTTGTTTTTCAATGTGAGTGTTCCATTCCTAGGTGTTAAATCTAAGAGTGTATTCATTTATATATAAAGGAACTAAAATCATGACTAAATTTTGTATACTTCCCTATTTTTCATTTGAGGTTAATATTGTAGAAAAATATTCACATATCATGTATAATTAATTTATGATTTTTATAATGTACCATATAATCTCCCATAGTTATCTCCTAATGGTGGGGCACTTAGGTCTTTTTATGGTGCAAATAGAAAATTATAGTTTAGGCAAAAATAATAATAATAATTTTTTTTAAATGTAAAAATATCATTTTATAGATCTATAAGTGAATTTTCCAAAATATATATCTTTTAATATTTTAATTAGTTTTCATATTTTATATTTTTTTTAATTGAAAGTAGGTCAGCAACGCTAAAATAGAAAAAAATTTATGTCAAGATCAACACACGTAGCTTTTCAAATTTATTGAAAAATATATATTTATAAAAAATAATAAAAAATATATCCATAAAGTTTCAAAATATACATAAAAAAATTGAAGAAAAAAAGGTAAAATTTATAATAATTTTATAGCAAAAAAATTATAATATTTACTTTATAAAAAACTACATTCAAATAATTATTTTAATTTTTGTTAAAATTACAAACATAAAATACACAAAAGAATATAAATTTTATTGGTTTACATCATTTTAAAATTCAGAACCTATATTTCACTTTCTACACAACTTTATACTTTTACTCTTATGTTTCTTGGCTTAACCTCTGCATTATATGGGTCACTCCTATTAAAGATTATTCCAAATTCATCATTTTTAGCAAAAAAAAAAATTGAATTTAAAAATTAAACTTAAGATAAATCTAAAATTCAATTTATGAGTTTAATAAAATTAAGATCTAAATATCTAAATTGAAACAAACCGCCTAAAATGAAAGGGAAATTTTGAATTGACTATAATAAATTGGAATTGGACTATAACATAATTTAAAGCTATGAAAACGTAGATGTTTAACTATTGAAACTCGTCTACTTGAATATTTAATAGGATACACTTTTATTATTTATATTTAGTAATCTTATTTTTTTTCTTTATTTATACTCTTTTTATATAGATATGCTAGTTAACAGTATTCTTATATACATAAAAGTGATATAAATTATTATTTATATATATAGATTATGATATGTAATTAAACATTTTAATAAAAGAATTATAGTTTAATAGTAATAAATAAAATAATGATAAATGATATGAGAATGTGGATTCCTATAAAAATATTGTGGTAACTACCAAGACACGTGGTAACTACCACATGATAATTTTTATGACGAGACATTAAGGGGGAGTTATAATTTGATATTTATAACAAAGTGGGAGCTATTTTGGGAAAAGGATCTTATTAATATTTTTATTTCTATTTTTGAAAGGGAAAAATGGTGCTGAAAATTTATGCCTCCCTAATGCTATATATTGAGGTGTTGAGATGTCTTTGAGATACTTCTCAATTTGTTCACTCTTTTATATTATAGTTTTAGTACCTGTTGACTTGTAGAATTAAAGGGTAGAAACTCTTGCAAATTCTAGAGATTGGAGGATGAAATTCTTTTAGTTTTATGGATATTATAGAATGAAAACTCTTTGATTTCTTGATGGCAATCTTACAAAGAGGTTATATTTGAAATTCAAATATTTATTTAAATTTTAGTATATATTTTGATAGTCAGAATAAATGTTAGTTGTAGAAGCAATATTTCATTATGAGATATTTTTTATTCAAGGTTAGAAACTCTTGAATTCTAGAGATGAGAGGATAAATTATTTTGGTTTTTTTGATGTTCTAATTAGATAAAATCTAGAGAGGCACAAACCAAGATTTTAAACTAGAGCTAAAAACTCATAGGAAACAAGGGTTCCAACCCTAGAAAACAAAATACTCTTTTATCACATATGAGTGAGGGGGGGAGAGGTGTGAGAACCTTTCCTCCATCTTCTGACAATTGTCTAGACAACTCAATCCTCCAAACTCTCACCAGGAAGGAGAAGAAGAGGAGGAGGTCCCACTATATGGTAATATACATTCATTCAAATAACATTACTTGAAAATAACACCATTCATGTCTTATATATTCATAATTATTTTCAATTATAAACATAGAAATACATATTGATTCATCAAAATATTCCTTTTGAGACAAATAGACACCACATAAAACCATCGAATATACAAATATCTATAAGAGTCAGACATGACCTACAAATTAATCTCCAACTTGACATTTATCTCACTAACTATTATAGACATATCATAACTAAGAGGGGGAAAGGGACAAGTGATTTAATCCCCTAACTAGAAGAAATGTCAGAAAATAGGAATATGCATCCCTTTTGCATTTAACGAAAATAAGATTTAGAAACACATTGTATAATAGTCAATAAAATAACAAAATACGTTCATTAAAATTTTCATATTTGAAAACCCAAATTATACATAAATAGGAAGCAAAACTACTAGAGTATTAACCTCCCATACTATATATTAAAGAAAAAATATAATTACATACAAATGAAAAATAAGCTATTTATACACATGCATTGAAATTAAGAAAATGTTAAAACATTAATATCACCATTTTGATTTCATATCCATAATAACAAAGATAAGAATATCCAAATTATAATATCTATTTAAATTATTAACAACACTAGAAACAGATAAATAGATAGATAAAAAAACACAAAATATTATCTATATATTTTTAATAGTTTATAATTATACAAGCATTAACATGAGACCAAGACAAGTTCTTGCAAGTACAATGATGAGGCTAAAATCAACTTCTTTTAAGCAACCATGCTAGAAATCATTATGGAAGACCAAGAGCCACAACTTAAATTTCCCCCATGAGAACTCAAATCTTTAACCAATAAATTTAAGCAAACAATTTTTTTTAATTTCATTATATACAAATATACATACATGAACACAAACTTTAATTTTTATTTAATATTTTTTTTTCTTTATATCAATTATTTTTTTAGACTATAGAAACCAGATAGTCACTCTATAAAAGGCACCGCGACTAAACGACATGAAAGTCAACAAGTGCCACGTATTGGCTAGTACTTGCCGTTTAGATTTGTACTAGTAATTGAGTATGCTTTTTTGCAAACAATTAGCAAATAGAAGAGATTAATAATTTTGTAACCTTAACTTTGATTGAATCCTAACCCTAACCTTAATTAATTTGTAAGCTTATTTGAACCCTAACTATAATACTAATTATATGTAAATTATAAATTTAATTGAATCCTAAATTCAACGCATAATAATCCCTAACTTAAATTGAACACTAATCTTAACCCTTACCTTAATTCTATTTTAACTTTAATAAAAGTCGAGCAATATTTTTAGAATTAATTAATATTCAGTTAATTAGCATAAAAAAGTTATTTGGAAAGTTGAAAAAAAAAAAATTCTGAAAAAATATGAAAAGAAAAAATTCATAGATATAATTGATGAAAAAGCACTGATTACAACGACAAATACTATGAATTTTATAACCCAATTTTGAAGACAGTTTAACCACGTCCCCATAAAAAAAGATAACATGTCCTCACATAACAGATAGACATAGAAAACTGGACGTAACAGATAGACATGAGAAAACTGGACGTACCACAACTCTCGGCAATGAACAAAACCCCAACCCATCATATCATTTACTTTATTTTTTGTTTTATCATTACATTTATTTATGTGCCATGTAGTCTGCCCCAACCCATCATATCATTTACTTTATTTTTTGTTTTATCATTACATTTATTTATGTGCCATGTAGTCTGCCTGTCTAATCAAGATTTGCAATTAAAAAAGATAGCAGAAGTAGTCTCATATGCATGGACTTGATGAGGAACAGATCTGTCCGTATAAAAATATTGTAAGACCGGTTGTCCCGGATGAATAGTAAGAGGCTGGTAATCTGTGTCATTAATCACAGGCACTTCAAATTTCGGCTCTTCTTTCGCCTCTTCAAAACTGAAAGAGACACTTATATTTTTTGCATCACATTCCTCGCATCCATTTAAAACCCAATACTCAACTCGTGTTATCAAAAGATCTGGTGCCTCTTTCTTTTGCATCCCTTCCAAATCCTTATACTGGATGTCATCCACATAGATATCCTCAACTTTGCACTCACCTGTTTTTATGGATAATTTCTCCCCATCTGTGTATCAATTCAATGTCAAGCGGTTGCAGAAACTTGTAAGGAACAAAAGTATTAAATTGTAATAAAAATAAACTAGTATACAAATTGGAGAGATATCAATTAAATCTATAGTAACTATCAAGTGGTTACAAAAATTTATAAAGAATGGAGTGTCTTCTCCTTACCATCTTGTGCTGAGATAATATGGAGATTAATCACAATCAAGAGAACCGAGAAAATTGAAGATTTCATTGTTTTGTATTTTCCTGCATTCATTTTGAGATATAGTAAATAAATATAATTAGTATATCAAACAACAAAAAAACCTAGGATGAAAAATATCAGAAAATGTATGAGAAGAGAAAAGAAATACAATAAGGAAGAAAATATCTCCATGGATATCCATACATCTGCTGTCTTCATTAAAATATCTCCCTGGAACATTGATTAGAAAAAAATTTGAAATAGTTGAAAAAAAAAAATTCATATTTTTTTTAGTTTTTCTGTATGTTAGTAAATGGCATTTTTGAAGGTCTTCAGGGCATTTTTAGCACATGGCTAGGCGTAAGAACATGGCCTACAAGTTGTTTGATTTTGGCATCTTTAATATGTTAAATCTTTAGAAATATTAAATTTATTATGTTTATCAAAATATATGCTAAAATTCAAACAAAATTTTGGAGTTTAAATATAAACTCTGTGATTGGTCTCAAGAAATCAAAGTTCCTTTTGTTTTTTGATATCTACAAAACCAGAAGAATTTCATCCTTTGATCTTTAGAATCTAGGAAGTTTTGTCTTTGAATAAAGCTTCTTTCATAATATAATATTACCATGAATCTTTAGAAATATGAAACTTACTATAACTACAAAAATATATGTTGAAATTTAACAAGATTTTTGAAGTTCTAATATAACTTGTGTGTAAGGTTGCCCTCAAGAAATCAAAGTGTTTTCATTCTCTAATATCCACAAAACCAAATGAAAAATAATCTTTTGATCTCTAAAATTCAGGAGTTTCTATCTTTGAATAGAGAATCTTTCATAATAAAAAATGCTTCTACAATATGTTGAATCTTTAGAAACACAAAATTCATTTGACTCTCAAAATATATATTGAAATTCAAACAATGTTTTGAAGTTAAAAATTAACCTTTGTGTGAGATTTCCCTCAAGAAATCAAAATATTCTTCTTCTCTAGTTTCCACAAAACCAAAGAAATTGCATCCTTTGATCTCTAGAATCTAAGAGTTTTTGTCCTCAAATCCTACAACTCAACACAATACTCAAAGTAGAGTATAAAAGAGAATAAATTGAGAGGTGTCTCAAAGGAAACTCAACACCTCGATATATACTACTATTAAGGCATAAATTTTCAATACCTTCATTGCCTCTCAATAATAAAAATTAAAATATTAATGAGACTCTTTTTTCAAAATAAACTTATTTTGCTATAAATATCAAATTGTAACTCCTCCTTGACTTATTGTCATAAAATTTTTTATGAAGAAATTACCAAATGTCTTGGAAGTTAAAATTAATCTTTTTATAGAAATCCACATTCTCAAATTATTTATCATTATTTTATTAGTTACTATTAAACAATAAACCTTTTATTAAAATGGTCAAATATAAAATTATTTATATTTCAATATTATTCTTATATAATATTGATTACATATTTATATATTATATAAATAATTAATATTTCTTTATATAATCTTATATAGATTTACAGATCAAATTTTGTTGATAAAAGTTGTTGCATATCTATCTTTATAAAAGAAATATAAATGATGTTATTTTGGAGTGGTACTTAATTTTTTTTAAATTGTAACATAAATAAAATTAGCATTTTGAAAAGATACCTCTATATATTTTTTATATAGAACTTTTTAAAAGCAGGTATATTAATAAAATAATGTTTAAATTGATTTTGAAATTCATCGCTGGCATAAAAATCAATGTTTGGATTTTGGAATTTTAATAAAGTTAATTTTTATAATAATAAAAGTGGAATTTAAATAAAATTATAATCTTCCTTAAAGTTATAATTAAGTTATTTTTATATTTATTTTACCTTTTATATCATCATTTGTGTATTGTAATATTATTATATTGAATAACATTGTTAGATATGAATCTTATTTATGAATATTAAATATTTTGAATTTCCATATCTCTTGACCTCTTTTACGTAGATTTTTCAAATATAGTATGCTAGTAATAATATAGTTAAAAAAATTAATAAAAGGGTTATCATTTAATATTAACAAACAAATTAAAGATAAGTAATATGGGAATGTAGATTCCCATAAAAAGATTGTTGTAACTCCCAATACACTTAGCAGTTCTTTATAACAGATTTTATGAGAAGACATTAAAGAGGAGTTAGAATTTGATATTTATAATAAAGTAGAAGCTATTTCAGGAAAAGATTCTCATTAATATCATTATTTTTATCTTTGAGGGAGAAAGAGGTGGTTGAAAATTCTTGTCTTACTACTGCTATATATTGAGGTATTGAGTTGTCTTTGAGACATTTATCAATTTATTCACTCTTTTATTTATAGTTTGAGTATTGCATTGAGTTGTAGGATTCGAAGATAAAAAAAACTAGTCGATTCTAGACAAAATTCCTTTGGTTTTGTGGATATTAGAGAATAGAAACACTTTGATTTCTTGAGGTACACAAAGATTATATTTGAACTTCAAAAGTTTGCTTGAAATTCAACATATATTTTGGCAATCACATAAAATTTTGTATTTGTAAATATTCAATATATTGTGGTAGCAATATTTCATTATGAAAGAAGCTCTATTCAAGGAAAAATGAAATTCCTTTGGTTTTGTGGATGTTAGAGAGTAAAAATACTTTGATTTTTTTAGGACAATCTTACAAAAAGTTTATATTTGGACTTCAAAATTTTGTTTGAATTTCAACATATAATTTGGTAGTCACAAAAGGTTTCATATTTCTAAAGATTCAACATATTTAAGTAGCAATATTTTGTTATGAAAGATGCTTGAAGGACAAAGACTCTTCAACTATAGAGATCAAAGGATTAGATTCCATTAGTTTTGTGGATATTAGAGAATGAAAATACTTTGATTTTTTAAGGGAAATATTGCATAAGGGTTATATTTAAACTTCCAAATTTTGAATTTCAACAAATATTTTGGTAGTCACAATAAATTCTTAATTTTTAAAGATTTGACACATTGTAGTAGCCATATTTTATTATGAAAGATGCTTTATTCAAGGACAGAAACTCTTGGATGTAGAGTCCAGAGCATGAAATTCTTTTGATTTTGTGAATATTAGAAAACAAAAACATTTTGATTTCTTGAGAACAATCTTACACAAGATTATATTTGAACTTCTTTGAATTTAATCTCAATTATATTTTGATAGTCAATAAAGTTTATAATATTATATATATTGAATAGCAATATTGTTTTATCCATATACTCTACAATTTAAAGCTTTATCTGCTATATATCTGTCCAGACAGAGAGATTCTAACGAAGGCTACAGATGTATGGATATCCAAGGAGATATTATGTTCCGTATTTTATTTCTATTATCTTCTCATACATTGATATTTTTCATCTGAGTTATTTCCATTTTGGGATAAATAACGTTATGGTCCGTTTCAATTTCAGGAAGTTCAGAGTTTCAGTGCCTATCATTAATTACACAGAAGATAGGGTTCTATTTTATTTGGAGTAATGAAATAACACCTCCACAAAAGCTGAAACTTGGCATATTTCATGCATGTTAATGTCAATTTTTTTCAAAAATGAATTTTTGTAAGATACCTCTCGGCATAATTATTTTATGTTTCAATAATTTTGTTAAAGGAGAGTTCATATAAAAGTGAAGAATGGAAAAAATAGTATTATATTTATCTTTCAAAAATCTACATAAAAAATTGTCTAGAGATATTTTTATGGAGGTATGTGAAAAATTGATATAAAAATTAATTGCTCTCAAAAAGATATCTCTAGAAATATTTATTATAGATTTTTGAAAGACATATGTAACAATATATAATTAAGTTATATAAAATAAAAAACAATTAAATTCAAAATATTATTACAAATTCTCTTATCAAACATTTGTGTCTTCTAATGAAATATATTAATTATATTATAACTATTATTGTATTATATCAAAAATATTATATCATATTATAGTTGCTATAGTTATTATTATATTTTATTATTATTAAATTATATTATAAATATTATTACGATATTGTGTGATTAGATCTAGTGCCATGATATCAATAATTGTAGACAATAGATAATTTATCAATACACAAACATTGAAAAAGGAAATTAACCAAATGATTAAAAAAAAAAATTAAAAAACTCAAATATGTCTTTTGCCCATCACTATAATAACTTGAGTTCTTATTAATTAATATAGAGAGGCACTCTATATGGGTGTGAATTATCTATATACATACAAAAATCCTCTTCAATCACTAAATATTTTTTACTAGATAAGATGAGAAAAGAGTTTGAGTCCCATACAAAAGAAAGTTAGTCTAAAAAATAGGTCCCAACCCAATACAAAGTTGCTAAGTAAAATCAACTAGACAAAAGAAAAAAAGAAACAACCAACAAAAATAATAGCTAAACAATTGTATTACTAGATCTAGATAAGTGCACACACTTAAGTTGGGCACGGGATTGTGAAGTAGAAGTTTCAAGAGACCTTTCTTCTTTTATTGGACAATAGTCCAAAAAATCTCAAGATCCTCACTACTAGAGAAAGAAAAGGGAGGAGAATTAAAATTATTAGCTCCAAAAGAAGACAAAGCATGAGAGAGGAACCAAACTAGAGAAGTGAACCATAAAAGAGAAATCAAGAAAGTTGTAGGTAGCTTGCTCACAAAACTGCCAACAACAAAAGGGGTAATATTAGTCAAAGGAACATCAGGATCAAGATTAGATCCTCAATGAATGTAAGAGGATCAATATTAGATCCTCAATGGATGTAAGAGGAACATGATCCTCAAAATCATATTCAACCTCAAGCCCAACATAGTGAAGAGATCATGATTATGTTTTTTAAACCAAAGGGGAGCAACATGAAACCTTAGAGTGTGTCATGCTCAAAATAAAGACACAAAATAACACAATTACCATCCACAAAATTAATTAACTAATACTTTTTTAAACAATTACATGTAATGCAACATTTGACAAGTAACTTGGCTGACAATGAATCAGTTATAGAAAGAATAATTTATTACATCTCTTCAATTAATAAAACATAATGCACCTTTCCTTATCAGAGACCTCCTTGCATTAACTCATATTGTTTCTTCTATTATCCAATACCCTACAACTACAAGATGTTTGTATAACTAGATGCATATCATAAGATCATATCTATAATTATTCAATTATTATGTTGCCCCAAGAAATAACCCTATACGGTACAGCTAATTTGATGCATCATGACTAAATTGTAAAGAGAAGCATATAAATAGCCTTAGGGTTACATTGTCATCAAATGAAATAACTAGATTTGAAGTAAATTCTAGAATATGGGGCTTGAAGGCTAGACCTATGTCATGGGGGCTCATCTGTGGTCACTTTTACAACATAATAACATTAGAGGATAAGGAACATTTTCAATTTGTTGATCATAACAAGGGTCTCAGACACACATAAGAAGATATATCTATCGCTTAACTAACTAATCAATAACCTTCTTGAATAAATCATAAGGCAAGATGAAACTACAAGATACACTTGAAGAAAGTATAATACATATACACTACTTAAGAAAAGATAAATTATATCAATGTAGATTAGAGTGCAATGATGACCAAACCATTGTAGGAATATTTACAAGTTTCTATATTTCAAGACATCAATAATAATTTTTAAAATGAAATAAACAACTAGAGTTGATCCAACCCTAGTAATAATTGACACCAAAACTATTCTTATTTATTGCAAAACTACTATGGGTTAAGAGAAGGTAAGAACTCCAGTCATTGGATTCAACTTGTTTAACTAGTATTCAATTTTAATGTTCATGAAAGTTAATATTATCTATGGAACATAGAATCAACAATAATTGTGAAATCTAGGAAAATAAAGTGAATAACACTTTGAAGGCTCTATTCTTTTGAAATAATCCAAAAGTTTACAACAAGGCTTCCATGAGCACACAATTA
Organism: Cryptomeria japonica; assembly: GCF_030272615.1. Taxonomy (NCBI): domain Eukaryota; kingdom Viridiplantae; phylum Streptophyta; class Pinopsida; order Cupressales; family Cupressaceae; genus Cryptomeria; species Cryptomeria japonica. The sequence continues at coordinate 265,661,838 of NC_081408.1, forward strand.
CTATCTTCCATAGGGGTCCCCTCTCTCCCTACTTGTTCATTTTGTTGGCTAATGTGCTTTGTAGAAACATTAAAAATAGTGTGAGAAGGGGGCCCCTTCATGGTGTTAGGCCATCTTCTTCCCCTCAAGTTCTTTTCCACCAATAGTTTGTTGATGATACCCTATTAATTGGTAGTGCCTCCTTGGAAAAGGCTAAGGGTTGGGTCTCTATTTTGTAAGATTATGCTATGATCCCTAGTCAAAAGATCAATCCAGAAAAGAAAGAAAAAAAAAATCTCTATATGTCATGCATTTCCATCCCTCTCTTCAAGCCTGTATTCTCAATTTATTTAAATTTTAGATCTTAAACATTCCTTATCCTATTTTGGTATGCCCTTAATAGTAAGAAAAGTAGATAATTTTGCTTGGTCTTCATTACTGGAATGGATTCAATAAAATCTTGCTGGCTAGAAATGACCTCTTCTGAGTAATGTATGCAAACTCCAACTTCTTAAGGCTTCTCTCCAAAGCACCTCTATCTATCTCCTTTCTTTTTTTCACATGCTAGCTACAAGGACTATGAAGCTAGAGTAGATTCAATGATGGTTCGTTTGGTCGAGGATGAAGCAAAAGAATTGTTTATCCCTTGTGGATTAGGAGATGATTTGTTCAAAGGAGTCAAGGACCTAAACATAAAAAAATATAGAACCCTAAATTCTACTCTACCCTCTAAAGTTAGCTAGAGACTTCCTATGGTTTCCTTTGATTGATCAAGTGTTATAAGAGCTAAATATCAACAAGGGAGGCCAAAAGGAAGATCATTTCTTGAATTGGACCCTATGCCTCATGGTTCTCACATATGAAAAAAAAAATTCAAACTTAAATCCTTCTTGAGAAAAGGTGTTCTTTAATAGCTAGTTAATGGTGAACTGGTAAAATTTTGGAAGGACCCTTGGGCCTCTTCTATTCCACTAGAATTCCAACCTGTCTACTCAATTATAGAGGTAGATTTAATTAGGGGACTTGGTGTATTTTTCAAGGGCTATTAGGATACTTTTTCATCTTCTACTTTTTGGAAAATTGATACATTTGGTTTGATCCCACTAAATGTGTTGCTACTATTGAAATCCTCCTGATTTTAAAGAAACAAGGATTTTATAGACATCTTTCTCAAGATATTCTAGTTTGGTCTTCTTCTAAGGATGGGAATAACTTAGTCAAGTTTGGTTTCAATCCTTTCTATTCTTTGCAACCTTCTCAATTTTAAGTGGAGAAACTATATGGATATCCAAAATCATCCCTAAAGTATGTTTTTTTTTTGTGGATGGCTTGCCATAGAAAGATTCTCTTTATTGATAATCTCTAGAAAAGTGGTATGCAATTTGTCAATCATTGTTTTTTATGCAGCAAATTTGAATAAAGTATAAATCATATCATATTCTATTGTGAGTACTCCTATAAAATTTAACAAAAAATTATGAGCCTCTTCTCTTTGATCTAGATTTGGCACAAAGATCCTAAGATGGTTTTGGATTGTTGGACCCCTTGTTCTCCCACCTCCTAATTGTTGAGCTTTGGTGGCATGCTATTATTGACATGGGTTAGATTATTTTGTATAATGTAACAACATAATTTTTTGAGATAAGAAAACTATGTAGGAATCCTTAGTGCTCTTCATCATCCACAACATAAAGTATAATATCAAGTTCTTCTCATTGTCCAATTATTAGTCCCCCTCACCTCTTGAGATCAACATTACTAAGAGTTGGGAGATTTCTAAGTCCCTCTCTAATTTTGTCTCCCTAAATTTAGGTTTTAGAAATACTATTCATTTCTCCTCACCAACATTGGTTGGCTAAAACTAATTTTTGATTGTTCATCAAAATGAAATCAGAGTTGGACAAGAGGGGGAGGCACCCTTAGGGAAAGGGAAGATTTTTTCTACATGGTTAATTTAGGTGTCCACACCTCACTAACTTTGGTGAGGGGATATTGCATACCATGGTATCTCTTTGACAAAGGACAAAGGCCTTGATAAAATCATTATTGATGGTGACTTGAGAAATGTCATCATGATGCTTAATGCTAAGGCTTCCCCTGAGTGGACCATGAGATATCTCATCTTTGATTTTCATTGTAATCTCTACAATCTTGATTAGTACACATTAACTTACACCCTTCAAGAAGGGAACATGTTAGTTTGTAAGTTGGCTAATATGGGTTCCTTTGTCTAGAATTTGAAGGTGTGTATCTATATGCATGACCTCCTAAACAATATGCATGCAATGATCCAAAACAATCAAATATCTAATGTAGACACTTGATATGTGGGATGTAATTATTATAATGGTTTATTCTAATTTCTTCTACCACTATCATCATTATCCTAAGTGAGGAAAGTCCTTTATTTTTTTGGATGGGATAGATATTTTAATTATCATTGAAGTCTTTTTTTTTACTTTGTATCTCAAACTTTCCTAATTTGTTTGTTCTAAGTTACTTTCATTATTGAGCTCTAGCCTGTCATGGGTAACAATTTGATTCAAGTGGAGCCCAACAATTGTGTGTCACTAAAAAATTGTGTCTTTTTGTCAATATTTGAAAAGGGGAACTGTTACTCCTACTAAGAGGTGATGAATAGCCATGACCCTTCTCTATTGGCTAATTTTCTTGTTCTTGAAAAGTGATGAATACTAAGAGGGGGGGGTGAATTAGTATACCTAATTTTCTCAATAAATACTTAAACAGTTTAACTGCTAACCGGTGAAGCAGGTTAAATAATAACTTGATTAGAACAAAAACAAACCAAATAGAAAATAAACCATTCACCCACAAAAGTGCAATCACCATAACACACGATGTTTTTCACGTGGAAACCCAAATTGGAAAAACCACAGTGATTAAAACTCACAAGTCAACTATCTGCAGAATAGTAACCAGACCAGTTAAGGTCAGACCAGTTAAGGTCTTACAATGTTCTTCACCAAAACAGATCTTGTTAGGAATCCAGATCTCTATTAGGAGATAAGTCCTATTAAAGACTACCCTATTAAAGGATTTCAAATTCACAACTGTGAATCACCTTGTTAGAGGTTTTACAAAAGGATTGACTGGGCCTACCTGTTTAGGGTTTCAGACTTATCAAAGATATTAGTAATCAACAAGTAAATGATCTAGATAGTAGCACAGAATGCTTGAGTAGATCCTTTACCATTCCTTGTTAATACATTTAGGCATTACTTCAGTCTTCTATGTTTTGCACCCTCAATCTTAGTGATGAGATATCTTTTCTTGATCATACCTAATCTTTTCAAAAACTTCGCACATAACAACATCTCTTCTCTCATACAAAACCCTAGACATGATGTCCTTATATAGGAACTTGATTTCATGTCAATCCAATAAGATAAGAGTACAATTTCCTAGATACAGTGAATCTAGACACTTTTGGTAACACGGCACAAAAACATCACCATAGTGTCAATGGATGGTAACTCGTCACACATTACATGTATACCGGTTAATTACATATACCGATTACCAGTTAACAAGTGAAGACTAGAAAACTGGAACATAGTTGTTCTAATAAAAATGATTAAATGTCACTCGGGGTCTTTGTTCTGCTTGAGATCTTCATACCACTTGGGGTCTTCGGTCATACTAAGACTGGAAAGCATCTTCTGCATAACACTGATAGTCTTCAACAAACAAAGACTATACATACAATACCGGTTAGAACAGATACCGGTTGAGAATAACACATTCATCAAATAAGTGTGTGTCCATCAATGACAATCACAACTAAACATCATCAAAATACCAACAATCTCCCCTTTTGGCATTGATCGCAACACTTAGCAAAAAATTTGACATCCAAGTGCTTAAACAAAAAAAGAATGCCATGAGCAAGATTACTCCCCCTAGGCATATACACTACTCCCTTTTTTGTTTTAAAGAAAAGCACAAGTTTGTGATACTCGTCAAAATTTGAATCAAAATTTGAAGATATACACTACTCCCCCTTTGCCAACAATGACCAAGTAAATGCAAAATATCTCTAGTTTGCATAATGAAATAACAGAGTATGTGTTCATTTTTATAAAGAGTAAAATTTTTCAAAAAGAGATTTAAAGTTTTGCAGAAAGTCCTTCATATCTAAGGACCACGACTCAAGAAGTGAGGCAGCAATTTCACTCTCAGTCTTCATTTGGAAAGCTAGTTCTTCCATCGCATCTATGGTTCTTAGCTCCTGTGTCACAGAGATAGCTTCTAGGTTCAGAAAGCATTTCTGGAGTACCTGCAATTTAGGAAATAGGAGCAACTGAAGCTCTTGCAAATCTCGAGTCTAATTGCAGATTTCTGAATCAAGCTTGGCAATCTGATGCTGATACAGATGAACAATGTGTCTATAGGTTGTGAATGGATCATAGGGTAGTTTGAAGTTGCCGATGTACTTCTATAACTTTGTTTTTAATAGTGACTTTTGCTTCAGAGCCTCTTCACAAAATAGGTGCGGTTGACATATTTTACTCAAAAGTAGGTGACCTTCACCCATAGCTGACCTTATATCATCTTTCTGTTTAACCATTTTTTCCTGATCATCATTCATGTGTTGTACTAAGGCAACTGCAAGTTCCTTTTCATGACTTTTCTTTGCAGTGATCTGGGCAACATCTTCAAGACATTGTACCTGGTCATTGACTACTGTGCAGAGAAGTTTGAGTTTAGCCAGTGAGGAATCGGTACTGGGGAGATTAGTACCGAGTATTAGATTGGAGAGGGTGTCAATGGCAAATTGAATGACATCCTGCTCTTTCTTTTTCCTTAGTTCTTCCAATCTTTCCTGCGCTAAGTGAATGCTTCGTAGCAGCTCAGTTTCATCAACCGATTGGATCAAATAGGCAAGAGTTAAATCAGTGGAGCTAGTGAAGTCGACCTGCTTGGCTTGATTTCCAGTTGTCTAAGGAATCTGTTCTCCTTCTTTGGCTTTGACCTCCGCTTGTCTTCACTTTTCCTCTTCATATTTTTCTTGGGCTAGCTTGGCAGCCTCTGCTTTCTCCTCTTGTTTCTTCCTCTCTTCTTCTCTCTATTTCTCCTCTTCCTTCTTCTTCACAATTTCTTTCCTCTTTTCCTCTTCCTCTTTTTTCTTTTCTTCTTCTTCGTGTCTCTTCTTTTCTTCTTCTTGTCTCTTCTTTTCTTCTTCTTCCTTCTTCTTCTTTTCCTCTTGCTCTTGTTCTTGTTTTTCTTTCTCTGCTTTCTCTTTTTGTTCCTTCTCTAATCTTTTTTTTGCAGCTTCCTCCGCATCTGGAGTGGTTTCCTCCATTTCTAGTGCATCAACATCAATGGGCTCATTTTGTTTTGCTAGTCTTTCACCTGTACTATCAAAGACTTCATCGGGAATGGCTATGGATAGTTCAGGTTCTTGTTCAGCTAGCCGATTTTCTTCCTATGCACTTTGCATGTTGATAGCAGTTTTCACCTTCAAATGGGTGTCTTCTTCCACTTCAAAAGATTTACCTTCGAGTAGCAGAAGTCTTCTTCTTCTCATGAAGAAGATGCCTTTGTGTTTGTCAATGATTTCAAACAATTCAGAACTCGAGACATCTGGAAAGTATTGAGCAAAACTTTTCTCCCTGATGTCCTGCTCTTTTTCAATGGCAATGTGCCATTTGTTATCCAAAGAATCATACAAAGATTTAGGTATAATAGATTTAATCTCAAAAGGTGACCGATCATTTATACATAGATATTTAATGAGTTCTTGCTCAACATCCTCTTTTTCATTATCATTGAAATCATCAAAATAATCTTTTATGTCATCAAGAACTTTTCTTTCGATATTCTTGATTACCAATTGACTTCATTTTCTCGTCTTCTTTACTTCTACCTCTAATTCAGAGTCTTCTGGATCAGGTGAGTGATTCCTGGTTTTCCGTGTCCTTTTGAACACTTTTGTCAGAACAGCCTCTAGTTTCTTTTTAGCAGGTGACCTTTTGGTCACTTTGGGTTTAGCAGCAGATGTAACCAGTGCCAATGCTGATGGCTCTATTTTATCCTTTGTCTCCTTTGGTACTTCACTTGATTTGATTCTCTCTAAATAATTACCAGTCTTTTTCTTTTTGGGCTCCAGTGGTGAGGTTAGAAGGGTTGAGGTGTATCCTGTCAATATATCATTTACCACCTCATAGGCCATAGGCCCAACTACATCTTTTCTAGGTTCAACTGCTTCCATTACGCATTCATCTGTTTTGATGGTGAAACAAATGTCATCTTCATATTCTTTAACTAAATCACCAGATATTCTCATTCTCTAGTTCATTTTTAGTTTGAATTCACCAAAATACTTGTTCAAGGTCTCCAGATATCTAGTTCCTACTACTTGCAAACTCTCCTTTATTTGTTTGGTAACCGGTAGATCAGTTGACTATTCAACATCTCCGACTCCAGGAAAGTATCTTTGAAAGTAGAAAAATAAACCAATTAGTAATTGACCAAACTTGAACCTTTGAGTTTTATCTGATTTGATCGACTTTAGGTTCTCTAAGAGTTGATTCTTCATACAGGTACATAGATCACATTCTACATCTTCCTTCATCATTTTGTAAGCAGCATGCACTGCAGCTGAAGGAACAGAATTCATTCTGCTAGCATAAAATATTTTGTACCCAATTACCATACATGGATATTCTACCAAATCATCTCTAATTGTATTAATAGTCATTGCTCATTGATCACTTACTGAACCAGTGAGCTCTGTTACTTTTTCTTTAGGGATTTTTCAAAGAACGGGTACTTCCCTAGTATTGCAGAATCCGGTCACGACATGAATTGCCTCCGGTGTAATGTCATGAGTTCGTTCAAGATACATTTTGTCACCATGAACCCTACTGAGGATAATCCTGATGTGTTCCTCTGTAAAATCTTCAAGAAAGTAAACTGCATTGTGCAATTTCTTCTTCTCTATTATGCTATATTCAGGTTTAATCTTTTTATCATCTCCACAGAATAGACTCAACTGGGAGTGAATTACTAGGGACCCTATGTCTTCTAGTTTACAATCAATATATCCTGTAACATCGCCTTTGACAATGACTCTAGCGAGAATTTGAGATAGGGCATTGTACCTCATCTTAAGAAGCTCAGGTGTGTCCTCAGATTCAGTAGAACTAGAGGGGACATTTGATGCAGATGCCATACTAAACTGATTCCAAATGATAAGAATGTTTCAAAGAGAAATACCTTTATTCTTCGAGTTAAGGGTTTGTTGATGATGAGCAAAACACACTTCTCTGGACGCTTGATTACCACTTTGACTTTCACACTGATAGTATGAAATGGTTGTAGGATTTGTGCAAGATTCCTTTTTGAATTCTTTCGAATGCGAGATGAATTTCTCTAGTTGCGCTACCTAGCTTTAGAAAAGTTTCTCGAGAACTAGGTAAGTAGAAATGATGACAAAAGTTACTTTTAAACATGTTCCCACCTACCATAATAAATGCATCACTATTAGGGTTCAAACCCTAATTTTACTTTTTACCGCTTCACTTCTTTTGTCTGTTGACAGGTAACAATTATCGATAAAAGTGCCTTACCGATATACTCCAGGGGTTTCTAAATGTTTATACCGATATGTTCCCCCTAAGCTTTTTGAAGCTTAGTTTACTAATTCAGGGATTTCCACACTTGGTGCAGAAACTAGTTCATCATGTGGCTTCACTTCAGATTTCTTTTTCCAGGTTTTGTCCATATCCGCCTGAATGGTTTCAACATCAATTTTCCCTTCGATGTTGATCGGTATGTCTCCCGATGGATTCTTTCTCAGTCTACATGCTCTGGCGGTTTGTCTTGATTTGTTGCAGTGATAGCATATCATTCCAGGTGTTCTCCATGGTCTGGTATTTACATTTCCATTCTTCCTTCTGCAAGTTGCAGCAGTGTGACCACTACCATGACAGATTAGATAGGTTGATCTCCAATTGGTTGCTGCTTCACAACAATTTGACTGGTGGTCATGGGTTCTGTACTGGTTTGGATTCCGGTTTATAAGAGGTTTAGGGGCAGCTCCATTGGATCTTTGTGGATAATTTCCAGAGTTGTTGATAACTGACCTGCACTCAAAAGATCTATGCCCAAACTTGTTGCATGTATAACAGTCACCATTAAATCTACCAAGTCTAGCCACATTATTTTAAAAATAAGGAAAATTATTGTAAGGCTTTCTCCTACATATATTGGCAGTATGTCCTTCCTTAAGATAGTTAAAGCAAACAGGTTTAAACTTTTGCATACCTTTATTTCCGCTGTTGTCCTTAGGTGTTGATTGCTTCTTCAGTGCAACAATCTTGGTTCCAAAGGTCTCACCTTCCTCGTATCCAGAGAAACCAAGTCCAGTGGTATCCTTTGATGGTTTTATCGATTCCAACTTTTTCTCTAGCTTGACAACACTCCGGTTGAACTTAGCAAGTATTTCTTTGGTCTCAGCAAGTTCCTTGGAAAGAGCATCATTGGTCTTCACCAATGTTTCATTTTGACAGATAGTTGCATTCAATTCCGCTTGCATTTCTTCTTTCTCTTCTTTACCCTCGTGGAGATAGGCAGTAATGGTGCCAACTTCTTGCTTTAATTTAAAGATCTCATGCTCCTTGTCCTTTACCAGATCTTCAGCTTTTATCTTGTTTTCCACTTCCTGACTCATCTTGATAGTCAGTCCTTCTAACTCCCTCCTTAGGTTAGTTTTGGATTCATTTAGTTTCTCCACTTCTCCAACTAGGGCATCCATGTCTACTTCATCAAAAGAGTTGTTTTCGGTAAGTTCCATCAACTGCTCAGCAAGCTCTCTTCTCTTGACTAAAGAGGCTTTAAACTTGATCTTGAGTTCATAATAGGCTTTCTTTGATTCAGCCAAACGGTGAGTGAGTTCCCTCATCCTTTATTCTCCTATATCTCCTTTCAGCTGGTTAGACTTATGGAAAGGTTAGCTCTGATACCAATTGATGAATACTAAGAGGGGGGGTGAATCGGTATACCTAATTTTCTCAATAAATACTTAAACAGTTTAACTGTTGACCAGTGAAGCAGTTTAAACAATAACTTTATTAGAACAAAAACAAACCAGATATCAAATAAAGAATTCACCCACAAAAGTGCGATCACCATAACACAAGATGTTTTTGAAGTGGAAACCCAAATGAGAAAAACCACGGTGAGTAAAACTCACAAGTCAACTATCTACAGAATAGTAACCAGACTGGTTAAGGTCAGACCGGTTAAGGTCTTACAATGTTCTTCACCAGAATAGATCATGTTAGGAATCTAGATCTCTATTAGGAGATAAGTCTTGTTAAAGACTACCCTGTTAAAGGATTTCAAATTCACAACTATGAATCACCTTGTTAGAGGTTTTACAAAAGGCTTGACTAGGCCTACCCGGTTAAGGGTTTTAGACTTGTCGAAGATATTAGTAATCAACAAGTAAATGATCTAGATATTAGCACAGAATGCTTGAGTAGATCCTTTGCCATTCCTTGTTAATGCATTCAGGCATTACTTTAGTCTTCTATGTTTTGCACCCTCAATCTCAGTCACGAGATATCTTTTCTTGATCAGACCTAATCTTTTCAAAAACTTCGCACATAACAACTTCTCTTCTCTCATACAAAACCCTAGACATGATGTCCTTATATAGGCACTTGATTTCATGTCGGTCCAATAAGATTAGACTACAATTTCATAGATACAGTGCATCTAGACACTTTTGGTAACACGACACAATAACATCGCCATAGTGTCGGTGGATGGTAACTCATCACACATTACATGTATACCAGTTAATTACATATATCGATTACCAGTTAACCACTGAAGACTGGAAAACTAGAACATAGTTGTTCTGATCAAAAAGATTAACTATCACTCAGGGTCTTTGTTCTGCTTGAGATCTTCATACCACTTGGGGTCTTCAGTCATACTAAGACCGGAAAGCATCTTCTGCATAACACCAATATTCTTCAACAAACAAAGACTATACATACAATACCAGTTAGAACAAGTACCAGTTGAGAATAACACATTCATCAAATAAGTGTGTCTCCATCAATAAAAATCACAACTAAACATCATCAAAATACCAACAGAAAAGATGGAATGGTTGATTTCAAAAGGTCATCTTTTATTGTGCATGTTGACCTTATCTCGGGTGACATTGGCCTCTTGATGGAAGGAAATTCTTTTCCTAAGAAATCTAAAGATAATTAGAAGGAAGGAATTTCATAAATTCTTGAAGGAAGGTGAGAATATTACTTGTCTATAGAATGGGTCTAATAGGGAGGATCTTCCTAGGGAGTAGAAGTTCATTGAAGAGGTTCTAATGAAGTATGTGACTTTTGACAACAAATTTAAAAGGTTTAATTCTCAACTCTTCCCTATATTGAATCATTTTAGACATGGTATCAAGATGAATTTACCTTCTTAGATTCATTCTTCCCTATCTCACTCGCTTGTGGTGGCTTAGTCTAGGGTAAGTGCACAAATATGAGGGACCAAAAAGGGGTCTTAAGATGCCACTTTTTTTCTGAAATCAACAAAGTTTGAACTTCAATGAGAAATTAAAGATAAGTAAACCCAAAATTTGAAGATTAAACAAGAAAAAGAGTTGAAGTGCTCTCGGTTGACTTTCTAAACTACTTATTTGTTTTGAAAATAATGGAGATTAAGGGTTTCAAAAAGGGGTGCCACATTTATTGGTCATGCTTTTATCAAAACAACATAACATAGCACCAAATGTGGTGCCCCTAAAATGTCAACTTTGTTTAGAATTTTGGAAATCACTCCAGTGAGAAACTAGCTAACACCATGTAGTTTATGACAATTTTTTTGGCTAACTTTTTTATGAATAGATGAATTTTTACAAATTTCCGAAGTAGACACATTCTAAAAAATAGAAATTTGACTGTGCTCCCCCTAAAATTTGTGAAAACTAATCAAAAATATTTTTTCTTTTTTCTTTAAATGTGTAGAATGGAGTCTAGTTTCTAAAAATATAATTTGTTTCAAAATTCGATGAACGGGTATACTTACTATGCCCAAAATTCGACATGTTGGCTTTTCACAAAAAAATAGACACACTAACAAAAGAAATTAGAGATGAAGATGGGTTAGTGCAGGATCATGGGGGGCCAAAAAGTGGCGATGTGAAAAAAATAGCCTTGTCCACTCGCCTAAACACGTGAAAATCCGTGTTGACTTTTTGCTTGGCCTAGGTGTCAGTACACCTTGGCATGGTAAACACCTGGGCAAATCGGATATCAAATTTTTTATAGGTAATTTTAAATTAAAAAATAAATTATATATTATATAATATATAATATATTATATATTATATAATATATTATATATTATATAATATATTATATAATATATTATATAATATATTATATATTATAATATATTATTATATAATATATAATATATTATTATATTATATATAATATATAATATATAATATATTATTATATTATATATTATGTATTATATAATATGTAATATATAATATATTATGATGATGATTGAAGAGGAGATGATGGCTCTGTGTTTGCGTGGGTGTCATGCTAGGGCCGACATGTCCTGTGCTCTACTTGCTTCATTCTGGGGGGGGTTTCTTTCTTGTTGGAGGTTAGTTTTTGCTTGCCCGTGATCGGGTTTTCTGATCTGCCGCAGGGTTTTTTTGCAACCCTTTTATGTTTCTTCTGCTCTAGGTTGTCGTTGGGAGTATGTGGGGTTGGGTTTTATGCCCCTCTTCTTTTTCTTTTTTTGGTATTTTCTCTGGGTCCATGGAGAATAAAGGATTATCCTCTTCTCGAATGATCTCAGGAGATCTGGATATGGCAGATCCGTCTCCTTTGATGCATGCATGTGGAAAGGAACACATTAGTAATTCCCAATCAGGGGCAAGCATCTCTTCTTTGAAAGAGCCTTTTCACATGAAAAAGGTGAATGGTTGTTTGGAGAGATCCCAAGATTGTCCAGTTCTAGTTATTCAACCTGAGAAAATTTCGAAGGATGTTGAAAATTGGTGTAATCATGCTCTCATATGCAAATTTATCGGTCTTCACCTCTCTATACCTATTTTAGAGTCTTGGGCATGCCATGTCTGGAATCCTTAAGGAGATATGGAGCTACTTATGGCAGCCAATAACTATTTTCTGGTTATTTTTTCCAACTTGGCAAACAAGAACAAGGCTTTTGAGGGTGGCCCTTATTTTTTCAACCAAGTGGGAATCTTTATCAAAACTTGGCATATTGGCTTTAATTCTATTGAGGAGCTTCCCTCTCGTGTGTCTATGTGGATCCGATTGCCGAGGCTTCCGTTGGAATTTTGGAGAGAAGATATCCTTCACTCAATCTCACTGCTTCTTAGTAAACCTGTGGGTTCGGCTTCACAAACTCAAGATCGAAAGGTAATTTCCTACGCTTATATATGTGTAGAAGTTGATTTAAATAATCCTTTGCCAAACTCTACAGAAAATTGTTTGGGGACATATTCTTGGATCCAACAGCTAGACTATGAGACCCTGTCATTTAGATGCAAAATTTGTCATGAATATGGTCATTTATAGCACAGATGTCCTAGAAATAAATCTTCTAAATTGGTCATTTTTTATCCTCCTCACTCTATTTTGGGGGAAGATAAGGGGAAAGCCCCTATGCCTGATGGTCCTATTGATAAATATGGCTCATTCCTATCAAACCTCGCAATAAAGGCAAAGGAAAGAAGAGAACCCAATTGAATAGGCAAAATGATGTCACCCTAAATAGGTTTGATGTTCTAGATTCTTTGGTCCAAGAGGAAGGATTTTCGGTTGAAATGTCCTTGGGTTCCCAATTACAGCATGAGGTGCTGGATAGGGATTCCAAGAAAGAGGGTCGAGCCCTATCTTTGGAGAATCAACAAGATGTTCAAATGGTTATGGATTTTCCTTCCCATGTTCAGGACAACAGAGATCTTAGTGGGTCACAGGTCCCTGGAGGTGCAGTGGTCATGGCATCTACTCCTCCTTCCACTATAGTGGCCTTAGATTATGTGAAGAGTAACAAAGCCCTATCTATTTTAGGCTTGCAATAGAAGACCCTCAAAAAGGGTTCTTTAGACAAACATTTAAGGAGTGGATGAAAAACGGGTTAGAAAAAGGTTAAGATTATTGGTGATACTTTGGTTGAGTCGGGGTCTGTTAAGCCCATTGATTCCCACTTCTCTCAACCACATAAATGATTGTGCTCTCATGGAATGTAAGGGGGTTGAACAACATCCCTAGACAAAAGGTTATTCATAGATTAATTGACTCTAAGTCTCCTGATGTTATTTTTATTCAGGAAACCAAGCTTTCAGTAGATGGTTTGGCCAGTTATGCTTTGTGTGTCTGGCCCCAAGGCCTTTGGTGAGGAGTGGGCTCTCATGGCAATTCAGGGGAGGTTGCTTGTTTTTGGAACCCGAGGAAATTTTCCCCTTTGTGGTGTTTTTCTAGGAGATCTTCCATTTCTATGGTCACTTCTAGCTTTGAGACTGGAGAAAGATGCCTCTTCTCTAATATTTATGTTCCTACTGATCTTGTGGGTAAGTCACATCTTTGAGCTCACATCAATCTTGTTCGGGCTCAAGATTCTTTTCTCCCCTGGATTTTGGCTAGAGATTTTAATGTTATTGTTAGTTTGGAGGAAAAGTGAGGTGGGTTATTTAGGCTTGATCCTTTCTCAAATTTACTAAGGGATAATATTGGTCTCTTGAATCTCATTGATGTGAAGCCAATTAATGGTGTCTTTACGTGGAATAATAGGAGGAGTGGTGTTGAGGCTATCTCTGAAAGGCTTGATATATTTTTGGTTTCCTGCTATTGAGTGCATGATAGGTGGTCCACCAGTTCAAAAATTCTTGATTGGAGGGGTTTTGATCATTGGCCTATTAAGCTTTCTATTACATCTTTTAGAAGCTCCAAAATTCCCTCTTCCAAATTGCAATTGATGTGGCTTTGTGATCAGTCATTGAAGGATCTTATGGTTGATTGGTGGTATGAAGGGGTGCCTACCCACGAGCAGGCTATGTACACCTTTGGGAAGAGATTACAACATGTGAAATACAAGTTGAAGAGGTGGAATAAATAATGTTTTGGGAATCTGTATAGACACAAGATGGCAGCTCAATCTAAGATGGATGAGGTTATGCATCAAATTAGGGATCAAGGGATGACTATGGAACTCGGTATGACCGAGTCCCTTTCTCTTAAGGACTTAGAAGAGTGGGAGTTGTGTGAAGAGATTTTCTAGAAACAAAAGTCTTGTGTGGATTGGCTCCAAGAAGGTGATAGAAACACATCTTTTTTCTATAATTTTGTTAAGGCTCAAAGGTATGGTAACTCTATTACCTCTCATATCTTCAAAAGGGGTTCATCTTTCATCTAAATAATATATTGCTAGGGAAGCTGTCAGTTATTTTTCTAAATTGTTTACCAAAGAGGATCCTGAAGCTATGGTGCAAGAGAGGGCCATCTTGAACTGTATTCCCCCTCTTGTCTCTATTGAAATGAATGATTCTCTCTTGCACCCCATTTTGTTGTCTAAACTTGAGGGGGTTATGTTTCAAATTAAAAAAGGCAAGCTACTAGCCTTGACGGGTTTCCTATTGAGTTTTTTCAGGAATTTTGGGAGATTATAAAGTATGATCTTCTAGATGTGGTTCAGGAATCTCATAGGAATAAACAAATGCTCAAATCTATGAATTGTACCTTCTTGGCTCTGATTCCTGAGAAGGAGGGGGCTAACAGTTTGGATCAGTACAGGCCTATTGCTTTATGTAATGTTCTCTACAAGATAATCACTAAATTGATTGTTGAATGACTCAAACCTCTCCTCTACACTTTGGTTTCTAAGGAGTAAGGTGGTTTCATTGATGGAAGACAAATCCTTGATGGAGTTGTGATAGAAATGGAGGCTATTCATTTGATGGCTTCCTCTAGGGAGAAGGTTATGTTTATTAAACTTGACATGGCCAAAGCTTATGATAGGGTGAGTTGGGATTCCTTACAAAAGATCCTTTTGGCTTTTGGTTTTGGAGAAGAGTGGGTGAATTGGGTTATTATTTGTGTGACATCTACCTCCTCAATTATTATTAATGGGGAACCCTCAGAATTGTTTAGCACTTTGCGGGGGCTTCGGCAAAGGGACCCTTTATCTCCCTATTTATTTATTCTCATGGTTGAAGGTCTTGGTAGATTTCTCACTTCCCAGGTGAGACATGGTCTTATTTAGGGCTTGAGCTGGAGCAATTCTCTACCTCCCTACTCTCATCTTTAGTTTTTGGATGACACGGGTTTGATGGGCAGGGCCAGAATCAATGAGGCAGTGAATTTTAGGAGAGCTTTAGATATCTATTGCAAAGCCTTGAGTTAGAAAATTAATGAAGATAAATCATCCATATATTTCTTTAATACTCCTCGGCTTATTCAAAATAGGATTGCCAGGATCCTTAGATTTTAGATGGGGTCCCTTCCTTTGTTGTACCTCAGGATTCCTTTAGATTTGGGGGTTTAGTGTGGAGATTTTTGGCAAGGAATTTTGGATAAATTTCGTTGCAAGGTTAATCATTGGACTTATAGGTGGTTATCCTCTATTGGAAGAGTGATTCTTCTGAATACTGTGGTGCAAGCGCTTCCCATTTATAGGTGTTTTGTGCAGGCTCCCCCCTCCAGCTTTGTGAGAGAGTTCAATGCTCTTTCCCATCAATTTATTTGGTCTGGTAGTTTTCTTTCTTCTAAGTGGAGTTTAGTTAAATGGGACTCTGTTTGTAGACCGAGACATGTTGGGGGTCTTGGCCTCAAATGTATTGCTTTCATTAGCAAGGTCTTATCGGCTTAGCTATATTGGAGGTTGTGTAATAGTCAGGATCAGGACTGGGCCAAGATTTTAACCCACAAGTATCTCCCTGGTGCTAATGATCATGAGGTGCCTCGTCTTAGTTTAGTGGGAAGGGGATCTTCTATCTGGGATACTCTTAAAAAAGGTGCCCAACTTATTAAAGATGGTCTTTCTAGATTTGTAATAAAGGATCTGAAGCTCTATTTTGGTAGGACTCTTCGGATGGTCACCCTCCTATTATGTCTAGTTATCCACAGCTTCAACCTCTTTGCAACATTTTCACTAATGCTGGATGGGTTAAGGTGGAGAATTTTAAAATGGTTAGGCGCATTGGACAGGTTGGATGACTTGCTGGAAGGATCCTCTTGAATGGCCCTTGGGTGGTTTGAATGAAGATCCTATGGTGTTGGTTAATATCTTGGAGGGTAGGTTATGTAGTTCCCTCAAGGAGAGAGATATTTTGGCTTGGGCTCCTAACCCAAAAGGCAAGTTTTTTGTTGCTAAAGGTTATGCTCAGCTTGATAGGAAATTGCATGGCCTGACGGATGTTCCTTGGTGGAAGAAGGTTTGGAATAGCTTCTCTTGGCTGAAATGTAATTTTTTCTTATGGCTGGTTACTCAGAGGAAATGCCTCACGTGGGAGAATCTTCATAAGAGAGGCTTCCAGGGACCTTCTATCTGTTGTTTTTGTATGCATAATGAGGAAGACTGCTCCCACTTGTTTTTTCTATGCCCTTTCTCTAGGGAGATTTGGCACAAGTGGTGGGAGGCTTGGCAACATACTTGTTTTCATGCTACCTCCTTAATTAACTTTTGGGATAGCTTGGGAAGAACCCCAGTGAAGAGCTCTTTTCTTCAAGTGTCCTGGGCTATTGGGCCAGCCCTTATTATCTAGAATTTGTGGCTAGAAATGAATCGAAGGGTCTTTTGTGATTCGCATGTAGGGAGTCCTCAGCTATGGTAGAAGATAGTTAATAGGCTTTAGGAGGCAATCTCAGCTAAGTGGAATTTGTCTGAAAATGTTGATCTGGGTGATTATGCTATTGTAAGGAATCTGCAATTGGAAAACATTAAAATGGACTGTGCTGCTGGAAATAGATCTTGACATGCGAAGCAGTGGATAAGTAGTGATGGAGGTGGATTCTCCCTCCTATGGGAATCTTAAAAATTAATATAGATGGTTCTTCCCGTGGGAATCCTGGACATGCATGTATTGGAGGTATAGGTAGAGGCGATGATGGTTGTGCAATTTTTTTCTTCTCTATTTATATTGGGCTGCACTATAACAATCTTATGGAGGCTCTAGATATTAAGATTGTTGTTGAGGGAGGTTGCTCTTTAGGATGGAGAAGATTATTTGTGAGTCGGATTCTCAGATTATTGTGGACATGTTGAACAAACAAAATTTAAATGATGTGAGTTGGCAATTAGCTTTTGTGGTCAGGCAGATTTTATAGTTGTGTAATACATTGGAATTTGTCTCCTTTTTTCATATTCCCAAGGAGTGGAATAGAGTGGCTGATTGTTTGGCCAGGTGAGCTTCAGAGCATGTTGATGGTTGGGATTTTAGTGGAAGGGATGGTCTACCTCCTAATTATCTTGAAACTTTAGATAGGTTAATGCTTGAAGACTAGATGATGCAAGAGCACCCAGTGGTGTAGGATCAATTTCCCTTTTATGTTTGTTTCCTTTATTGTCATTTTTGAGGCCCTTTGAGGCTTCAGATGAGCCTAGTTTTTGGTGTAATTCCAAAATAGTGTGCCATGTCATCTTTTTGAGGGCTTTCTGAAAAGGTATTATCTTTGGAAATCTGACAGTCGAATCTAATGCTATGGTCACTGGATTTTGTAGTGCTGGTGCTGGTGATTTTTTTAGGATCCTTTTAGTTTTTGTTGTTGTTTTGGTGGGCCTAAGGCCTGAACTTTATATTTTTGTGATTTCTAAATAAATCTTTACCCCTTTTTCCAAAAAAAATATATCTAATATATTATTATATTATATTATATAATATATAATATAATATATTATTATATATTATATAGTACATATTATATAATATATTATTATATTATAATATATATTATATAATATATAATATATAATATATAATATATTATTATATTATATTATATTATATTATATTATATTATATTATATAATACATAATATAATAATATATTATATAATATATTGTTATTTTAAAATAATTTAACTATAAAAATCGGATATCCGATTTCTCTGAGACAATAAAAGAGGAGTGTGGCAACCCATGGGTTATTTTTTACCCACAGGCTATGTGAATTCAAGCAAATTTGATATCCGATTGGACCCGATATCCGATTTTGTGACCCAAATTTGCAAAAAAATCCAATAAAAGGTAGGATTTGTATTGTTTTTCATCATTTTCATTCAAATTTTTGTATTTTTTTAATGTTTATTTTTTTCATTCAAAATATGTTTTTTTCATGAAAACTAGGTTTTTTTAAATCAAATACAAAATTGTTCAAATTTGTTAAATAAATTCAATTGTTTACATTCAATTAGGTTAAAAATGGGGGATAAAAGTGAAAGCATTGATCAACCACAACCGCAACAACCAAAGCCTTCTAGACGAAACCCTCCTTTGTCAAACCCCACCTCAATTCAGGATTTAATTGCACAAAATTTGAACCAATTGAGGGGGATTGCAAATGTCTATCATAGGATCCCTCGCATGAACCCAATGTTTGATCACATCACGTCCATCATAAAGAGTATAGAAACCATCCCTAAGGAGCACAATGTCACTCTTTTGTGGTGAGATTCTATGAGGGAAAAATATGTGGATGGCTTGTCCTATAAGGAGATCAAGGATCTTGAGATATCCAAAGCCAATATCATCGCATTGTTTGTGAATCCTCACATTGGTCAACCCGTAGACCCCCCAAAAAAAAAACTTTCTATTAAATGGTGCACAAATGATGATATTGTGAAAACTTTTGGGATCATTGGCAGATGGTTTTTGATAAACCACCCAACAACAATCTTGATGTCCCCTTCTACTTCATCAAAAAATTGTATGCTAAGTTTGTTTTAGGAAAACATGTGAACTACTTTGACATCCAACCTTTCCAGGGTGTGGGTTTAGGTATGCCCCAAGATAGACTTGGGGTAGTCAAAGTAGTCCAGGGCCCATATGTCCTCCCTCCTCCTATTGATCCCCCACCTCCAGTGCAGCATCTAGATATCATCTGTGAGGCAGCGTCACAGACCATATCGGCTATTCACTCTTTGAGTAGCCTTTTGGTTTCTCAGGCTGGGGCAGTAGCTCAGCCTTCTTTTGATGGTAGTGGTGCATCCAATGGCCCTGACACATCCTCCCTAGCTCAACACATTTGTGTGCCCTATAGTTGTGTCATGTGTGGGAACCTATGCTTGGGTCCAGTTGGATAGCCTATTGATTCTCCTACGCACACTGCAAATTATGAGGTTCATGAGATGCATGATGCACCAGATGTTATGACAAGGACTGGAGGATACCCTGGAGAGTCCTCGCATGCTAGAGGTAAGGAGGCACCTTCAACATATGTTGATGATGTAGTGGTAAGATTTGTACTTTCATAGTTCATTCTATAATTTAAATGAATATTTATAATCTAGATAATATTAAGTACTAATGTTTATTTATATGGTCTATTTAACAGTTGATGACAGAGGAAGAGTTGACATAGATCCATGAGGGCACCTTAACGGCCATTTCATTTGGCCTTGATAGCTTTACGGTACATATATTATTGGACCTAGTTATTTTTATTTTATTGTACATACATGCTCATCATTTATATTGGCATTAATTAGATTATGTAGTAACTTGCATACATATCTTATTTTACTCTTGTAGGGAAAGAGTAGTGCGAGTGCGAGGCTGTGCAATTCGGGATCTTGTAGTGCAGTTGGAGACAAGGGAAAGGTAATTGAATGAAAATATGATTGAATGAATAGTTTAAATAACTTATAATGATTATACACGTCTAGACATAGATTGATAGTTTCACATACTTGTTGTGTATATGTACAAAAAATTCTTGGCTTCACATCCTTGTTGACTACACCCACTACACCTGAAGATGAAGAAGAAGAAGAAGAATATATGTCTCAACTATATGTGTTTATTTTATTTTCTGTTTAGTAGATATAATTTGTTATTATCAGTGACAATTATATGCTAACTTGTATCAATGTCATGTTTGTGAACATATGCAGGTTGTGTATGAAAATATTGAAAACATACCTCCTCTACTGAAGACATAAATCAAGAGTCCTCCAAAGCCGAAGAGAAAACGTGGAGATGAGGTAAACAAGAATAGTTCAGTTATAGTTCATTTTTATGTTAACTTTTCGAATGTGAGTTATATAATATAACTGATCTTAATCGTGGTTTGTTTTTTCTTGTGTGGTATCCTTCAGATCCAAGTAGTGCAGTGAAGAGGATCGATTTTGATGATCCATTAGTAGCTTAGGATGTTATAGATAGTTTTGGGATGCTTACATGTCTAGTTGGCATGTATATTTTGTATATGGACATACATTCACGTATATAGACATACATTTTGTTTGATTTGGCGTTTATGCCATATTTGTGTATGGACATACACTTCTAATCATTTGACATTTTCATATATAGAGAAGTTGATGTTTGATCATATAAATTGTTGCTCATGTGTGCATGGTGTTATCATTTTTAACTTTAATCTTCAATCCAATAATTAAAAATGGTTAATAATGGTTATTTAATGAACAATACAATTCTTTTCATTTCATCGTAAGTGTTGTTTGTATAATCTTCAGATTATATAATTCATTTAATCTAAATCGTAAGTGTTAAATTTGGTTGCCTCTGGCAACTTCACCAAATTTAATGACCTCCTTGCTCATCAGGCCTCCATGAGGTAAAATTTGGAAGACAAATGTTTTGATGGATTCTCAAAGTAAATAAGGTGAAATATAATCATTTTGTATGTAATAAGGTCATCTAGACCAATATTTGTTATGTCTAGTCATAGGTTACTCATATTGGCAAAATTTCTCAAGATTGCTCAAAACTTATAAAAAGTTGTCTATGGGGGATTCATGTGTTGAAATGATTCATCTCGGTTTTTCAAGATTCCCTACAATTTTATTAGGGCAGCATTTTTTTAGTTGGCAAAAAAATCGTCAGTCTCATTCAATCAAATGTTGTCGTGTGGCCAATTTCTCATTCAGCTCGTCGTGATCATGAACCATTCATTCCAAAGTGTCCAATTAGGCATTTTTACCCTATGCATGCTCCTATCCCCCCCCCCCCCAACTCGGTATAACACTCGAGGTCATACCCTACCGGCGTCGTCCCTTGAGCGCCCTAAGTGTTAAAAATTGTCAAACTTTGACGGGCCCTAACTCGGAATCCATGGCACTTGCGAACAATTTGTTTGAACCTACAGAGCCATGAGAGGGTTCCCTACAAAATCCTATCTTGTTTTTTCAAGATTCCCTATGGTTTTATTAGGGCAAAAATTTTCAGTTGATGAAAAAATTGTCACTCATTCAATCAAATGTTGTCGCGTGGCCAATTTCTCATTTTGCTCGTCATGATCACGAACCGTCAGTTTTGACATGTACAGTTAGGAATTATTACCCTATGAAAGCTCCTATTTTTCTCCCCCCCACTCAGTTGAACGCTCGGGGTCATACCCTACCGACGTCTTCCCTTGAGCGCCCTAAGTGCTAAAAATTTCAAACTTTGACTGGCCCTAACTCAAAATCTGTGGCACCTGCAAACAATATATTTGAACCTATGGGGCCATGAGAGGGGTCCCTACAAAATTCTATCTCAGATTTTTAAGATTCCCTACGGTTTTATTAGGGAAGCATTTTTTCAATTGGTGAAAAAATCGTCAGTCTCATTCAATCAAATGTTGTCATGTGGCCAATTTCTCATTTTGCTCATTGTGATGACGAACCGTTGGTTTCAACATTTCTAGTTAGGCATTCTTACCCTATGCATTCTCCTATTCCCCCCCCCTCCACTCGGTCGAATGCTTAGGGTCATACGCTACCGGTGTCATCCCTTGAGCGCCCTAAGTGCTAAAAATTGTCAAACTTTGACAGGCCCTAACTCAAAATCTATGGCACCTATGAATGATCCATTTGAACCTATGAGGCCATGAGAGGGGTCCCTATAAAATTTTATCTCGGTTTTTCAATATTCCCTATGGTTTTATTAGGGCAGCATTTTTCAGTTGGTGAAAAAATCGTCAGTCTCATTCAATCAAATGTTGTCGCGTGGCCAATTTCTCATTTTGCTCATCGTGATCACGAACCGTCGATTCTAACATATCCATGTAGGCATTCTTACCATATTCATGCTCCTATTTACCCCCCCCCCCACTGGGTCGAATGCTCGAGGTCATACCCTACCGGCATCATCCCTTGAGCGCCCTAAGTGCTAAAAATTGTCAAACTTTGATAGAACCTAACTCAAAATCCATGGCACATGCAAATAATTTGTTTGAACCTATGAGGCCCCGAGAGGGGTCCCTACAAAAGCCTATCTCATTTTATCAATATTCCATAGGATTTTATTAGGGCAGGCTTTTTTAGTTGGTGAAAAAATCATCAGTCTCATTCAATCAAATGTTGTCACATGGCCAATTTCTCGTTTTTCTCATCATGATCATGAACCGTTGGCTCTGACATGTCCAGTTATGAATTCTTACCCTATGCATGCTCCTATTTCCCCCCCCACTCGGTTGAAAGCTTGAGGTCATACCCTACCAGCGTCATCCCTTTAGAGCCCTAAGTGCTAAAAATTGTCAAACTTTGACGGGCCCTAACTCAAAATTTGTGGCACCTACGAATGATTCATTTGAACCTACGAGGCCATGATAGGGGTCCCTACAAAATCCTATCTAGGTTTTTGAATATTCCCTACAGTTTTATTAGGGCATCATTTTTTCAATTGGTGAAAAAATCGTTAGTCTCATTCAATCAAATGTTGTTGCATGGCCAATTTCTCATTTTTCTCATCGTGATCATAAACCATTAGTTTTGACATGTACATTTAGGCATTCTTACCCTATGTATGATCCTATTTCCCCCCCCCCCCCACTTGGTCAAATGCTCGAGGTCATATCCTACCGGCGTCATCCCTTGAGCACCCTAAGTACTAAAAATTGTCAAACTTTGATAGGCCCTGACTCAGAATTCGTGGCACCTATGAATGATCCATTTGAACCTATGGGGCCATGAGAGGGCTCCCTACAAAATTCTATCTCATTTTTTTAATATTCCCTATAGTTTTATTAGGGCACCATTTTTTAGTTGGTGAAAAAATCGCCAGTCTCATTCAATCAAATGTTGTCGCATGGCCAATTTCTCATTTTGTTCATCGTGATCATGAACCGTCGGTTCCGACATTTCCAGTTAGGCATTCTTACCCTATGCATGCTCCTATTTTTCCCCCCCACTCGGTCGAATGCTCAAGTTCATACCTTACTGGCGTCGTCCCTTGAGCGCCCTAAGTGCTAAAAATTGTCAAACTTTGGTAGGCCCTAACTCAGAATCTGTGGCACCTATGAATGATTCATTTGAACCTATGGGGCCATGAGAGGTTTCCCTACAAAATCCTATCTCGATTTTTCAATATTCCCTACAGTTTTATTAGGGCAGCATTTTTTCAGTAGATGAAAAAATCGTCAGACTCATTCAATGAAAAAATATAGATAAACAAGCATTACACTGTAGACACATAATGATCATCAATATTTCCATGTATTGTATACACATAATTACCATTAAACTTGAATGTGACATCCATGAACGAATATGCAAACATGATTTTTCATCATTATCAATACAACTACACCAATGTACTCATGTACAGATACATTGTATATCATCAATATAACTAAACTAGTTTTCTCGTGGGCATTGTATATCATCATAACAAAGTTGCATCAATTCACATCCATATACAAATACAACATCCCACTTCATCTGCATTAGACATCCTCATGTCCTAAGAGAAAATCTTACGTAGAGCAATGCCTGCATATAAGTGAAGACCAAAATAAGAAACCTTTTTATGCGGAATGAATGTGCTACAAGAAACAAATTATAACACAATACAAATTATTTTTTCAAATTATAAATAGATCATTTGAAACATTTTTAAGACGTACAAGATTGTATAATTACAAAACTTACCAGTTTCTCTGCAAAGTCTACAAGGATAACTTTGAAGAAAGACGCATGTTGATTAAAGCCCTTCTCACTGCATTCTCTACATGGTTGAAGAGGATGGTGGATATTTTCATTTTTGAATGGCAATACATTCACTTGACATAGTGTGTGAAAGTTTACAAAATTTAATCACATTAACAAAGTGAGGGACTTAGTGTTTACACACAAAATTTAATCTCATTAATGCACACAAAGCATATGGTGTTGTGTTTGGCTATAAATTTTTGCAGTTCTTGAAAAGAAAACTTAAAAAGTAGCTAAATATTGATAACCCCAAGGAATATGTACCATCACCAAGAGTAAACTAGTCAACGGTGAATGATCTAACATGAACCTGTATTTTTAAGAATTGTTAGTCTACACATAAAATGCATACATGAACATAAAGGCTTTATGGTAATGACTTCAACTGAAATGCCTGATAATAAATGAAAAGGTGGGTTTATATACCGTAAATATACATCCCTTCAAATTATATCAAGTGAGCCCACTATGTTTCAATGCAAAAATCATAATGCGATAGTGTTGTATATCATCAAAAAGAGTTGCACGAGCATAAAGGTTTTGCGATAATTATATCATCAAAAAATTTCAAATAGTGTTGTCTTTGGTCTTCATTTTTTCTTGATGCTTCAACAACTTGACATTTGTAGCTATAATATGGTGTGAATACATGAGAATGGTTTTGTGTCTCTCATAGTCTTCAAATGTAGGTATGCTATTCTTTCTAATCATGTATGTTCACAACCAAGTTCCCATAACAACAACTGAACCTGTAGGATATGTGAACCCATCATCATCTATCACTAGTTGTGTTAGCTTTTATTTTCCCTGTACACATCGTGCCAACCAATATTCTGATCTCTCTTCATTCCCTTGTGGTGCAACAACTGCAAAAACATGTCCTAGTTGTACAAGATCTGATAGACGGTCATACTCAAGTGAACTTTCCATGTCATCATTTGACAAGGATATTGTTTGAGATAAAGGAGTTAGATATTGTGGAACCCACATATCAACCCACTCACTTGACTCTCACTGATCCCAATCACACAAAACACAACTCTAATAGAAACAAGTCAACGCTCGTGTCCAAATGGTCCATGTACTTGCATCTGAGATGAGAAATGAATGCATCTTTGAAGAATCTTTAATTGTTTGACAATCCAATCTGTCTCCCATTGTGCCCTCCTCAACTAACCAAAAGAATCTATTCACTGTTGAATCAAGAGTACCTCCATGTGACAATGTTGAACTACACCAATCAATAATAGAACGTGCTTTAGAGAAATTTGCACCTAAAATCCTCAATTTCTTCTTAACTAGAGCTCTCTTCAAACATACACCTACTCCATCATTCTCCCCCTTCCCATGCCCTGCCTCAAAAAACACCAAATATGAGGTATGCACCTCTCTACATGCATTCTACTCAACCAATAAAATATACGAGAATTCTTGAATTGACCCATAAAGTTATCTGACCATATGAGATGTCGATCAATTGAAATATCTCTTTATCTCTTTCCTTGGTATTATTTCCAATAGAATTGAGAGCATTAAAAATATTTTTGTCAATAATAGAATTTCTCTCCATCTTCTTGTCCATACGAATCTTCAATTTGTTTAGCAAACGTCTCATCTGTATCATCTTTAGCAATTGAACAAAAAGTTGGCATTGCTTGGTCAATGTCTTATTGCTAAAATTTTGGTCAAAAAGTTGTGTAGCCCACAATCGAACGGTTCTTATTGACCTCTTGCCTTAAAGATTAGCAATAATGTTCTCATCAATTTCAAGTAGCCATTTTGGGGTTCTTAAAGGTCTTGGATTTGGAATTTTTCTTTCATCCATGAGAGGATCTTCATTTCTGAAGTATTTAGGTGTTACATATTGTTCACTTGGCTGAGCAACTCTACCTTCAATGTCAAAGTTTCCCACATTTTCACCTCCAATGTCAAAATTTTCCACATGTTCACCTCCTATGACAAAATTTTCTACATTTTCACCTCCAATGTCAAAAAAAATCATATTTACACCAAAATTATGGACACCTTCATTGTCAACTCCCAAATTTTCACTTTCCATTCTCACATCATGTTGAGCATTTTCATTATCATTTTCACTTTCAAAATCTACATTTTTAGTTTCAATAACGTGTTCAACATTTTCAAATTCAATTTCCTCTTCACTCGAAGTAACATTAGCAATATTTAACATACCTTGTCTTCTCCTCCTATGACCTTCTCTATCTCTTTCTCTATACACTTCAATTTGGTCATTTGAAAGCTTTCTTTTGCATTTAGACTTTCGACGACTACTACTCCCCATTTACCTCCACAAATATTCTCCTAAATGATTGACAATGTAGGATTTGACTTTAAGAATCTCTCAAAAGCACAAATTTGTCTCAACCTATCTGAAAAACCCATGATTGTCGACAAAAACCAGAATGTGAAGAATGTGGGTCATTAGAATACACAAAATGGCCCACAAGGCTCTTTTTTATTTACAGAAATTAGAATTGGACATCCAATTTTAATGCATAAGTTTTGGGTCCCAAACAATTCCTATTGTCGCCTTCTTTTTAATGTTGCCACATTAATGGCAGTGGCAGAAATGGGATATCCAATTTGAGTACTCATATTATAGAGAGAGAGAGAGAGATTAGGAGAGAGAGGGGGGAGAGGGTAGGGGAGAGAGATTAGGGGATAGAGAGAGAGATTAGGGGAGAGGGAGAGAGATTAGGGGGGAGAGAGAGGGAGAGAGAGATTAGGGGAGAGGGAGAGGGATAGATTAGGGGAAAGGAGGAGAGAGAGAAATATTAGAGGAGAGGGGAGAGAGAGAGAGAGATTAGGGGATAGAGCGGGGAGGGGGAGGGGGAGGGGGAGAGAGAGAGAGAGAGAGAGATTAGGGGAGAGAGAGAGAGAGAGAGAGAGAGAGAAAGGGGGGGTAGAGATTAGGGGAGAGGGAGAGAGAAATATTAGGGGAGAGGGGGAGAGAGAGAGATATTAGGGGAGAGGGAGAGAGAGAGACTAGGGGAGAGGGAGAGAGAGATATTAGGGGAGAGGGGGAGAGAGATACTATGGGAGAGGGGTCATATGACCCCTTAGGACCCATAACAACCCAATATGGTGTTATAAGGGGTCACATTGTGTCCTAAGGGGTCATATGGTGTCTTAAGGGGTCATATGACACAGTATGACCCCTTAAGACACAATATGACCCATAACGACACAATTTGGTGTCGTAAGGGGTCATATATTATCTTAAGGGGATATAGGACCCAATATGATGTTGTAGGACACAATATGACTAATAATGATACTGTATAGTGTCATAAAGGGTCATATTATGTCCTAAGGGGTCATATGGTGTCTTAAGGGGTCATATGACACAATATGACCCCTTAGGACACAATACAACCCATAATGACACAATTTGGGGTCATAAGTGTCATATGGTGTCCTAAGGGGTCATAGGACACAATATGACCCCTTAGGACACCATAGGACCCATAACGACCCAATATAGTGTCATAAGGGGTCATATATTGTCCTTAGGGATCATATGGTATCTCATGACCCATTAGGACACCATATGACCCCTTAAAACATCATATGGTGTCATAAGGGGTCATATTACCCATAACGATATTGTATAGTATCATAAAGGGTCATATTGTGTCCTAAGGGGTCATATGGTGTCTTAAGGGGTCATATGATACAATATGACTCCTTAGGACACAATATGACCTATAACGACACAATTTAGTATCGTAAGCGGTCATATGGTGTTGTAAGGGGTCATAGGAAACAATATGACCCCTTAGGACACCATAGGACCCATAATGATCCAATATGGTGTCATAAGGGGTCATATGTTGTCCTTAGGGGTCATATGGTATCCCATAACCCCTTAGGACACCATATGACCCCTAACAACAGCATATGGTGTCATAAGGGGTCATAAGGGGTCATATGACCCATAATGACACCGTATAGTGTTGTAAAGGGTCATATTGTGTCCTAAGGGGTCATATGGTGTCTTAAGGGGTCATATGACACAATATGATGCCTTAGGACACAATACAA
Source organism: Cryptomeria japonica (assembly GCF_030272615.1). Taxonomy (NCBI): domain Eukaryota; kingdom Viridiplantae; phylum Streptophyta; class Pinopsida; order Cupressales; family Cupressaceae; genus Cryptomeria; species Cryptomeria japonica. The sequence goes on from NC_081408.1 coordinate 265,690,068, forward strand.
CTCATAACAACACAATTTGGTGTCGTAAGGTGTGATATGGTGTTCTAAGGGGTCATAGGACACAAAATGACACCTTAGGACACCATAGGACCCATAACAACCCAATATGGTGTCATAAGGGATCATATGTTGTCCTTAGGGGTCATATGGTATCTCATGACCCCTTAGGACACTATATGACCCCTAAAGATAGCATATGATGTCATAAGGGGTCATATGACCCATAACAATATTGTATAGTATCGTAAAGGGTCATATTATGTCCTAAGGGGTCATATGACATAATATGACCCCTTAAGACACAATATGACCCATAATGACACTGTAAGGGGTCATATGGTGTCCTAAGGGTTCATAGGACACAATATGACCCCTTAGAACATAATAGGACCCATAACAACCCAATATGGTGTCATAAGGGGTCATATATTGTCCTTAGGGGTCATATGGTATCCCATGACCCCTTGGGGCACCATATGACCCCTAACGAGAGCATATGGTGTCAAAAGGGGTCATAAGGGGTCATATAACCCATAACGACACTATATAGTGTTTTGGAGGGTCATATTGTGTCCTAAGGGGTCATATGGTGTCTTAAGGGGTCATATGACACAATATGACCCCTTAGGACACCATATAACCCCTTACGACACCAATAGGACACAATATGACCCATAATGACATAATTTGGTGTCGTATGGGGTTATATGGTGTCCTAAGGGGTCATAGGACACAATATGACCCCTTAGGACACCATAGGACCCATAACAGCCCAATATGGTGTCATAACAGGTAATATGTTGTCCTTAGGGGTAAAATGGCATCCCATGACCCCTTAGGACACCATATAACTGTTAGACACAGTGCACCACTGAGAGGGGGGTGAATCAGCAGTTCCCAAACTTTTCCCTTTAATTGTCCTATCTGTGTATACCGGTTATTAGATCTAACTCAATGCAGACTTATCGGTTAGAGGGGAGACTAATCAAAAATGCATTCACACACAAAGGTACATCACATAACACCAGCATATACGAGGAAAACCCAAGATGGAAAAAACCTTAGTGAGAAATGTTGTTGGAGTCTACTACTCCAATCCAGCCTCACAATAAATCTATGATTACAATGTTTAGGGCACCAACCCCTACACCAAGCTACAACTCAGTGAATACAAAATCATGTTTTTATACCAAAGTTATCTTCCTATTATAAATGGATTTTGTAACACTTCTATGAATCTCTCTGTTGGATCATCTATCCAATTCACTATTGGTTCTCTGCTAACCCTCACACTTATGCAACCTTACTCTCTGGTGCACTCTTGTCGATACACCCTCTTCTCCTTCTCTGTTGGTTCTTCTTTCTATCAGCTCTCTTTTATTTTTGCCACATAGCTGTTATCCACCATAGGGCTTGGTAACTTAGTCAGATGTCTACCATCTGATTCCTACTATTTTTCAACTTGTCTTCTCTACAATCTTCTGCAACTCTTGTCTGTCGGTTTGGTCACCACCGATTTATTCCTCTATCAGACTCAATGGTTGTCTACTGGTTTCCTCACTATTGTCGATTGAGCTCTTCAACTCATTTCTCACTCGCACACTCAATCTCTTTTCGGATTCTTGTTGAGTGCTTAACTGATTTCCTCTCTCCTGCAACAGCAACACTCTATCATTCAGTAACAACCTCCATCAATTTTGGCTTGCATATATAAACTTGTTTTGCCACCAAAAGCCAAAGAAGGGAAGCTGGATTAGAACTCTATTCGAATTTCGAGTGGTTAGGGTTTTCTTCTACCTGCCAAATCTGCATCCAATCTGATTTGATCTGCCTTGGATCGCACACCTACTTTGGAGGGATAAGCCATCACACATTTTACATCTATCCAAAGTATGTTTTCCAAGAATAGAAAAACTGACCTTATTTTCCGACCTTGAAATTTGTTGACACATTTATGATCCAGTTGTTTCCTTCTCAAGATTTTCCTACAATCTGATTTCCCTGCTTTAATCCCGGCACCAACAACTCCCAGAACTCCTTTTGTCGTTCATTCTTCCTTGAGCTACAATCCTCTGATTTGATCCACAAATCATGGGCTCCATATTAAATGTTCAACTGTCAAAACACCTACCATGCCTCAATGATATAAACACCTTCATCGAATTTTGCCTTCTTGCCACTTGGTACCTATGTATTGCACATGTCGGCATCCAACTTGGCATTCAACTTACCAACTTTGGGTTGAATCATACTTGATCATCCAGAAAATCCTCTTACCGGTAAAAAACCTTACCGTTTCAACCTTGCACTATGCTTCTCTTCTAGTGGAATACTCAATCGGTCAGCACTCTTGCTAACCTACCTTATGCACATCTTCATCAGATGGGAGTCTTCTGCATCTGCACATTATTGTATTACCGGTGGACATACTTACCAGTAAACACCTTGATGACACCATGTCATCATCCTTCAACTAATTTATCTGAGGCATCTGCATGTTGGTTTCAATCTTTGTCTACGGCGGCTCATTCTTTCCTTCTTCATCATCAATCCAGACAATATCTCAACCGGTTTGTCGAAGTGACAAACTCATCACTCTTCATCTATCCTGATAACTCATCATGCCTTATTTGTCAGTCCAGTGCATAACTTTGATTTCATGCACTTGAAGCATCTTTGTGATTCACCAGTAAATCCAGTGTGCCTTCAAACACCTGCCTTTACCTCTTCTTCCTTATAGCACAAAACTATGATGAACATTGTGCATAATAGGATATAAGCTCCACTTACCGGTGGTAGTGGATCCTTGTCTTCTGCATCCTACAATGCACTCATGTGGCTTCCCCGTTTGTGCAGCATATCTTCAAATAGGCACATGTGATCCAGTGTGGGAACATTCACTGTCGCTCATCTCTTCACATGGTGACTACATCTATATCCAATGGGAGTCTTGTTGTTCTGCATCCACACAGTGTACCGATGACTTGTACATCCTTCTCCTCCTATGTTGATGTGATTTAGGTAACACACTTCCTCTTCATCACAAACAACATCTCAAGCACCTTTCTCATCCTGCTTGTACACTGCTCATAAGCTTGTCGGTTGGAAACTACTCACTATCAACACAACTCTTACCAACTGACACCCTTCCCTTACCGGTGACAGACTATACCGGTAACCTATCCATATCTTCAACACAAGTCAAGCACTAACTTGTGTACCAGTGACTCCAATGGCCATTATTCTTAATGACATTCTCTCCCTTACCAGTGGTCTGCAAACCTAGGTGATATCAAATACATCACATCTAGTATGCATCAATGACAGTGTTGCACATACATCTCTTGTACCGGTAGCCTTCCTATACCAATTGGCATCAATGACAACACAATTCCAACAATGAGCCCTAACGACACCATACCGTGTCATAAGGGGTCATAAGGGGTCATATGACCCATAATGACACCATAGAGTATCGTAAAGGGTCATATTGTGTCTTAAGGGGTCATATGGTGTCTTAAGGGGTCATATGACACAATATGACCCCTTAGGACACAATATGACCCATAATGACACAATTTGGTGTCAAAAGGGGTCATGTGGTGTCCTAAGGGGTCATAGGACATAATATGACTCCTTAGGACACCATAGGACCCATAACGACCCAATATGGTGTCATAAGGGGTCATATGTTGTCCTTAGGGGTCATATGGTATCCCATTACTCCTTTGAACACCATATGACTCCTAACAATAGCATATGGTGTCATAAGGGGTCATAAGGGGTCATATGACCCATAACAACATCGTATAGTGTTGTAAAGGGTCATATTGTGTCCTAAGGGGTCATATAGTGTCTAAGGGTTCATATGACACAATATGACCCCTTAGGACACAATATGACCCATAACAACATAATTTGGTGTCGTAAGGGGTCATATGGTGTCCTAAGGGGTCATAGGACACAATATGACCCCTTAGGACACCCTAGGACCCATAACGATCTAATATGGTGTCATAAGGGGTCATATGTTGTCCTTAGGGCTCATATGGTATCCCATAACCCCTTAGGACACCATATGACCCCTAACAACACCATATGGTGTCATAAGGGGTCATAAGGGGTCATATGACCCATAAAGATACTATATAGTATCGTAAAGGGTCATATTGTGTCCTAAAGGGGTCATATTATGTCATATGATATAATGTCTTAAGGGGTCATATGACATAATATGACCCCTTTAGGACACAATATGGCCCATAATGTCATAATTTGGTGCCATAAGGGGTCATATAGTGTCCTAAGGGGTCAGAGGACACAATATGACCCCTTAGGACACCATAGGACCCATAACGACCCAATATAGTGTCATAAGGGGTCATATGATATCCCATGACCGCTTAGGACACCATATGATCCCTAACGACACCATATGGTGTCATAAGGGGTCATAAAGGGTCATATGACCCGTAACGACACCGTATAGTGTCGTTAAGGGTCATTTTGTGTCTTAAAGGGTCATATGGTGTCTTAAGGGATGATATGACACAATATGACCCCTTAGGACACATATGACCCATAACGACACAATTTGGTATCGTAAGGGTCATATGGTGTCCTATGGGGTCATAGGACACAATATGACCCCTTAGAACACCATAGGACCCATAATGACCCAATATGGTGTCATAAGGGGTCATATGTTGTCATTAGGAGTCATATGGTATCCCATGACCCCTTAGGACACCATATGACCCCTAATGACACCATATGGTGTCATAAGGGGTCATAAGGGGTCATATGACCTATAACAACATTGTATAGTGTCGTAAAGGGTCATATTGTGTCCTAAGGGGTCATATGGTGTCTTAAGGGGTCATATGACACAATATAACCCCTTAGGACACATTATGACCCATAACGACACAATTTGGTGTCGTAAGGGCTCATAGGACACAATATGACCCCTAAGGACACCATAGGACCCATAACGACCCAATATGGTGTCATAAGAGGTCATATGTTGTTCTTAGGGGTCATATGGTATCCCATGACCCCTTAGGACACCTTATGACCCCTAACGACACCATACAATGCCCTAATGGGTCATAGTGTGTCATAAGGTGGCAAGATGAACCATTATTACAATAAAAAAAGCAGTGCCAATATTGCTTACAAAAATTTGATACCTAAGGGGTCATAAGGTGTCCTAAGGGGTCATAGGACATAATATGACCCCTTCCCCCTCCCTCTATCTCTCTCTCCCTTCCCCCCCCCGCTCTCTCTCTCTCTCTCTCTCTCTCTCTCTCTCTCTCTCTCTCTCTCTCTCTCTCTCTCTCTCTCTCTCTCTCTCTTTTTCCCCACTCCCCCTCTCCCTCTCCCTAATATCATATACTAATATATTTATAAATTAATATATTGTATATTAATATATTAATAAACAATAGATTAATTATGTACAAATTTAGTTATTGAATTTACTTATTAAAATCGGATATCCAATTTCTGTTGTACAAATTTCAAATTTCAAATTTTGGCTCAGGTTTGCTTTGGGATTTGGCTTGGAAGTGACAAGCCTAGAAAGTCAACTAAAAAAACGTGTTTTTTAGTATTCCTTGATTTTCCAAACTTTACACTTGTGGCTGATGAATTTTTTATAGCCAAAATTGATAAAACGGAAAGGTTTTTTTAAGGACGTTCTTAGCTTTCCAACAATATAAGGCTTGTCTTATTTCAACTTTAATAAATAATTATTATTTATTTTATGATTGATAGACTGATTGAAAAACACTTTTTGTATCTGAAACATGCGTCACATCCTATGCTTCGCCTACTATAGGGAAAAAAATTTTAAAAATTGAATTTCATAAGTTTTTGACCAAGTTAAGGTGGTCAGATGTAGGAGTTCCTGAATTTCTGAAAATTTGTATTAAACAATTCATAAATAATTATTTACTTTATAAAAAATTATATAAAAATATGTGTCACATCAAAACATGAGTCTAATACTTATATTATAAATCCTATAAAAAATAATTACGATTTAATTGTGATTAGGGTGGTCAGACATACGCCTACTTATTATCTTTTTCCTGAAATTTAAGTACCACTGCATTGAAATTTAAAATTTTCATCAAATAGGATTTTTTTTACCAAAAATCAACTAGTAGCTTAGAAACTACATTCAATTTTATATAGATTCTCTTTTTACATATTTTAAAAATAATGTTCATAACTTATTCAAATTTTCATGTCAAGTTGCATAACTCTGATTTTTTGAAATTTCATTGCCACTGAAGGGCCTTTTTTGGGACACCATGATCTTGTGCATACCCAGACCTTAACATAATCTGAATTTGAAAAGAATTATATGGTTGGAAAGATAAGAGAGAACTTAATGTTTTCATGGTGTTTATTTTTGTTTTCACTAAAACACGTGCAAACCTGATGGTGAGCACAAACAAAAATGCGAGAAAATTTTGTATGTTTGTTGAAAAACATGTCTCTAACCTAAGAAGAACATCTGACCCTTTGGGTTGGATTCCCAAGGAAAATACAAGCCTAAGGCTTAATGTTTCCCAAGCTAGTTACTTTGATGCACACCAAATTTGGTGTGTGTCAAATTCAAAAAAACAAATTTTGCATTTGGTGTGTGTACTATTTGGTATGCACCAAATATGGTACACGCCAAATAAGGTGCATACCAAATGTATTACATTAAAAAAATTTAAATCTCTCTCTCTATTTGGCAATGTAATATATATATAAAATATAACATATGTATATATCGGTAGGATGTTTGAGAGTGGTTTTAGATCTCTAGGAATAAAATGTAGATTCTAGTTTTTAAAATATTCATATAAATTTAAGACTTAGTTAAACTTTATTAATCAAAATGCTCATATCAACATTATCTCTCTTTGGTATCTCCCTCTCTTTCCTGCATTCCCCCCTCTCTCTCCCTCCCTCCCTCCCTCTCTTGCACTTGTGCTTTCTCTCTCTCTAGTCTCTCCCTCAACCCCCACCTTCCTCCCTCTCTCTCTCCAATATCTCCCTCAAACCCCACCTTCCTCTCTTGCTCTCTCACTCTCCCCATCTATCCCTCTCATTCCATCAAGCCCTACCTCTCTCTCTCTCAACCCCTCCATCCATCTCTCTAGCTTGTTCTCTCTCTCTCTCAAACCCTCCCTTCATCCATCTCTCTAGCTTGTGCTCTCTCTCTCTCAATCGCCCACCTTACTCCCTCTATCTCTCTCACTTGCTCTCTCATGTATCTCTCTCTCTTTCCATGTCTTCCTCTCTATCTAGTATCTCCCACTCTTTCAATCAACCCCCCTCTCTCTCTTAGGTCTCTCCCTCTCTTTCCCTCCCTCTCTCTCCCTTGGGCTCTTTTTTCCTGGAGGTGATATACCTCGAGCCTAGGGAGAGAGGGGTGAGAGACATAAGGAGAGAGATAGAGGTGAGAGAGATAGAGGAGGATAGAGGTGGGTAATAAGATAGGGAGGGAGAGGTAGAGAGAGGTATATATGGAGGGAGGGAGAGAGAGACATAGGGGTCAAAACACAAAATTGTGTCACATTCTAGGCCAACTTATCAGCACAAGTGAATTTAAGTAATTCTAACTAAAAATTAATTTTAGTCAAATATATGGTCTATAGAGAGTCATTATAGCTATCTTGTATATGGTCCACAACTTTTCCAATTGGAATTGTCTACTAGATTTATATTTTATACCACTATGGGTCTAATTATTAAAAAAAAAATCCTTTTCAAAAACTTCATGTTTCAACAACTCCTACTCTTATTAAAAAAAAAATTTCAAATGTAAAATACCCTTTTATAGATCTATAAGTGATTTACACAATATATCTTTTTGTATTTTAATTATTTATTATATTTTATATTTTATTTTATTGAAAGTAGGTCTTCAGCACTAAATTATAAGGTTGATTATCTTGTAACGAAAAAATACTAAAATTTATTTAAAAATTTTGAAAAAATAAATGCACTAGAGAAAACAGTCTATGTCAAGATGATATAATTTTTTTCTAATTTGGATAGATAACTAAGAAAAAAGGTGATGCCAAATGGAAAGAGTTATATTTTGAATACATGCAACTTTTAAAATTTATTAAAAATTGTAATGGTGAATGATAGATCAAGAGGAAAACTACTCTTTCCCTCAAAGAGAGATGAGAGTTTCGCTATGAATTACCCTTCATACACTTTTCACCATATTACATTAGGAAGAGGATAGGATAATTCACTAGATTCAATCTCTCCACATGAAGATGGTAGATTGAATTCTGAATGAATTGGAAATGTTAAGTTGATCCCCTCTTCCTTGTTGGAAATGGAAAGGAAATTGGTTGATTTATGTAGTGAAAAGGTGACAAAGAACTAATTATAACTTGAGATCGGAGTATGGGATGAAGTTGTAGACCTGGATTTGGTAGTAATATGTCGAGACAAAGTCGCCCTACAAATTAGAGGAAAAGTTGTCCAGACTGTGGCGGGAATGTACATGGTCCTCCAAAAAATCCACGAAATGAAAAGGGTTTTTCCGCCTCTACAAATGAAGCCTAAATCTAAAAGTACATATGTGTACTTGCAACCTACACACAGAAAAGAGAGGAAATGGGTTGGGATTGGGGGTTTTCCTTTAGGTCAAACCCCAATATTGGAATTAACCAAGTAATGAAAGAAAGTACTTGCAAGTAGATGTAAATGAAAGACTGAATTGTAAATCACCTCAAGGGAGGTTGTGATAGCAATGTTGATAGAAGTGCTTGTGTGGAATTGAATGTTGAAATCAATCTCCTCTTCAATGGTTGAATCCTTGACTTGAATGCAACACCTAGCCTTGAAGGGAGACTTGAGAATGCTCAATGCTAGAAAAGAATGCTTGATCGCTTGTGTTAGATTCAATGACAGTCCCACAAACACTAAGATAGGGGGGTGAATCAGTGTCTAACTGGTTAGTTGAATATTTAAACTTATTTATAACTTTGCCTTCCAGAACAGTATACCGATAAACAAGAATTAATGCAGTAAATAGAAATAATAGAGACAGCATAGAAACACACCATAACACAAGATATTTTAACGAGGAAACCCGGTGAGGGAAAAACCTCGGCGGGATTTATGACCCACAATATTTACTCACTGGCCAATGAATAAATACTACTTACAATAGGGGCCTGCACATGCAGGGAGGCCAACAGCCTAGAGCTCACTACTCAAAGAAGAGTCTCACTGACTACAAAATGGATTATTAAATCCAATACAATGTACTACTCAAAATAGCATCTCTAATGCCAAGTTCAGTACTGGTTTAAGCTCAGTCATTAACCAAAACCTTCGATGTCCACTATATCACTTTATACATCATCCAACATACTACTACCTCTTCTACATCAAAATGACCTATTAGATATCATACATATATGAGTCTTCTACAATATACTCAGTCGGCTTACAAAAGATAATTATATTACAATAAACAAAAGTTCATCCCATGTCAGCTTGAGTGTTGGTATGCTTTGTTGCCAATGTAATCTGAATGTCAGTGTAAGTACCTGTTGGTGTCGGTGTCTGTCGGTGCATGTACAAACCTATTTCCAGTTGGTTGCCATTAATGACAACATCAACTATTCTCATGAGTGTAGAATGCCAACAATCTCCCCCTTTGGCATTGATGGCAACACTCATGAGAAAAATCCAAAACTGTGATCCCAAAACTCAAATCCAAAAAGATGTGCTCTCCCTAAGCAAGTGATATCCTCTGTACATGTATTTTTCTCTCCACTACTCCCCCTTTGACATCAATGACAAAGGATGTCATAAATAATCAAAAGAGTACAAAAATTCTACCTCAAGGTCTATAACCGGTTGGTTACTATTTGAAAAATGTCTACCAAAACTAGATTCAAACTCTACATAAACTTGTTGTTGTCAATTAGAGTTGCCTCAGTCTGATGGATCATACCAGTGAGATAGTGCATTTTTTGCTCTAGTGATCGCTCTCCTTGAACTGTTACCTTAGTCAATTCATCTCTCTGAGTAATCGGACTATCCAACCTCGGACCAAGTTTACTTTTGAGTTCCTGGGCATTGGACCTTATTCTTGCCTTCTCTCTCTCAAGTTTCTCCAACTTCTCCTCAAAAACTGCCATTTCCAGCTCAAAAACATATAAGTTCATATGAACTTATCATGTTGTCCACTATGTCATCAATTTCTTTTTGTGTCTTCTTGATTTCCTCATCAATGTCCTTTGTCAAACAGTGAGGTTTGCAAGCTTCTCTATATAACTCCTTATACTCCAAAATTGTAGAATTAAGTACTGGTAAAAGTGTGTCCAGGTGATCGGTACATTTCTTTATAGTTTTCTCAAAGAATGGTCTCTTTGTCAACTCTCTCCTTAATAGTATCCTCATTCACCTTATCTATCATTATTACATTATCAGCAATGAATTTGGACAATGTGTCCAATTTGCCTAAAGAATTATTACTGTGCTCTATCTTACAAGTAGGTGCAATCATCTTCAAGATAGGTAAAGTGTTATCAATTGCCTTAAATTCTAAGGCATTCCAATCAGTTATCCTCTTGATAGAATCCAATAGGACCTCTATTATGTTCCTAGATTTGAATTCTCCTGTTGATGTGCTAGATTCTACTATGAGTTTCTTCTCAACAGATGTTTGTCCAATTACCTTTACTATATCCTCTTTATTTCTATCAGATGCTTCCACTTTACTTACATTTTCTTCTGGTGGATCTGTCTGTGTATGTGCCTCTACCTTTGATGGTTTCTCAATTTGATTAAGCGCCTCTGCAATTGCTAGTTTCTCAGACTCAACATGAACCTTTGCCTCAGATTGTTTCTCAGTCTGTACAACTGTTGATTTCTCTAATTCTGGTTGCCTTGTGTTAGTTGTCTTATCCTCTATTGGTTCCTCAGTTTATGGTTTCTCTGCTTGAGCTGGTATCCTAGTTTCCTAAGAGTCAACAGTGAGTGTCAGTTTCTCTGTTTCCTAGGAGTCAATAGTCTGTGCCAGATTCTCTAAGATCTTGTTGTCCTTGACATCATCTACCTTAACCTCTGCAGTCTCTTTGTCCACCACAATGTTTATATTTTGTGTATCCACATTCATGGTAAAGAGTATTTTTGACTCTGGGTTAGTATCATCATGAGTTATACCTTCAGTAGCCATATCTAGTGGATTAGTTGTATGTACCGGTGATGTTGAAGTTAATGGAGGGGTGTCCTAATCCGGTGGAGGGATGTTATCTGTTACTTTTATAGCAGGTACACCACCTACTTTACCTTTTCCCTTATCTTTATGATATACCTTGAATATCCTTTCAACTTTTGGTCTCTTTCTTTCCTCTTTCTTTTCCTTCTCAACAAAAAATATGTCCCATTTATCTACAGTCTCATTTGCAATTTCCTTAACCCTTCTAGCCATCGAGCTTACTTGCCAGTGTCCACTGACAAATACTAACCAATTTGCTTCAGATATAAGCTCATCTATCTCTTCCTTAGAGTTTACCAGATGTATAGACAAAAGTGCTTCAACTTTCAACTTCTTATCCAGTTCCATCACAGATAGTCTTTTGGCTTCCAATCTCATGTATAAATCATCGGGTAAATCATCAATTACTTCTATCAAAACTTTCTTGTAAATATCCAAATGTAAAATAATGCTTTCTTTAATGGTTTGTTTGTCAGAATCCTTAATAGAAATACAATTTATTTACATTTACCAGATTACCTTCCTGTGTAATCTCATTCAGTAGATTGTCTAGTGTAGGGGTGATCGGTGTTTGTTTCTTCTTTGGTGTAAGTTTCTTCTGTGGTTCCCTAACTACCTGCTACTTTTTCCTTAGTGTCCTTTCCTTCTTAGGTGAAGGAGAGGGTACCGGTGAGGGTTTTCTCTTCCTCCTTTAAACTCTCTTAAACTCAGCAGCCTTTCCACTGTCAGTATCAGAAGATGTTACAACCGGTGAAACATGTGCTTCAAGTTGCAATCCTTCAAGCTCACTAGCTGATATGCCACTGATATTCATGACATTTTCCTTGATTTCATTAACCTTAGAGGCATCTCTAATAAACTTTTCTCTTCTTTTTCTCCTCTTCTGCATAGATACATTACTCTCAATGGTTTCTGCACTACCAAAGAATTCCTTAGATGGCTCCCTTTGTGCATCAAGTAGAGTTTTTGCATATGTCTCTAGAACAGATAGGTCTACCTCATAACCCATCTCAGTAACCCAAATAGTTTTAGGGCTTACTACTTCCATCCAAGTCTCATCTTGCTTAATGACAAAGCAAATTTGTTTGTCATACTTATCAACTATGCTTTGTAGTAACCTTTCCCTTACTCTCATCTTAGTTTAAAAATTTTTAAAGTAATCTACAATGTTATTATTACAGTCAGTGCCCATACCAATGAAAGCTTCCTATATCTGTTTTCCTTCTGGGATGTCATAACCAAAATCCTTGTGACCTATGTTGGGTATCTCTTTGGTAAAGTATAGCATCAAGCATACTAGTAGGTTCCCAAAATGGAAAGTACCTTTCTTATCTCCCTTAATCTTCTTCAAATTATCAATCAGTTCATCTTTAAGCCATTCACAAACATCAATTTTAGCATTATTGTTCACCATTTCATATGCACTCTGAATACAAAGGCTAGAAATAGAATTCAGTCTATTTGCATGTGTTGCTTTATATCCAAGTATCATACCTACATATCTCATATTTATATCCTTAACGTCATTCACTCTAACTGATCTGCCATCAGATGTGGCTCCAGTTAACTCCATAACTCCCTTGTTAGGTATTTTTTTGGTTTTATCAAGCCTAATACTAGTTGAAGGTAAACCAGTAACTGCCTTAATTTCTTCCTTGGTTATCTTGCAAACTGACTCTAACCATATGAACTCTCCATGGACTCTGCTTAATACAAGTCTTATAACTTCCTTTGGAAATTCAGGAATGTTCAGTATTTCTACAAAACCTATCTTCCACAATCTTATGTTCAGGTTTAATTGCACCTTGTTCATCGGTAATAACCTCATTAAATATTTTCTTCAAATCCTCAGTCCCTAGGTTTTCTATGTTGCAATGTATGTAGATTCTAAGGTCTTCAGCAAATGCTACAGCCTTTGGAATTTTTGAAAAACTCCAACAGAATCATCTTGTTTTGAAATCTTAGGGATAATCTTAAACACGGGTCTAGGGCGTTTGACGTAAACAATGGTAGGGTTTGCAATAAACTCAGGATCAAAAGATGAGGTTACCATTTCAAAAGATAAATACCTCTTAACCAAAATTCTTTCTGTCGTGCTCTGTGAAGTGTACCTGTACCTGCAACCACAATGCACTCAATAAATCATTACAAGAAATGGTTAGCAAATTGAAACAATGAAAGATAAACCATTAACTAATCGACTTATTGCCTCCTAGTAAATGCGAGTGTGGATTTTGCTCTCAGATCTTAGTATGCAAATTCCAGTGACTTGACTACACTTAGATGGAGGGTTTGAATGATTATGCATGAACTAATATGATAGCATGATTAAGCTACATGAATTCATGATTATCCTAGAATGATTTAGCTAAGATTCAAACCAAATTGAGCATGATAACATTGCTAAACTAATGAATTATAAGCTAGATGCCTATAATAACAATGCATGAATCAAAAATGATATGAATTGGCCTAAATTAGTGAATTGGTAAAGTGGCCATGAATTAGGACCAAAATGAATGTATGTGAATTGGCCATTTGTTCTCCAAAATAGGGTCTATTTATAGGATTTCCCAAGGCTAGGGGTGAGGTGGCAGGATTCAATGGTCAAGATTGATCTGAAGATATCAGTGGTTAAATTGGAGGAGGTTGGCAAAGGGTGTTGGATTAAAGGGAACACTTAGTGACAAGTTTCACAAAGGTTTTAGAAGATGTTAGATGAAAGGGGATGAGGGTAGGTAGAATGGGTTAGGTTGTTAAATGTTAGGAGAATTTGAATTTAGAAATTCATTTAATAGGAAAATGGCTAATTAATCTCAACAACTCATAATTGATTTGTTTTAATTAATTAGGGGATTAGAAGAAATGATTTGTGATAGGGAGGAATTAATTAATTTGAATTAATTAATCAAAGGGGATTATTGAAGTGAACCTATTTAATAAATCCTTAGATTTATTAATAAGTAGATGAAAATGGAGGAATTTAATCAAATTGTTAATGAATTCAATTAAATTGGGGAGGGAGATTAATCAAATAATTGCTTATTCAATTAATTATCTTCAGACCATTTTTAGGTGTATACATTTTCAATGCCTAAAAATTCACTTCACAGCTTTGCCTTAGAATGCCCTTGCTCAGTGTCATGCTCTATAATTGTTTGAATGCTTGGTGAGTCAAAATGAGGGGTTTTCCGCTGCTTTATAGCCAAAAAGGTTCCTTAAAACCACATTAAATGCTCATTGATTACGTGAAAACTTAACACATCTACCGGTAAAGAAGAAATGTATCTTCTCACCATCAACCGAGGGTAGAATGCATGATTTTCAACTTGCTGCAGTACCCCCTAAGTATTATTCTTCAGTTGGATGAAGAATCTCCTACCAGTGGAGGATTACTCTGTTCTGTCGGTGCAGAGATAGATTCATCAACTTTCTAATTTTCCTTCTTAATCCATTGTTTTGAAAATTCTTGATTTATTTCATTTACCTTTTCTTTTCCCTTCACACTAGATCCTTTATTGTTTGTCGGTATAGTCTTGCTTCTACAAAATTTTGCAATATGCCCAATCTTGTTACATGCATAACAAGTTACATTATTCCTCTGAATATCCTTTCCATATCCTTGATCGGTTTGTAATTTGCATTGATTAGATAAATGCCCAAATCTACCACAAACATAGCATTTCACATTCATTCTGCAATTTTCTGAATTATGACCAACTTTATTGCATTTGGAACATTGACCAGTGGGTGAGTTTGTATTCTGATTATTTCTAAATTTACACTTATTTTCTCTATGACCATATTTGTTGCAATTGAAATATTTCCCATTAAATTTATAAGCATTAGGTTGTCTTACCAGTTTGTTGTGATCTTGATTATTTGCAGTACCAGAACTTTCTCCATGTTCAAATCCAATTCCATTGATATCTCCATTAGGTTTCTATCTTTTCAACATGTCATCAAGCCTTTCTGAACTTTTCTTGAATTTGTCTTTGTGCTCATTTGCAGTGACCAACTCATTTTCCATAATTCCAACTTGTCTTGTAAGCTCCTCCTTATCATGTTACATGTGAATCAGATCTATCTTTAGCATATCATTTTCATGACAAAGTCTTAGATTTTCATTTCCTGCATCATTAAGTCTCCTAGTCAAGTCTTCTTCATTCTTCTTCCTATCTTCAATATCCTTACATAACCTCATAGTCATATCTTGCATTTCATTCTTCATATTAGTGTTCTCTTGTCTCAACTTATTTGCAATGTCTCTAAGAGTTTCCTTTTCATCATCCTCATTCTGCATTTTCTCATGAAGTTCCTCTCTCTTATTTTGTGCTATAACCAGGTTCTCCTAAAGTCCTTTAATGAATTCCTTAGTAGTCCTCAGATCATCTTCAAGTTTTATATTCTTCAATTTTTATACATCAAAATCTTCAAGAGCTCCTTCCAACTATTTTCTTAAGTTCTCCATCTGTACCAGTTTCAGAATCTTCCTCAAGTTGTTAGGATTTTGCAAATAGAGGACCAAGCTCTGATACAAATTGTTAGATTCAATGACAGTCCCACAAACACTGAAAGGGGGGGATGAATCAATGTCTAAACGGTTAGTTGAATATTTTAACTTATTTATAACTTTGCCACCCAAAACAATGTACTGGTAAACAAGAATTAATGCAGTAAATAAAAATAATATAGACAGCATAGAAACACACCATAACACAAGATATTTTAACAAGGAAACCCGGTGAGGGAAAAACCTTGGTGGGATTTATGACCCACAATATTTACTCACTGGCCAATGAATAAATACTACTTACAATAGGGGCCTGCACATGCAGGGAGGCCAACAGCCTAGAGCTCACTACTCAAAGAAGAGTCTCACTAACTACAAAATGGATTATTAAATCCAATACAATGTACTGCTCAAAATAGCATCTCTAATGTCAGGTTCAGTACCAGTTTAAGCTCAGTCATTAACCAAAACCTTTGATGTCCACTATATCACTTTATACAATAATTTCCTATTCATCCAACATACTACTACCTCTTCTACATCAAAAGGACCTAATAGATCTCATACATATATGAGTCTTTTACAATATACCAAGTTGGCTTACAAAAGATAATTATATTGCAATAAACAAAAGTTCATCCCATGTCGGCTTGAGTGCCAATATGCTTTGTTGCCGATGTAATTTGAATGCTGGTGTAAGTGTCTGTCGGTGTCGATGTTTGTCGGTGCATTTAGAAACCTATTGTCAGTTGGTACCAATTGGTTGCCATCAATGACAACATCAACTATTCTCATATAAGTGTAGAATGGCAACAACTTGTGAATTTCCCACTCATCCAACTTATTGAACTCATACAAATGAGAGGATGAACGCCCCTTAAATACATGTTAGTGGATTTGATTTTTTTCACAGGCTAACATCAGGGGAGTTTCATGCTCGATGCACAACCAACAATGCAACCCTAGGAAGGGTCCTGAACCAAAATAGGGTAGTGACAGGGGTGCCACACCCCTGTCCTACGAGGACAAGGGTGCCACACCCCTATCCAAGGGGGGATAGTGGTGCCATGCCCTTGTACAAGGGGGGACAGTGGTGCCATGCCCCTATCCAAGGGGGGATAGTGGTGCCATGCCCCTATCCTACCCCTTTCTCCAAGGCAGAGTTCAGACAGGGTGATGCAGAGGCCAAGGAAGAAGTTGTTTCTGAAAGATAAGCCATCTTCAGTATTTGATTAGGCTAGAGGATTCGAACTTGCATGCATGAGGACCCTAATGCAGTCAAATATTGCTAGGGTTACAATTTTATGACACTACATTTATCCCCCACTTTAGCGGGAGTATAAGTGTACGCCAATACTATCGGTAAAGTTCAAGGAAACATGATTGAAAGACTTTTACCACATCAAGGAGGAAAGATGTGCCAAGCCCCCAATGGACTTAGGATCTTACAACTTTGACTGACAAATTAAAAGGGAAGATTGAGAAGGGGAGAACTATGACTACAAGTAGCAAAGTTCCCTCCACTATGAGTCATGAAGGCAAGGATACCAAAGATTACAAACCAAAACAAAGTTCACTAAGTAATTTTATGTATCACAAGAATGAAAGTATGAGCAGAGTGTATGCCCCCATGTTAAAGCGATCACATGTGCCTTATCGAGGGCAATTGCTTTAAGGTAGGATACACCCAAGGGAGATAAGGAAGGATCACGTTATCACAAGGATTTAGCCCCCAATTGAGGTATAAACCCAAGGATAATGAACACAAAACATGAGGTAGTGTCTCTTTCCTCAAGGTCAATATGTTGTATGATAACTCATGTATATCATGTATGTATATGCATATAATAATCTTCATTCCCCAAAGAAGGACACTACCTTAGAAGAAAGGGAAGAGAGGATGTCTTTTGAGTCAACATGAAAGAGACCAAGAAAAGATCTCAATGCTTTGCATCATCCCCAAGTAGACATTAAGGGAATAATAGAACAATAGGGATACACATAGAAGAATGGACACAAAAGAGAATGAAAGGAGAGAGAGAGAGAGAGAAAGATCTGCAATGCTAATATTGCTAGTAGAGCACAACATCTACCTCTTGATCTTGTTGATCACTATTTCAGGAAGGAGATCAACATGCCAGAGGAGCAACATCGAACACAGCAAATGGAGCTATCACAAGATCCAAACAAGGACTATGCTCATGTTGTAAGTCACTTTGTTCGATTCTAGGAGCTAGGATTAGGGTTTGTGAAAACTCATCTGATAAATACTTGTCCACATCAGCATACTCATACTCACTGTCAGAAGCATTAGGAGTTTTATTAACATTATGAATAACATTTTCACCCATTCCTTCATCAAATTTTAGAGAAAGAGGAGCAAGAACACTAATAGGAGTAAAACCATCACATGTTTTATGCAACTTATGATTTGGAGATGTAGGTTGAACATCTTACTTAGGAGAAAGGGAATCATGTCAATTGTTTGAGTCTGAGGAGATTGAATATTTTGAGGGATAGCTTCATGAGCTCGAACACTGCATCTTCATTAGTGTTCTCTCGTACAACAATTCTCTCGAGTCTTAGTGGAAGGTTGAGAAGGAGGAGGAACATTTGAACAAGTAGGAATATTTCTCTCCTTGATAGTTGAAGGTTTAGGTTGAGGTCTTTTTGGTTGAACAATAGGAGAAGCAAGCCTCTTCTCTCGATAAGAGGAAGGAGGTGGAACTGCGCCATAGAAAGGAGGAATATTAGGTGTAGGAAGGAGACCAAGTCCATCATGAGGAGGAGGTATAGGTATAACCTTAGGAATAATGTTGGTGTTCTCCTTAAGAAAAGGTAAAGTCACATCCATAGGTATAGGTGGACAATCTTCCTTAGGAGGGAGATTAGTTCTATCCGTGAGGGCAAGAACCTTATCTTGAATAATAATAGGGATGTCAAGTGTTGGAGATCTAGATTGACTTAAGGATCATTATTCCATTTTTGATAAGATTGAAAAAGAGCATCGCTCCTTAATGAAAGAGATTGAAATTGTTTATGCCAAAAGAAATCAATAGGAACACCGAGGCTTCTTTCGAATGGATGAAATAAGCTATGATTCATGGTTATGATTTCTCCATTGTGAGGATTTTCCAAAAACTTGTGGATTGGAGAAGCAATAGCCTTCATTGAAGATAGCCAAGGGTAGCCCAACTTCACACAGAATTGCTCATAAACAAGTATGATAACAAAGTCAATATCCAAGGATTTAGTATGAACTTCAACAGGAGGAGTAATAGAGCCAATGGTAGGACAAAAGAAGCCATCAAATAACTTCACAAGCACATTAAAAGCATCATGTATTGGTTTATGCAATCATAAAGTGAAAAGATACTCTTCAGTTATGACATTAACCATGCAAGAGGGATCAATCAGGGCACCACAGCAAGGGATATCCTTAACCTTCACCACTATGTATAAAGGGCCATCGGGTGCTCTAATGGTCTTACTAGGGTCAAATGTAATACAAGGATCTTTAGGCATATCATGTGTTTCTACCATATTAACCAAGTTTGGAGCCACAAAGGTGAATTCTTCAGAAGAGAGAATGAGATGGCAAGGGACCAGTGAAAATATTAATATTTTGATTAGGAGGAGCTACTGATTTATTCCCTATCATTCACACCTGCCATAGATATAGTATTATTATCAATCAAGTCTTGAATTTTATTTTCAGTGAAAAACACTTCTCAGTATCATGACCAGGTTGACGATGAAATTGACAATAGGAATTGTTATCAAAATAAGGAGATGCAAGTTTGGAAGGATCAATTTATTTTATATGAGGAAGTTTGATAATATTTTTGTGCAACAACTGAGATATAATACTATGTAAAGATTCATTCAAAGGAGTAAATTGTCTTTCTCTTTGGAAAAATTTAGAAATAGAAGGCACACCTGTTGTAGCATTCCCATGGTTGTTGTTGATTGAATCATTGAACTTGATGAAGATTTTTGTTGTTTTGAACTTCACAAACGGTTGTTGAACACTCTCCCCCTTATCACTCAGAGCCATAGGAGTGGATTGCTCCATTTGACTCACAACCAGTTGATAATTGTTGAGTGTTGCACACAATTGTGGAAAAGAAGTAAACTCAAAAAAAGGAAGCTTTTCCTTGATATATTTTTGTAAATTAGAAATGAAAATTCTTTGAATATCATTATCAAGTACATGAAAAGAAATTTGAGCACACAAATGCTTATATCTACCAATGAAATCAGTCACTTTTTCTTTAATGCCTTGTTTACAATACATTAAATTAGTCAAACTAATTTTACAACCAATGTTGTTTTGAAATTGTTGGATGAAAGCATTTTCTAGTTGTTGAAAGGAAGTGATAGAATAAGAAGGCTGAGAGAAATACCATTGTAAAGCCTTATCTCTTAGTGTTCTTGTAAACAGTTTTGCAAGAAATCTCTGATTATAAGCAAAATCAGTACACAAGGTTTGCAATGTTTTGACATGTGTAAGAGGATCACCTTTTCCATTATAGAGTTTCAATTGAGGAATCTCAACAATTTTAGATGACATGGCTTTAACAATATCAAGAGAAAGTGGGCTCATAACATCGAAGGTGGGTACACTAAACTTGGATTGACTCATGGAATCAATTTGTTGTTGTAAAGAAGACACAGTTTGAGCAAGATTGTTAATTGTCATTTTGGTAGAAGAATTGATGTTAGACATAGGTGATTGAGAAGGTGGTGTGATGTTATTGAAAGAAGGCATGGAATGAGAATAAGGTGGTGGGACATTATGATAAGTAGGCATTGGTAATGACTGGGTAGGAAAAGGGACACTTAAAGGAGGAATAAAATTGTTGAAGGAATTGCCCCCTTATGTCACACTGATTGGTTGAGGAATAATAGGAACACTCATGGAAGACACAGGTAAAGATGGAGGATTAAATGAAGAAGAGGGATTACCCCCATGACCAATTGTTGTAGGGATGACATGTTGAGTTTAAGTGGCCATGATAATAGATGTGAAAGTAGGAGTACTAGTCATAGGAGTAGTCAAAGGAATTGAAGGATTGATTTGTGTTGAAGGTTGTGAATAACCTAGGGTTTCAGCACAACTCTTGATAGGCATGACATTAGAATCAACAATATGTGCAATGCCATGCAATATATCAATTCCATTCTTATCACTTTGAAGCGTGTATTTAAGATCTTCAATTAATGGAAGAGCTCCACTATTAGGGTATTCTTGGGACATCCATTGTTGAAATCTATCAAATTGATTGTCCAATGTGGAAAGTTGATCTAGAGAAACCCTAGTTAAAGTTTCTTCTTCATCATTGAATTCATGAATGGGGTGAATAGGCACATGATTAGGATGGGAAGAATTAGCATGATCCTCATTAAAGCAGTATCCCAAATTAGGCTCCATCTCCTCGGTAATTAAACCTTCGGAAGCCTTAATTCTAATGCTTTGTCTAACAGGGATAGGATAGGTAGGACTAATAGTGGTAAAACTCATGCACTAGAGGGAAAATTAGAATTTTGAATTGTAGAACAAAGCTTACAAAAATGAGTAATACAAAATCTATGAAAATAATGATTACACAATTTGAACTTTGCTCGAAGAAGGGAATGACACAATTTCTAAAAATGAAAGGAAATTGAAATTTTAAATTTAGGGCCAAGGGAATACCACTTAATTTTAGAATCAAAATTTTTAAAATTAGGGCAGACTATAATTAACCTCTTAATTTAAAAAAATTTCTTGAAATTTGAAATGTTGAATTAGGGAAGTATTTCCGATTCTAAAGGGATCAAAAATCGATAAAATAAGCCAATCGTCTAGATTTAGGCTATTAAATACAGTCATAACAGTCTCCCAAATTTTGGGAAAAAAAGTCGAGGACCGTGGCGGGAACGCACATGGTCCGATGAACTTTTGTCCAAATTTTCACGGATGGATATTACGATGATTTTAAAGCTAACCCCAAAAAATTGGCAAATTTTACGATCTCTAGATGGGCGAAATGAAGGCACAAATGTGAAAATAGGACCCTATTAGGGTTTTGAAGAAAAAGAGGAATTGAATTGCAATTTTGAAAAGGGTCAAACCTAATGGATAGGGACACCTTGGAAAATGTTCAGAAATCTGAATGTACATGAAATTGATTTGAAATTCACACAAAATCCAATTAATTGTAAAAATTAGGGTTTGATGACCTAACCACTTAATTTTAAAATTTGAATTTTGGGGAAAAGGGGGAAATTCAAAATTTGAATTGTAGGATTATAGACAAGTCTGAGAACAATCAAAAATCTGAAAATTAAATGGAAATCCAATTGTTGCACAAGTCCAAGATGATTTTTGAAAATTAGGGCTTTGACAAGTAACCTCTTAATTTTGGAGATTTTTATTGCAAATTGAACAAGACAATGAGGAAATTGAATTTGACAATCAAAACAATTTTCAGATCTAAGACAGCCATAAGCGATTTTTACAAATCTCAAGTTTAATTTTAATTAAAAACTAGGGTTTTTAATGATTTAACCACTAAGTTTGTAGAAATTTGAAACTTGTAAATGAAAAATATGCAATTTTGTTTGAAAGAAAGCATGCAAGATGGCGGGTTCACCAAAATGTAATGGTGGAAAAATGGTGAATGATAGATCAAGAGGAAAACTACTCTTTCCCTCAAAGAGAGATGAGAGTTTCACTATTGATTACCCTTCAAACACTTTTCAACATGTTACATTAGGAAGAGGAGAGGATAATTCACTAGTTTCAATCTCTCCACATGAAGATGGTAGATTGAATTCTGAATGTTAAGTTGATCATCTCTTCCTTGTTGGAAATGGAAAGGAAATTGGTTGATTTATGTGGTGCAAAGTGACAAAGAACTAATTACAACTTGAGATCAGAGTATGGGATGAAGTTGTGCACCTGGATCTGGTAGTAATATGTCAAGATGAAGTCGCCTTGTGAATTTGAGGAAACATTGTTTGGATCATGGCAGGAATATACATGGTCATCCAAAAAATTTGCAAAATGAAAAGGGTTTTTTCGCCTCCGCAAATGAAGCCCAAAACTGAAAGTACAGCTACGCACCTGCAACCTACACATAGAAAAGAGAGGAAAATGGGTTGGGATTGGGGGTTTTCCTTTAGGTCAAACCCCAGCTTTGGAATTAACCAAGTAATAAAAGAAAGTACTTGCAAGTAGATGTAAATAAAAGACTGAATTGTAAATCACCTCAAGGGAGGTTGTGATAGCAATGTTGATAGAAGTGCTTGTGTGGAATTGAATGTTGAAATCAATATCCTCTTCAATGGTTGAATCCTTGACTTGAATGCAACACCTAGCCTTGAAGGGAGACTTGAGAATGCTCAATGCTAGAAAACAATGCATGAATGCTCTTGAATGCTTGATCGCTTGTGAATTTCCCACTCATCCAAATTATTGAACTCATAAAAATGAGAGGATGAATTCCCTTTAAATAGATGTTAGTGGATTTTATTTTCATCACGGGCTGACTTCGAGGGAATTTCCTGCCTGGTGCACAACCAACAATGCAACCCTAGGAAGGGTCCTACCCCAAAATAGGGCAGGGACAGGGGCGCCACGCCCCTTTCCTACCCCTTTCTCCAGGGTAGAGTGCAGACAGGGTGATGCAAAAGCCAAGGAAGAAGTTGAGCAATCTCTAGTCTCTAATCAGGCTAGAGGATTCAAACTCGCATGCGTGAGGACCCTAATGCAGTCAAAAATTGCTAAGGTCGCAATTTTATGACACTAAAAAAATATATATACATAAAAATAGTTTAAAATATATTATTGCACTAAAGTTTCAATTTATCAATATACACAAAAAAATTGAAGAAAAAGAGGCAAAATTTATTATATAAAGTGTGATGCCTCATGTAACTTCAATTTTAGTATTTTATCAACAACTAAATTATAGTGTTTACTTTATAAGAAAGTATATTCAAATCATTTTTAATTTTTTTTTTTAATTACAATTATAAATACACAAAAAAAAAATATTTTGTTAGTTTACATCATTTCAAAATTAAAAACATATATTTCACTTTCTATTGATTCAATTTAAAAAGTTGAATTAGTATTGGCCATTTTCTTTACAAAAGTGTGACATAGCTTTGTGTTTTTACCCATAGGGATAATGAGAGAGATGAGGAGAGGGAAGAGAGAAGAATGGAGGTATGAATAGATATGGGGGTAAGGAGGGAAGGAAAGGTAGAGAAGGAGATATGGTGGGAGAGGCCTAGAGAGGAGAGATGTAGAGAGGTGAGGGAGAGAGGGAGATGTTCATAAAGAGATAAAGAGGGTTAAGGAGATAGGGAGAGAGATGGAGAGGAAGGTAAATAACTAGAGAATAAAGAGACCTAGATCCTAGGGAGAGAGGGATGGGAGACCTAGGGGGAAGATAGAGGTGAGAGATAGATTGGGAGAGAGGTGGGTAATGAGATAGGGATGGAGAGGGAGAGAGATAAAGATAGAGTGAAGGAGAGACCTAGGGATGAAGAGATATAGAGAGTGGGAGGAATAAGTAATGATTGATATAATGGGGAGAGAGGGGAGAGAAATAATAAGAGAGGAAGAGACAATAATAAAGAGCAAGGGAGGAAGGAATAAAGATGGCGGTAAGGAATGAAGGTGAGGTACAAAAAGAGAGAAGGTGAGAGAGACCTATGAAAATAAAGGTAATGAGGGGGAGATGTGTAAAGAGAGAGAGAGAGAGAGAGAGAGAGGTGGGGGGAGAGAGGGAGAGAGAGAGAGAGAGAGAGAGAGAGAACATACAATAGAGAGTGAAGGGTAGGAAAGATAGGTAAAGAGGTAGTGTTAGATCTTAGGGTTGAGAGGAGAGAGTGAGATAGAGAGAGGTAGAAATGGGATAGAGGAAAAGTGATAGAGGGAGATCTATGCATTTAGAGTTTGGGGAGATAAAGATAGTGGCATAGGGAGAGTGAAATAATTATGATAGAAGCATGCTAATTATTGAAATTTGACTGTCTCAAAATTTAAATGTTTATCTAAAACATAGAATCTACATTATAACTCCTAGAGATTTGAAACCACTCTCAAACATCCTACTAATATATACATGAAATATAACTTAAAGTATAAGAAAGGAAAAAGACATGTTGAAATGTGAATTATACTTAAATATGGTGAGTGTCTTGTTAGGTGCACACCAAACAGCTACTTTTGGGTTAAAAAAATTGGCAATTTTTGGTCCCCCATCTTGTGCACTTACCCTCTAAAATTATTGGGTTATCCCTTCACCTGGGTTTTATTCTTAGAATTACAAATAAAATTTGAGCCTCACCCTGACATGTAATTCTATGACCCATATCACTAATCCTTCTTTGATTGTGGATTTGAACAAGTCCCTTTCACCTAATATCCTAGTAGCCTATTCTTCGGTCATGGTTAAAACCCCTCCCCACTATAAAGGTAATCCATCCTATGTCAACCCTCAATGCACTACTAAGCTAAAGAACATTGATGCCTCTATTGAGTCTCAAAAAGGGAAAAATGTTAATTTTTCTAAACCCTCAAAAGAAATTTTATATGATTTATCTTCTTCTTGGTCCACTTCAGAATTGTCCCCTAAAGACTCTCATCCTCACAATTTTGAGTCCATCCCTAAGCACTTATCCTCAAATTGGGATGCCTGACTCATTCTCATTTTTCTCCCCTTATTTATCCTATTTGTGTAGAGGTTACTACCAAGGTCAACGATTTATGCAAGGCCTACAATTTATAGACTGAAATTATTAAGTGGCTACTTGTCTAGTTTAATATTGCGAAGGGAAATATCAACAAATTGGAGGATATGGTTGTGACTAAGGCTAAGGCTATGGATTGGTCTTATAAGATAGTTGATGATATGGTTTGGACTACTATTCAAGGTCTAGATAAGAGGTTGGACAAGCAGACTTTCTTGGAGGATGAGGTGAATTCTTTAAAATCCAATGTTATCTTAGAGGAGGAAAGAAAGAGTATGAAGAAGATCATCACTGGTCTCTAAGACAAACAAAATAAAATGATGAAAAACATGGAAGATATCATTGCTTTCAATAAGGATATGATTAACAAATTTGTTGAAAAACTGAATTCTCTTAAGCCTATGTGCACCTTCTTGCACTCCTATGCACACCTACCTTGTCAGGAGCAGCCAAGAGTCAATGCATCTTGTAGAGGATCGCAGCTAAAGATTGACTTGGGGATTGCTTTCCACTACTTGCCCCCTAACATGAAACTATAGTTTGTAGAATATTTAAGGTTGGTAGGTAAGTTTTAAACTTAAATAATTTAAGGAGGAAGATGATTGGAGTACATAAGATAAAAGGGAAGAATTTTTTCCTGGTCAAACGGTAAAAGAATTTTTTGTGTGCAGCAGCAATAGGAGGAATGCTTTTTGCTCTCTGAGTGATTATGAGTTGACAATAGAAACTGCATGTTCGTTGGTTGAGAGTAGTGATTACTCCAAGTTTGAAAACCTCCAAGTAACTAGTTAGTTAATGAGCCAAGTGTAGCTCCAAGTGTTTTAGAGTCTAAGAGCAACTCCAAAATGTTGCAAGTAATGTGTAAACAATAGTTTGTAATCAATTTTTAGTCAATAGTTTTTTTGAGTTTGTAGTTTGTTTTGTAGTTTCATTTTTTAGATTTAATTAAAGAATAAAATCATTGCATGTCTCCATCATTTGTTAATGAAGCTTCCGCTATATATTTTGAGTGATTGGCAATTGAATTGCAATCTTATATTTATTTGTGTGTTCGAGTTTCTCAGATTTTGAGATTTGTGCATTGGTCTATGTCCCTTCCTAGGAATCTTAGATATTTTACATGGTATTAGAGCTTTATTTTGAGCATTTTTATATTTCTAAGTTGGTATCCGAGCTCTAGTCTAAGTATTTTAATATTTCTAAGTTGGTATCAGAGCCATTTGGCCCTAAATCCTTGTGAGTTTGGGTTTTTATTTTTTTGGGTGTTGAGTTTTCATGTGTAGGAGACATGGCTAGAGATGAAGGAAGGAGCTAGCAACTATCACTATCCTTTAATGAATAAAGTTATGATTTTGGGGGAAAAAAGATGAAGACCATCATGGTTGCAAATGATTTGTGTGAGCTTGCGGTTAATGAGTTTGTGGATACAACTAACCCAACTCAATTTGTAGCACTCACAAACCATTAGAAGCTCCATTTGAGAGAGACGAGGAGGAAAGATGCAAAGGCCCTCAATATAATTGAAGTATCCTTGATAGAGGCCATTTTTTCTATAATAGTAGCAGCTAACTATGCCAAAGAAGCTTGGGAATTCCTCCAATCAAGCTACAAAGAGACTGATAAAGTCAGATTGTTGAAGCTCCAAATGCTTCAAAGAGATTTTAAGACTCTTCAAATGAAGGATAGTGAGTTTATTTTAGAAATTCACATGAGAGGCTTTGGTTTATTAAACAAGTGTATGAAAAATGGTGAAACCATTGAGGAACAAAGGATTGTGGAGAAAATCCTTTGTAGTTTCCTTCTAAGTTTGATGCAATCATCATTACCATTTAAGAGGCCAAGGATCTCTCAACATTGACGGTAGATGATTAAATGGGCTCTCTTCAAACCCATGAGCAATACTTTAATAGATCTGCTACTTCTTCCCAAGAGAAATCTTTCAAAGCTCTGAGGCCAATGTAAGAGGCAGGGGGATAAGAAACAATGTTGGATGGAGCTCAAGAGGAAGAGGTCATGGCAACTCCATGCATGGAAGAGTTGGAGGAGATACCTTAGGATGAGCTCATAGACAAGAGGAAGCAAGAAGCTCTCAAACAAGCTCCAAGCAAGGTAAGAAGAATAATAGCTAGAATCAAAGGTATGAAAAAGAAATGTTGAATGTTATTATTGTCATAAATTTGATCATTATGCTAGTGAGTGTTGGAAGAAGTACAATAATAAGTCCAAGCAAAGTGCAAATGTGGTTGATGTGAATGTGGCTAAAGGTAATTAGTCCAGGGCCTTCATCATGTGCAAAATTGGTGAAGAAGGTAGCCTTGAGGTTTGGTATTTGAATAGTCATTGTAGTAACCACATGAGTGGTAATGAAAGTTTATTTTCTTTCATTGGTAAAAAATGTTAAGTCTCGGATTAAAATGGGGAACAATGAAATAGTTCTAGTTTTGGGCAAAAGATCTATAATCATCCACACCAAGCAAGGTGAGAAGAAAGAGATTGAAAATATTTATTTTGTCCCAGGTATTAAGCATAATCTCATGAGTGTTGGACAGTTGATCCAATATGGATTCAAAGTGTTGATGGAGAAGGGTGAATGTGTCATTTTTGACAAAGATGGGAGTAAGAAAGTAGTTATATCAATTCAAATGATAAAGAATGAGATGTTTCCATTGAGGATATAAACTTGTGGGTAAGTGCACAAAGATGAGGGACCAAAAAGGGGTCTTAAGATGCCACTTTTTTCTAAAATGGGCAGTGTAAACTTTGACAAGAAATTGTGGGTACACTCAAAATTTGAAGATGCAACAAGAACAAGAGTTGAAATGCTCTGAATCTACTTTGTACACTACTAATTCTTTTTTGAAAATGGTGGAGATTAAAGGTTTCAAAAAGGGGCACCACATTTATTGGTCCTATTTTTATCAAAATAACATAACATAGCACCAAATGTGGTGCCCCTAAAATGTTGACTTTTTTTTTAGAATTTTAAAAAATGTTTTGGTGAGAAACTAGCTAACACCATGAAGTTTATGCCGAATTCTTCAACTAATTTTTTTATGAATATAGGATCTTTTACAAATTTTTGAAGTGGACACATCTTGAAAAACAAAAATTTGAGCGTGATCCCCCCAGAAATTTGTGAAGACTAATCAAAAATATTTTTTCCTTTTATTAAATTGTGTAGAATGAAGTCTAGTTTCTAAAAATGTAATTTATTTCAAAACTCAATGAATGAGTGAAAATCTATGCCCAAATTACAATATGATTTTTGACAAAAACAGACACCCTAACAAAAGAAATTAGATATGAAGACCTTAACATAATCAAAATGTGAAAAGAATTATAGGGCTAGATAGCTAAGAGAGAGATTAGCATTGTCATGGTGTTATTTTTCATTGAAACACATGTAAACCTGATGGAGAGCATGAACAAAAATGCGTGAAAATTTTGCATGTTTGTAGAAAAACATGTCTTAGGCCTCAGAAGGATGTCCAAGCCTTTGGATTGGATGCCGAAGGAAAATCCAAGCCTAAGGCCTGGTATTTTTCAAGGCGATTACTTTGGCATGTGCCAAATATGGAGCACACCAAATTTAAGAAATGCAATTTTTTTATTCGGTGCATGCCAAATGTATTGCATTAACAAATTTTCAATCTCTCCCTCTCCCTCTCTTTATTTGTTAGTGCAATATATACATAAAATATAACATTTAAGTATAAGTCACATTTTAATATGTCTTTTTCCTAAGTTATATATATATATTGGCAAGATGTTTGAGAGTGGTTTCAAATCTCTAGGAGTTATAATGTAGATTCTAGTTTTTAGAAAATTCATATAAATTTTAGATAGTCAAATTCTCTCTCTTTGGTCTCTCCCTCTCTTTCCTTGCATTCTCCTCTCTCTCTCTCTCTCTCTCTCTCTCTCTCTCTCTCTCTCTCTCTCTCTCTCTCTCTCTCTCTCTCTCTCTCTCTCTCTCTCACCCCTCCCTTCCTCCCTCCCTCTCTCTAACTTGGGCTCTCTTTCTCAATCACTCCCTCCCCCTCTCTAGGCTCCCCCTCTCTTTGCATCAACCTCTCTCTTTGGTCTCTCCCTCTCTTTCCATCAACATCTCTCTCTCTTAGGTCTATCCTTCTCTTTCCCTCAACTCCTACATTCCTCCCTTCATCTCTCTCACTTTGGCTCTCTCTCTCACTCCTCAACCCCTCCCTCCCTCCCTCCCTCTCTCTCTCTTGGGAACTTCTCTCTTTAGTCTCTCCATCTCTTCCCATCCCTTGCTCCCTCTCATGAGTAGGATCTCTCTATCTCTCTCTCTCTCCCCCTTCCTCTCTCTCAGTTGGGCATGTTGAATACTAATTTTGCATTAAATGCTAGCATCCTTATGGGAAATTCAGTGATGGGGGACCTTTGCGCGAAATTCACTGGATAACCTCTGGGTTTGAGAAGCCGACTCTTCATACAATTGGGAGAGAAAAGAGGAAGAAGAAAACTTAAAAGATACACTACTTAAGTGATATGCCAGAATATTTTTAGGATATTTGCAGCACAAAAAACCCAGATACATGTTGTTTTAAGGCTCATTCAACAATCTACATGCCTAATATAATTTGAGAAGATGATTAAACAAGACTCATTCAACATAATATGACATTCTCCATTCATCCAATAGATAACAAGTTATGCAACATAGTTTAATCTGTAGAGTCTCACAACACATATCATAGAAGTTGCTAAATTTGAATATAGCACAGAAGTTAATCTATTAAGATTCAAATAAAGCAACCATAAAGGCCATAGGCACAATTTGATATTTCTATCATTCACACAATTTAATTAACATAAAGGCTTCTTCAATGAGACAAAGTCTAATAATTTATCTCAAATGTCTAAACCCCTAAAAAAGCATAAAGAAGGCCTATAAATAGCCTTCGACCCTCAACAAACAACTAGAAAGCATCAGAAAAGTCCCAACAACTGCTCCCGATTAGGAATCTTCCCGCATGGCACCACAGAGACGCATGCAAGTGAAAATGACCTTTGAGGTTGTTATTCTAACTGCATCATGGTGACCCCTGCACCTGTCAAAATAAGAAAATCATGATGCACGTAGCATTATGGTTCATGAACTACCAAAGAAGACACGTGGAAAGTTGAGGGAGACCCGAAGTCGAACACAAAAAGGGAACCTAGAACATGCAATGTGGAGACACCAAGTGTCACTCCCAGTACACGGAAAATGGTGGGGCCGGAAAACATATGTCGAAGAAAAGACCTGTGCCATGTGGCAACTCCACGTTCTCTCAACATAGGGTGACAAAGGTGAGCCGCTTAGAGAAACGTCAAGGAACCACTTGGCAAATGCATGAGAGAATGGGAGAGCAGGCCAAAAAACAAATGAAGGTGTCGATACTTCACCAAAATGCTGCTCACAAACAACTTCAAAAGGATATTAACATTTCTTGGCGATTCAATGGGGAATTTTGCCTATGGAATGTTAGGACCCAAAATTGCTGGTTCGGAGACCAGACTTTATGCTTGAACTGGATAAAGCAAATTAAAGACCTGTTGCAACGGAAACCAATCATCTTTGGAGGGCAATACCTAAGCTTCCATATTCTGGCAATTCTGGTCCAAACAGATCACTTCATCAATTGGAAATTTTGTTTGTTCATAATGGACCATCTTTAAGAGTGCATAGAGTTGGGCTAGGGGGTGCAGGAGTTTCTCAACTTCCTCCACCGAAATAGGATTGCTAAGGCACTATAGGAAAGTCTGATCTTGTTGCAACTACTCAATTTGGCTCATGACTTGCTCAATCCCTAGCATAGAGCCATCTATGGGAAAAGGAAAAGGCAGGCCCAGTAACACAAACTTCTCTACACACAACTTGATATCTGGAACCAAATCTTCAAGGACTCAAGTGATGTTGATGCTTGAATAGCCTTGTGTTGATTAATAAAAATGTTAGCCCTCTTGATCAATCATTTGTGATCTACAACTCCTTTTGCTCTCAATTCTTCATGTGAAGCAACATATAACAACTAAGTCAAACTTTGAGCCATGGGGAGCTTAGGACCAATGAAAAGCATGATTTTGTCAACAAGAGCACCCGCTCTAGCACAAAGAGATTGTGCTTCACCTAGGAACCTTAGCACGGGTTGCAGTGAAAGGCAATACTACTTTACCTTCTCCCAATGAGAAACATATAATTCATCCATGACAAGGGAGAGATCTTGAGGAACTTCTAGAGGGGGAGGAAGATGAGATAAGCGTGTGATTTCATCATCCTTCGCTCTTATCTCATTTTGAAAATCTTTTCATCTATCCTATTCATGGGCAACCTGATGTTCCAAAGCAAGGATCTTGGTACCTCTATCTTGAAAAGCTTCCTAAAGCTGCGTTGTGTGATCCTACTCTTGTTATAATAATCCCTTTGTATCTTGGAATTTCTTCTCAGTCGGTTCCAAGTTACTCTGCATCTTGTGCGCTTATGTTTCAAACTTTTCTCTCTCCTCAAAAAGCATGACCTGTGCCTCACTCAACTGTCAAGCATATTCCTCCTTTAGGCGAATCTCTTCCTGCAACTAAGCTTGAATCTAAGTAGCATCTCTGGAAGTTCCTTTCAGCTTCTATATCTCTTTCTCTTTCTCCTGCAATTCTTTCAATGCCACATTCCTCGTCGCCTCTTTCCCTTTCAACTGAGAACTCATGTTGTTCAGAGCAGATTGCAACTTCCCCTTTTCATAATTAGTTTGACTTAATAGACCCTACAAGCGATTTATTTCAATACTTCTATCTTTTTCCTCCTTCCTCTAATGGTCCAAATATTCTCTAAGGTGGATGATCTCTGCTTGCATCTTGTCCAAATGATGGCTTTTCTTGATGAAATCTGAAGACACACCCTTCGAAGTTTCTTCCATCATTTCTACTTTATCTATTGTCATAGAATTTGAGAAATTAACCCTGATAGCATGTAGGTAGTAATAGTCGGGCCTCATTTGGTCATTTGTCTTGTTGACCTTTGGTAGCATGGTTGCAAAGAGAAGACTATCATTCTCCTCACTTAAATGTGTTTGCACATGCGGCCAGACTGGCTTGGCACCATCCTTCTCCTTCCTCTTGTGAGCTCGGCTAATACACGCAATTTTGGAGTAAATAATTTATTGATAATAAGTATCTAGGGCTGAAATAGCTTCACCCGTAAATGTTGCACCAAGAGGAATGGCATAGGGGAATTGGGAAATGGGGCCACCAAAACTGGTTTGAATGGGTTGTGCTAGAGTGGTTGGGGATAACAACAATACAAAGGGAGAGGCTCCTGAAAAAGATGGATCAACGGATGATGCACTGACATTTGGGGGAGGAGTGGACTCTCTTAAACCAAGCCTACACAAAACAGAGGTTGTAATAGAGATCTACAGGAAGAACTTTGCACGGAAAATGACATCAGGGGCAAGGAGAAAAGAAGTAGATTGCAATGACATAACTTGAGGTTCAACCGGCATTCTGACAGGTTCTAATGTAAGAGCAGTAGGTACCTGAGTAGTCATAGAAGCAACTTGGGGCATTGAGGAAACCACAGATTGAGAAGAGAGGAAGGGAAGAGTGGGATGTACCTGAACCGTGGAAGTCAACATTTATTAAGAGGCTAAAGGAACCACTGCGACTCGAGAACACAAACCCTTCTTTGCAGAACGTATTGCTTCTTCCTGGAAGGGGAATCAAATGTCTTCTTTTTAGCTGGTCTCTTTGCAAATTGGGAATATGGCTTCTGAGTTGAGCTAGTGAGAGGAACTGAAATGTCAACCTTGGTATCTTTCTCTTCTACATTTATAACCTCTACCTCTTGAGGTCAAACCTCCTCAGGGGACAAGTCATCACGTGAGGACTCGTTGCTTATCTCTTCCTCATCATTATTGTTCTTTTTCTATTTAGCCTCAAAATGCTCGTCTAAAGGACCATTCCCCACATTATCCCTAGGTTGATTAGTCTCTTGGTGGTAGATCCAAAAATCATCCCTCTTCTTCCTAGGCCAAAAATATCTTTCATGGCTTGCAACAAGTTTTGAGGAAAAGGGTTAGCTGGATTGTGCCTTTGAGAGAGAGGGTAGAAGCTCAACCATGGGGGGTGCTTAATGATAGGAAAATCACTAGGACCCACATAAAGTCTCAGGTCATTCACCAGTGGGATGATGCACCCCTCCCATGAGCTCTGCGGCACATGTTTAATAGAATTTTTTCTGTATTTGTTAGATAGGAACCCATATGAGTCATAGCTCCGTACATCACCAATCGCTACCAAGATGAGTTGTACTAGCTTGGGGGTCAAGACCCTCTCAGCGATGCTCCTTTGCTTGAGAGTGATGGGTCCAATAACTTTGTGGTCCTTTGTTATGGATGTATCATGTTTTTCTGACCCTATAGCTTTTTCAACCTACACCAGCTGTCGAAATATCTCGAGGGCTAGGATTCTCTCAGTGACGTGGGTAGGAAGGTGGAAGGGCTCCTCAGATAAGCCATGCACTCAGACAAAAGAAAAATCCTTACCCAAGAACCAGTTGAGGGAATTCATTACACATCCAATTCACTTGGATTTTAGAAAAACAAGCAAGAGGCTCCTCAGGGATGACACCAAATCATGAAGGATAGGAGCCAGAAAATAGTCTGAAAACTGGTATACATCATAAGTGGCTAACAGTACAAGTGTCTAGGCAGACACAGGCATTATTTTTCCTAGCTCATCATGAGTAGCCAATTACATGAATTGACTAAAGAAAGTGGCATTTTGGTGCACAAATAATGAACTAAGAATGAGGAAAACCTGAATCGTCATGATTGCTTGAATTAGGCCAACTACCTCACCATTTCTCTGGATATCAAAATAGAGAAGTCAAAATAGAAAGGTTGCTTCCACTTCCGATATTTGAACAGGAAACCCATCATAGGGGCGGTGATCTCCCAGTCATTGTCATGACTGCACAGGAACGCAATGGTAGAGGCGATATATTTGAGATCGTCTTGCCTTAAATCACTATAGGGCACAAGGATCTTTGTGTTGGCATATGATAAACCGGTATGATGATAATGTATGTTGTCATTGATGTCAATAAGTGCAGGTGAACCGGTATGAATATCAGAAGAAGTTGTTATTGATGTTCAAGTAGGAGAACTGGTATGAAGGGATGAAGTGGACCGATGTCAGGGTTTCACTAAGTGTGACTACCGGCTGGTAGTCTCAACTCTAGGGTTTCCGGTTTGGCAATCTAGCTTGTGCAATGCAACTGGTGACATTCTGTGATGTCTTAGCTAAGAGATAAGGATGAGATCTAGATGCCACATCAGTTTTGTGCATGTGAAGGATTTCCTTAAGGATCTTGCATGTGAAGATCGATTGCATTAAATGTCTACCTCGGGAATGAACATTCTTCTTAAGCGATATGTGAGAGAGTGTGATGGGTTACTAATTTCCATATGTGGTGAAGAATGGACAATGCAGAATGACTTGTGATCTATTTGAGATTATTTTATTCTATGCAAAGTATTTGAATGGTCAGGATTGGACCGCTTATAATTGTAAACCTAAAATGTTTAGGGTTTAGGGTTTATGCTACCAACCTAATTGTTGTCTATAAGGTCGATGATGTTTGTTATTGTTTGTGT
Source organism: Cryptomeria japonica (assembly GCF_030272615.1). Classification (NCBI taxonomy): domain Eukaryota; kingdom Viridiplantae; phylum Streptophyta; class Pinopsida; order Cupressales; family Cupressaceae; genus Cryptomeria; species Cryptomeria japonica. The sequence continues at coordinate 265,725,244 of NC_081408.1, forward strand.
TGGCAAATATTATGTTTGTATTTGAGTGATTAGATACTTGCCAAACCAGTGAGTGGAAAACTGCAGAGTGTGATTGCAGAGTAGAGGAGATGAAAAGGATCTTCCTTAGCATGAAGTGTTGTTATCAAATTAGAGCTTTACCTATTGTCTTCTAACCATTTCAATAGTAGGAAAATCCCTTTACCAGGTAACTTTAACAAGCTTATTGGAAATCCTCTAACCAGGTGACTCAAGATCATTAAGTTCTTCAAATCCTCTAGCAAGGTAACCTTTGACAGGGTTTCAACCTTTAACAAGGTATATAGCCATCCCTTATCTAGGTGATCTTTAACAAGATCGGTTCCCAACAGAACCTTATTGTAAAGTATTTAACCAAACTAGGATCCTAACAGTGCGAGCTTCAAAACAGTTCAAAAACAAGCATGTGGGTATTCATCCCCACTGTGGTTTTTCCCATTTGGGTTTCCACATGAAAAATTTGTGTGTCATGAGTTGTGCATTTTTCATGTGATGATTGAGCAGTTTTTGTTTAGGTGAATATGCATGCAAAGTTAATGGTATGATATTACTAATACAACACATGCATGAGTATATTGGTGAAGTAGTTATCAAGTGTTGAATGTTATTTGAAGTATTCATTTTTACTGGTTTGTTGTCTGAAGTCTTACTGTGTTTAACCGGTATTGCCATGGTTAAGTTCAGTGATGAAGACAACTGATTAGCATTGTTTTAACTTGATAAGTTGTTGAGAAGTTTTTGTAAGTATTGATTCACCCCCCCCCCTCTCAATACCAATTAGGGTATTTTTTGTTCATCATTATTCATCACTTTGGAGGCTCGATCACCGAGCTTCGGTTCAGAGAAACTTGACAAAATGGGACAATGTCCCGCCTAGACTATCAATAATCTTCCATAGCGTCTTTATCAAACACCTTTGTGTTGTCAATTCTAGGACAACATAGCATGTCCAAAATAGCTTCTGGGGTTATAACGACTCGCAGAGAGGATCCCTATATCAAAACAGAGTCTGGCACAAACTTGCTTGCACATGTAGCTACAAACTTTGGACAATGTGGAACCATAGGGACCACGAATTGAGGAATGTCGCTATTCCAAAATTTGAACATCATAGACTGCAGCTCATTTCTTTGATTTAACATTCTTCCACATGCAGCCTCTCTGAGGGATCTTGGCTGTGTGTGCAAGTCAGGCTCAGTGACCCCTTCTAATGAATCAATCACCACAATAGAATCGTGGGTGGCCATCTTTTATTTGGGTTTAGTCTTGGGATATTCTGGCTTGGAGGGCATGGCATGGGACACATATGAAATTTCCCCGTACATGCCCACCCACATTTCACCCTGGAAAGGATTTGAGGTTGTTGCTTCCATCTCCATTTTTCTACAGGCAATATTTTTCTGACACTTATAAAGGGCTTTACGCTTGGAATGCAAAATGAAAATATTGCATACACTTTTGAAGCTTTCTTCCTTAAATTTATCGCATGCCTAGATTTGTGTGTGAAAAGGGAGCATTGATGATAAGTATCTATCAGCATGTATGCCACCTCATTCTCTAGGAGACATTAATGCTTATAATGGAAGAAGCGTAGCTATCTACATTTTTTACCCTACATTGGGGCTACCTTATGTTTGAATGGGTTATGGGAACACCCCTTGAACAGTTATAGGGGCTAGGTCTATCTGGGCATAGTCATTTGTCGTCTCGAATTTACTGATTAATCGGGGTGGGTGGGGAAAACTCTATGTTGCTTTCTTGCCTCCCTGTTGGATTGTTAGGAGTTGAAAATATGCCAGCCCACTACACCATAATTCCAATCCACTTGAGATGATATGCTTGTCCAGATAGATCTCCTTATTAAAGAGAATATACACAGCGAACAAAGCTTGCATGAGCCAAAACACACCTGTGGATTACTGGGTTTAGGCATGATGTACTTGAATATATGTGTGGCATCTAAGTACATTGTTTTTTTCTTTTCGAGGCTCTAGACAGGACATAAGCAACTCTCAGGCTTGACTCCATTCACTTGAGTGAGTAATGAGAAAAGACAATGAAGCAATCACCAGTGGGGAGGGACCTCAAAGAGATCAATCCAAACTAGTCAGCAAGAGTAAACACACCGGAAACACAAAGATATGATGGAGGCAATGCATAACAGATTGGTTTATTGTATAAAAATTGATTACATTCAACCAGTAACAATCAGGTTACAACATACTGTCTCACAAGCCTAGTAGAACATACAAAATAGGTCACAACCATGACCTTGATTCTTGAAATCTATCTTCTATGCACAGTTTAGCTACTTGATTCTCTGATTGATTATATTCTAATGCATAATTACAATTATATATATATATATATCCAAAGGATCCAGTCGGCCCAAAAGGGATCAAAACCCAAAGAACAAGATCTAACGTGCAAAATAAGCAAGGTCGGCCTCTGCCAAGAGATTCCTATGGAAAATCCAAAGGATGAAACGTAGAGCATGAGAAAAGGTCAGCCACACGCCAAGGAACATCAGAATCAATTCCCAAGGCTCCACAAGCTTTGGAAAGGTTTTCAATAGATCACCAGAATAGGTCGAGGCAACTGGTAACAAAGGACTGTCAAACGGTAACAAGAAACTGTCATGGACATAGGTAGCGATATCAAGCCAGAAAATGATCCAAATGTGATGCGGTATGGAACTAAGAAAGATGATCAAGTCTTCAAGTAGAATCCAACTCCATAGGATCCGATGAGCCAAAATCAGGACACACAAAAAGGAAAACTAAAACTGCAAATAGAAATCAAAACAAAAGGAAAATATTTTTGGTTGATGAAAGATCGCTATGAACCGGGGATGCTCTAGCATCAGACAGGTGCATCGAAGATTGAGGGCGCATGTTCTTAATTTTATTTATTACTCAGAGCTGGAAATCAGCTATAAATATGTCTTTCAGACATTCCTTTGCACAATAGCTGGATCAACGGTGGAGCTTCTTGAGCTATGGATACTCCCGTTAGGCTTATTAGTAGCAAAGCACAAGTCACTTTCCTTGGCAACATTTCAAACTAGAGGTTGCAGGGCATGACGCGACGGAAAAACCCTTTGATTATTATTGCCATCAAATGGGTACTCGACGAAGATTTTATCGATGATGTTGGCAGATATTGTGTCAGCACAGATATCTACTCCCGCTTCATGTCTTCATTGCTGGATGTTGGGACAAATGACTATCTGATGACGGAGCTAAATCAGACACTCTTCCCATTAGAGTATCTGGGTGGCCTTAAGGACATCATGGAATACTTTGTCCCTTTCAGAGGTTTTCCCTTGGCCTTGGACTTGCAGCGCTTCATCACCCTTGGAGAAGAGGTGAACTGGTATCCGCGTATCCGCTTATAGGCCACTTAAATACTATGTCATTATCTTCTCATCGCCTACGCATAGAGTGCACTAGAGAGTTTCTCCTTAGAGTCCATTTGATAGTGCCTACTCTAACTGGAATAGCTTGGTATACTGAGTTTAGAGACTATATCTTCTCGCGGATCCTAATGTCGCATATTCTTCCAAACTTGGTGTTTGTGTCGATACCTCAGGAATCCGATAGCGACTCTAGCCATGAGTGGATGGGAGAAGATGATGATGAAGATGGCGACTCTAAATTTTTCATGGACGAGGAGGATGAGGAAGATAACTGAAAGACTGCCACCCTGCTCCAAAATTACAAGCTACAAGCCTTTTTAATGCATTGTACAAAAGATATTGTTATATAATATAATAATTTCTTTTTTTCTTGCTCATGGTGTATCTTATGGTTTACTTCTTGTTCCTTACAATGCATGAAGAATCATAATTAAACAAATAAGGGCACACTAAAAATACATTATTTACATTTGGAATGATAATGCTTTAATAGAAAGGTTTAAGATGAAACCCGTTAACCGGGATTTTGAGAAACTCCCCTCACATGTTTTTGAGGTCAAATGCACTAACTCCCTTGCAATTGGTGATGCGGAAGGGTCCCTCCCATAAACCATCAAACTTTGCATGCAGACCTCGCTTGGCTGCTCTCTCATTATATTTTAAAACAAGATCACCCTGCTTGAGCCCTGGGTCAGAACTCTTCTTGTTGTCAAACCACCTCTTGATAGTTTGTTGATGATTTTGAAGTGATTTAAATGTCACTTGCCTCGCCTCTTCTAAATCCATAAGTTCTGCAAACCTTACCTCCATGGGCTCATTTTCAGCCACCTCAATGGACTTGAGGAGTTGCAAGGTGAGGATTTACATAGATATGAGAAGTAAGACATCTTTTTCATAAATCGGCCTGTATGGGGAGTTCTTGAGAGCTTTCTTAGGTATGATCTAGTTTGCCCACAATGCGCTTCTCAAGTGGTGATGCCACTCTCTTTTGTGTTCAAACCAAATCCTTTTAATCAGTCTTATGAGGTTTTGATGGTAGACTCAGCTAGGCCATTTCCTTGTGGATAATAATTTGAGGAAGTCTTCAGATATATACCTTAGCTGAGAGAAAATTGAGTTACTCAAGAGCCTGTGAATGCTCGTGCATTATCCGATATTATGGTCTTTGGTGGACCATACCGGCATACTAGCTCCTACAGAAATGCTAGTATTTTTGTTTCCATTGCATTCCTTAGGGGTACATCTTTGGACCATCTATTGAAGTCATTAGTGGCAGTGAGGATCCACTTGTATCCGGCAATGCTTGGCATATTAATCATCCCTATGAAATCCATACCCCATTGAGCAAAGGGCTCTTCCACCATTATTGTCCTAAGTGGCATTGATGCATTATAGCGCCTACCACTGTAATATTGGCATTCCTTGCATTCTCTCACCAGACTGTGTGCATCTTTAAACATCAAAGGCTAGAAATACCCAGCATGGGTGATCTTGATGATAGTGGTTTGTGCTAACTAGTGGCCCCTGAGAGTCCGTGATGAAATCCATGTAAGATATTACAGGCTTGGTCTTTGTCTACGTAGTGGGGTAGGATCCCATCAAAATTTCTTTTAAAAAGCACTCCTTCAACAAAGCGGTACCCACTATTTTGCATCCTATAGAATCTCTTCTTTTTAGGAGGGACGTCAGCTGGGAAGACTCTGGTCATCATGAAATTTTTTTAGTTCTTGATCCAACATGCTTTTGTCTGCTCAGAGGCAACCATCACAACTTATTCCACAATAGTCTCTACTTGAGGGTTAGACTCCTGGACTATGTATTCACAGAGGCCCTTTCTATGGATTACATTAGTAGGCCTGACATCAATGTCATACTCTAAGATCTTGGTAATCTAGTTTGCCCTTTTCTTCGTAATGTCACCTTCCATTATATACTCTCTGACTGAAGGGTGAGCAACATATACTGAGTCTTATTGCAGGAAATGAAATGCCAAAAAATTTTGAGGCCTTTGACAATGGTCAGTGCTTTTTTTTCAACAAAGTCATACTTAGCCTCATAATCCTTTAGAGCTTTGGGATGGAAGGCTATTGGATGCTCACCCTTTTGGTCTGCATCTTTCTGGGTTAACACCACAGTAATGTTGTAATTGCTAGAGAAAACATACATTACGAAATATCTAGACATGTTGGGATTTGAGAGTACCGGAGCTAAGGAGATGGTGTCTTTGATTTTCTCAAATGCCTCTTTCACTTTAGGAGTCCATTTAAAATGTGTGTCCTTTTTAAGCATTAGCGTGATAGGCCTCACCATTCCAGTAAAGTCTAAGATGAAGCGGCTGACAAAGTTGACCTTGCCCAAGAAGGACTAAACGCCTTTCTTGTTGATGGGGAGGGGGAGCTCTTTTATTGCCTTTACATGATTTGGATCAATAGAGACTCCTTCTTTAGACACTACATGTCCCAATAATTTCCCTTGTGGGATTCCAAAGATGTATTTCTTAGGGTTGAATGAAATGCCAAATTTTAAACACTTTTGGAAGACTAGCTCAAGATGATCAAAATAATCTTCTTTGTGTTTTGAAAATATAGTCAAGTCATCCAAGTAGATGAGGATAATTTTATTGATCAGCTTCTTAAAATCCAAATCCATATCCCTTTGAAAGGTTGCACCCGCATTTGACAATCCAAATGACATTTTCTAGTAAACAAATGTACCCCATTTGATCATGAAAGTGGTCTTATATTGGTCTTCTGGCTTAACCAACACTTGGTTATAGCTCAAGAACCCATCCAGTGTCAAAAACATCTTAGACCTAGCCACGATGCTTAGTTTATGTTCCATTGGTGGCAAAGGGTAGTGATCTTTTAGAGAAGCTTGATTTAAGTCACAAAAATCTACATAGAGCCAGATATCCCCATTCTTCTTTCTGACTAGTACCAAATTTGATACCCATGTACTATTCTTGATGGGGTAGACAATCTTGGACTCTATTAATTTCTTCAACTCTTGTGCCATGAGAGTCTCAATCTTCGGATTGATAGGTCTTTGCTTCTATCAGACCGGTTTGGCACCATTAGCAAGCTCAATGGTGTGTTGGATGATTCTAGAGTTATAACCCTTCAAATTATCCTATAACCATGTGATCGCGCCAATGTATTCATCACAATAGCAAGCCAACCTTTCTTGGTCTTTTGGGGAAAATCCCTTTCCAACCTTGAGTGTCCTCCCATTTCCCACTGACATTTCGATATAGTCACCCTTATCGGTTGTGAATTTCCATTTTTAATTTCTAGCATCATCATGGTCAAATATATTCTCTAGGGTGATCAATCCATTTGGGAGCTTCTTGGATTTCAGTTGAACAATTTGATCACCGTAAGCTTCTTTTACTTTGGATTGCATTTGATCAGCAAACTCTCTAAACTCTCAAAAACTTGCCAATGGGTGTCATTGTCTGGAATAGCTAGTCGAATGACCACATAAGAAAATTTGTAGCAGGGTCGAATTGTGACTCGATAGTGGCCATATAGTGAGCAGTTGCGTTTTCCTTTTGAGGAATTCTCTGGATATTGAAAGCATCAAAGCTTTCGATCAAATCCTATGTTCTGTGGTGATAGGACTTCATGTGGACATGTTTGGCCCTTGATATTCCTTAGGTCTGGTGCACTATCAGCTCAGAATCTCCCAAGACCTTCAACTATTTTATTCCCATCCGCTCTGCTAAACTTAGGCCTTGGATTAGCCCCTCATATTCTGCTTCATTGTTGGAGTAGGAAAACTGCAGGCGGAAAGACCTCAGGACTTGTTCGTTGGAAGGTGAAGTAAGGCAAATTCCAGCACCTGAACCTACCTTACATCTGGCACCATCAAATTGCAAGGTCCATAGTGTGGAAGATAGCTCCTCCTTGGTTAGTGGCTCCTTAGTCAATTTTGGGATAATCTAATCCTCATAAAAAATATAGTAGGTACCAAGACTCGTAGCATGGTAATTGGAATATGGATCATAATTTATGAATTCATTGACAAAAACCTCTTGCTCTAGTTTAATATCGCGAGTCACCTCTTCATCCTCTAGAAGTTCTATAATTGTTCTCTCCTCTTTAGAGATGGAGGTATGGGTGGGCTCAAAGTTGATCATAGCCTAATTGGATACATGCTTGGTGTGTAGGGGTTCTAACAGAATTTTGAGTTTAGCATCATGCTGGGTCCGGAGGATGAGACCAATCTAAAGATAGGTAACCTCCTATCTTGGCGGTAAAGTAACAAGAGAGGTAGAGGCTGAAAATAGAGGGGATGTCAATAACTACTACCTCTTGGGACACAGTGACACTAGGACATGTGAAGTGTCAGTAAAAGACTTTTAATAAGACCCACAGTCTGAACTTTGTTTCTATATAGTTGCATAACACCCCTACTTAGAGGCTCGTATCTTATATTCAAAACCTCAGCAATTTGCTTCAGCATGATGGTAGTGCTAGCACCAAAGTCTATCATAGAATTATGCAACAGTTTGTCTCCTACAATGAGGGTCAAATAGAAAGGGTTTGGTTTAGGCTTACCTTCCACTTGGGATCTAGGTGGTGCGGCCTCATTTATCAACACTACTGGCAAGTGCAATTGGGTTGTGGGGTTCGTATATCTTTCCTCATTAACCCATGAAGAATTGGCAGTATTCCTATCGGTGGATCTCTCCACCTCTACCAGAGCTTCTTTTAATTGATTCTTCTATTCTGGGATGCTAAGAAGATCCCCTAAAGAGATGTTAGTCGGGGCTTTCTTTAGCTGCTCCACCATGTCCAATACTGATGGCACAAATGCTTTTTCTTCTCTCGACTTATAGGGGATAAACTCCTTCCTCTGATATGGGGTAGCAACTGTGAGTTGTTCAAGAACTCTTTATGAGATGAACCTCCCTTGTGTGCCTACATTCTCTCCCATGAACCATCTTTTTGACTGAAGGTTGTAGTCTAACTACACTTGGGGAGATCCCAAGCTTGATGCAATTGGGTCATTTGTGAGTACGGCATCCCCGTCTTCCATCCAAGAGAATAAAGCATGGTTTGGAGCTATCTCTGTTTCTTGCTCCATTGACATACCTTGCATCTGAGCGATAAGAGTTACATTGTCCATGCCAGGGGAGGCATAAACCGAATCATCTGAGGAAGCACCTTGACTTCATTGATCTGCAATTTTTTGTTAAAAATTGCCTCTCGAGTAGTTTCTTGGGGCATAGGCATTGTTACATGGAAAACACCAAGAATTGGTATCACCCGCTAGATTATCTTGTCCTACAGTCAATTCTTTATTGGTACTAGGATAGATGGTTTACAATGGATTGAGCACTGGAACTATCTGGCCATTTGACTGAGTTGAGGAAGCTTGGTTATTTTCATATTGGTTTTGCTGGTATGGGGGTCTACTCCCTTGGAAATTTTGTTGGAAGGGAGGTCTAGCAGAGGAAATTTGGGATCTTTTCAAATTAATAATTTCATTTGAAAAAGATTTCAACAAATTTTTCATATCATTGACTTCCATAGCCAGAGATGAAGAGGAGGACGGACTCACTTGTTGGGATCCGAGGTACACATACATGGATTGGGGTGCAGATGTGCTAGGCGCAATTGGCTCAAGAACTGATTTGATATTTCAAGGAAGACCAACATGAGTAGTCATGGTGCAAGCTTTCCAACATCAATTGGATTGTTTTATGCTTGGACCGCCAAGTCATATGCATCCAGGAGAGTGCTTCCTCCGAGAGATTGGATCAACACAAATATATCTGAATTGAAAGATTTCAGATAAAAAACAAATGCCATATCCACAAGAGGACGAGCAGACAACAGTATCCTCTACCAGGTCTTTTGAAACCTCATATTGAATTTTGTCACCACTTCATGAGGAGCTCATTTGATAGTAATTAGTTGTTGCAATAGAGATGATCTATTCGCCTTGTCGAAAAATCTCTCAAAGAAGCGGTCACCTTACAGCTAGTTGTTCCCAATCAGTTATAGAATTAGGAGCAAGAGATTTATACCAATCTAAAGTTCTTCTTTTAAATGAAGCTGCAAGCAATCTTAGAGATACATTTTTCTTCGTAATGTTATGGATGGTGCAAACATCAACCACATCTAGTAGGTGTTCCCTCAGCATCTTGGAACATTCTCCGATGAATTTAGGGACAGATTTTACCATGGAGGTAGGAATTGGCCCCCATATTGCACATGGAACGGGGGGAATGAGAGGACTACCACTATTCCAAGTTGCAAAATTTCTGGGAGGAACTTGAGCTCCATTACTATGGGAATAAATACTGCAAGGATAACAGGTGGATTCTGAGAAGAAGTAGATGTGGACAAATGGATGCTTACTAGGGGTGGTAGAAGAAAACTGGGATTTGAAGCTGTTTGACTCCTTGTAACAGGTCTATGGCTCATAAACTTGCTTAGGCTTATTCAAAATTAGATCCCACCAGGCATGCCAGAAAAAGAGTTGTTGACTACTAATTTTTAATTAAACGTTAACAACCTTATGGGAAATACAGTGATGGGGGACCTTTGCTCAAAATTCATTAAATAACCTTCAGGTTTGAGAAGTCGTCTCTTCATACAATTGGGGGAGAAAAGAGGAAGAAGAAAACTTAAAAGCTACGCTACTTAGGCGATACACCAGAATATTTTTAGGATATTTGCAGCACAGAAAACCTAGATACATGTGGTTTTAAGGCTCATTCAACAATCCACATGCCCAATACAATTTGAGAAGATGATTAAACAAGACTCATTCAACATAATATGACATTCACCATTCATCCAACAGATAACAAGTTATGCAAGATAGTCTAATCTGTAGATTCTCGCTACACATATCATAGAAGTTACTGAATTTGAATATAACACAGAAGTTAATCTATTAAGCTTCAAATAAAGCAACCATAAACGCCATAGGCACAATTTGATATGTCTATCATTCACACAATTTAATTAACATAAAGGCTTCTTCAATGAGCCAAAGTCTAATAATTTCTCTCAAATGTCTTAACCCCTAAAAAAGTAGAAAGAAGGCCTATAAATAGCCTTCGACCCTCAACAAACAACAAGAATGCATCATAAAAATCCCAATAACAACTCCCGATCATAAATCTCCCCGTGTGGCTCTCACAGAGATGCATGCAAGTGAAAACAGCCTTTGAGGTTCTTATTCTAACTGCATCATGGCAACCCCTGCACCTGCCAAAACAAGAAAATCATGATGCAAGCAGCATTCTGGTTCATGAACCACCAAAGAAGGCATGCGGCAACTCGAGGGAGACCCAAATTTGAATGCAAAAAGGGAACTAGAACATGCAACGCGGAGACACCAAGTGTCGCTGCCAGCACATGGAAGATGGTGGGCCGGAAAACATACACCAAAGAAAATACCTATGCCACGTGGTAGCTCCGTGTTCTCTCAACATAGGGCAAGAAAGGCAAGTCGCTTGGAGAAACATCGAGGCACCACTTGGCAAGAGTGCGAGTGAATGGGAGAGTGGGCCAAAAAATAAAGGAAGTTGTAGATACTTCACCAAAATGTCACTCACGAACATTTTCAAAAGGATATTAATAGGGCACACACTCTCTCTCTCAAAGAGGAATGTACCGGTTGAGGTAAAGAGAGGGAGAGACTTGAGAGAGAGCCTAAGTGAGAGGGATAGAGGAAGGGAAGGGTTGAGAGAGATAGGTTTATGGAAATATAGGAAGAGACTAGAGAGAGACCATGTGAGAGAGAGAGGGAAGGAGGAAGTGAGGGGTTGAGAGAGAGAAAACCCAAGTGAGAGAGAGGGAGGGAGGAAGTTAGGGCTCTCTCTCTCAAGTCTCTCCCTCTCTTTCTCTCAACCCCAACCTCTCTCTCTCTCTCCTTTTCTTTCCATCAACCCCTCCCTTACTCCATCTCTCTCACTTTCTCTCTCTCTAGTCTCTCCCTCTCTTTCCATCCATTTCCATAAACCCCCCTCTCTCTCTTAGGTCTTTTCATCTATTTTCCTCAACCCCTCCTTTCCCCACCCCTCTCTTCCTCTCCTTATGTACCTCTCTCTCACTGGGGCTCTCTTTGTGTAGAGGTGAGAGACCTAGAACCTAGGGAGAGATGGGTGAGAGACCTTGGTAGAGAGATAGAGGGGGATAGAGGTGGGTAATGAGATATGGAGGGAGAGGTAGAGAGAGGTATATATGGATGGAGGGAGAGAAGTAGGGAAGGGGAGAGAGGGGGAGAGGGTAGAGAGAGGAAGGGATGCATGAATAGAGATGAGGGTAAGGAGGAAATGAAAGGTAGAGGAGAGATGGTGGGAGAGACCTAGAGAGGGGAGATGTAGAGAGGTGAGGGAGAGAGAGATATTCACAAAAATAGAAAGATGGGTAAGGAGATAGGGAGAAAAATAAAGAGGGAGATAAAGAACTAGAGAGGGAAGAGACCTAGAGCTTGGGAGAGAGGGGTAAGAGACCTAGGTGGAAAGATACAAGTGAGAGAGATAGATGGAGAGAGAGGTGGGTAATGAGATAGGGATGGAGAAGTGTAGACTTAAAGATAGATGGAACGAGAGACCTAGGGATGGGGAGAGATAGAGGGTGGAAGGAAGAATTAATGAGAGAGGGGAGGGGGGAAGAAGGGATAGAGATGGGGATAAGGAATGAAGGTGAGGTACAAAGGGAGAGGTGGGAGAGACTTGGAAAAATAATGGTAGTGAGGGGGAGGTGTATAGAGAGAGAGAGAGAGAGAGTATAGTAGAGAGTGAAGGGTAGGAAAGGGGTAAAAAGGTAGCATTAGATCTTAGGGTTGAGAGGAGAGTGTCAAATAGAGAGAGAGAAATGAGATAAAGAAAAAGTGATAAAGAGAGATCTATGGGTTTAGAGTTTGAGGGAGATAAAGACAATGACATAGAGAGAGTGAGAGAATGCTAATAGAATCATATTGATTATTGAAATCTAACTATCTAAAAATTTAAATGATCCTCTAAAACCTAGAAGCTACATAATTGTTGGCAATTGACACTCATCTGGGTTATAGGTGTTGTCATTGTTGGCAACACACTTCATGGGAGATCCAGAAATCAAGGTAATCGGCATTTAGGGAACCGGCAGGCGTATAACTGACAAACTTGGAACCAGTATTCTAAGGCCGACATAGGAGATTGATTTGGCAAGCGTGGAAGTGGCAATGGTCATATTGTTTTATGTTTATATTTTATCTAGGTGGACATGTGTCTTATCTTTTGTGATATGTTTGTAAGCCGACATAAGGCATTTGTTTTTATTTCATGTAAATGGGTATATAAGTCAGTCTAGGTTAGGTCATTAAATAATGATGTGGATATATGGGAGATAAGTGATGCAAAAGGTTTTGCGATGTTAGCTTGATCGATAGAACGTGAATGTAAAGATATGCAATCGTTTTTTATTATTGGTCTAGAGGATTGGGAAGCGATCTAAGATACTAGTAAGGGAGGTTACAATTTAACCAGTACAGACAATTTTGTAACCGGAACTCATCTAGCATAGCAGATGCACATTCTAAGTTCAGTTTTTGTTTGTAATCCATTATTTGGATATGTAGTCAGTGAGGCTCCTTTTGTGATGAGCAGTGTGCTCTAGGAAGTGTTCCTTCCTACATGTGCAAGCCCCTCTTGTAATATTTATTTATTTGGCTAGTGGATAGATATTGTGGGTCACCAATCCCGCCATGATTTTTCCTCTTTGAGTTTTTTCACATATAAATATATGTGTTATGGTGTCGATTCATGTGGTTGCATTGATATTACTTGTTGTTACTTTCTTATATGCATATCAGTTAATAAGTGGATTTATTAATAAGGTTAAAATTACTCTAACCGACAAAACATTGATTCCCCCCTCCCCCCCCTCTCAGTGTTCTTGGATTCCAACAATTGGTATCAGAGCCTTGTGCCTCCGAATAAGTCTAACAACTTGAGGAAGATCCTAAATCTAGAATCCATGGAGATGAGTTTACAAAAGGAACTTGAAGTAGCACTTGAGGACTATGATGTTGAAAGGTCTAAGAACTTGAAGCTACAAGATGAGTTGAATTCTGCAAAGGAACTCATTATTACCCTGCAGGAGAGGTTGTCATCTGCTCAAGCTAAAAGGAAGGAACTTTTACAAAATTCTAGATGATGAAGAGAAGAATGCCCTTAAGGAATTATATCAGAAGTTGAGTCAGGAGAATAATGTCATGAAGAATGAAATGCAAGCCATGACTATGAGGATGTCCAAGGAGATTGAAGACTAGAAGAAGAATGAATAAAATCTTGTTATATCTTTGAAAGACAAATCTAAGGAATGCATTAGGTTGGTGCATGAGAATGATGTGTTGAGAACTGAGTTGGTGCAATCATAGAACAATGAGCAAGAGTTGCAAAGAATGATGTCAATCTTGAGAAGTGATCTGGATGCTACAAATGAATACAAAGAAAAGTTCAGGGTCTGTTCTACAAGGCTTGATGAATTATTGAAGGATCAAAGAGACACTAGAGACACTAGAGGTCTTGGATTTGAGCATGGAGAAAGCTCTGGTATTGCAAATCAAGGGAATCCACCAGACAACCGGAATCAAAAATCATTGGCAAGGTAACCCAGTGCACATAAATTTAATGGTAGATGCTTTGTTTGTAATAAGTTTGGTCATAAAGAAAGTCAATGCAGAAATAGAGAAAATCAGAATAATAATGTTGTTCTTGATCAGTGTTCAAAGTGTAATAAGTATGGTCATAGGATAGAAGATTGTAGAATGAATGTGAGATGTCATGCATGTGGAAAGTTTGGACATATGGCTAATCAATGTAGGTCAAAGAATGTTCAAGGACTCAACAAGGCAATTAAGAATAACAATGTTACTTGCTATGCATGCAACAAAATAGGACATATTGCCAAATATTGCAAAAGAAAGAATACACCAAAAGGGAATGATACATCAAATGAGAAAGAAAAGAAAAAGGTCGATGAGATCCATCAGGCTCATGCTAAATAGTGGATTAGGAAGTCTAGAGATCAATCAACAGAGGTAAATTCTTTGATTACCCAACTGGCAGAGCAGAATGTTCTTGCATCGGTAGGAAACTTATCTGGTAACTAAGGCTTTGGCCTTAGGGGGAGGCAAATTAATGTCAGATCCTGCATTGCCCCAGGTAGTGGTCTGAAATCTTGTTTCAGATCTTGGTGAAGATAGTCTAGAGATTCATCAGCGCTGGGATAATGGATTTTGTATCCTGTATCATATGCCGGCATGCAATAATGTCAATGGGAAATTACGGTTTCGTAGATTAAAAAGGATAAGTTGCTTCATTTCTTATCACATGGCACTCAAAGAGAAGCATAGAAAATCATAGTGATTTTAAGGTGGTCAAGGTGATTAAGAGCATTTTCCTATGATTTCTAGTATTCTTTGTGCAGGTTTATCAAAGGTTTTCACCAGCTTTGGTTGTGAGGTATTTTCCTTGTTTTCAAGCTATTTTTCTGAAATCATATTGGCTTCTAGATCTTCTCTCACTCTGACAGACTTAGTTGTCCCTATTGTGGTGGATATTAAGGATCATCCATGTCCATAATTCAAACAATGCCCTCAAATTGCAAAGGTTGATGACTCTATCAGCACATTTTCTAGAGTTCCTGACAGATTTCTTTATGTTGAAGATGTGAGAGCATATATTCATTGCACTCTGGAGGATTTGGGTTCATCAAAAATTAAATCAATGTATCTATCTACTTTGCTTAACAAGGATGGATTGCTTAAACCAAAATTTTAAATTCTGAAGGATTAGGGTTTCACCGACATTCTGGAGATGCCCAAGTTCAGGGATGAGATGATTCGATATGTGCTGAGCAGAGTCCATGGCGAATTCATGTGGCTTGACTGGCCCTATAAAATCACCAAGGAGGTGATTCGTGTTATCACCGGCTTGCCCCAGGTCGGATAGACACTGGGTAGGAGGAAGATTCTGAACAATAAGGTGAACAAGCTAACTGGTGCCACCTCTAACAACCGGTCAATGCGGATTAGCACTATCAGGGATAAAGTTGTTCAATTTGAAAGCATGGTAATTGGATACAAGGTAACTCAATCAAACTGATTGAACTTTGTTTCTAGTTCCTGTATTTTCTATGCACACAAGATGGTGAAAGAAAATGAGAAATATGATCTTTGTTAATGGATGTGTGATGAGTTGATTTCTAGTTTGGGAAAGATTAAGGGAGATAAGAAAGGTACATTCTAGTATGGAAATCTCATTGTTTGTTTGATGCTTTTCTTTTTGAATGAGATATCGGGATCCGGTATGAGGCAATGGGCCTTTGATATATCGATAGGTAAACAGATCAAGGATGCATTGAGAAACTTGGGACAAGACAGAGACTCCATTTTGTGGGGTTATTTCAAGGCATTTTAGAAAGCTATGAAGAAGAGGGAAAGGATCCCTAAGCATATTGTTGATAAATACTCTACCGACATATGCTTCATGGTGAAAAAGGATGAAACTTTGATGGAGGTAGTGCAACCTAGGACTATCTGGGTTACTAAGATGGGCTATGAGGTTGATACACAGATCTTGGACCTTTATCCCAAGATTCTTATAGATGCCCCAGTTGATGAGAAGGAGAAAACATTTGGCACAGCTAAGCAGAAGGAATCTGAGGTAAAGATTGGTTTCGGCAAGAAGAAAAGGGAAGGACAAATCAAGAAGGTTGGACAAGTTGTCTAGAAGATGTCCTATGAAATCAAACAAATCATTGGTTTGGCAGAGACATCTCTTTCGGCAGTTATTCAGGCTTCTCCGGTAGTAAGAACTGGTAAGGTTTTATCTAAGAGGAAGAAACCGAAAACATTTATTGCTCTTGTTGAATCTGGTTTTGAGACTAAGGAAGAAATCCTAAAGATTCCTAAGATCTATATGAGGATTCAGAGGAAGAAGCCTAAGGAAGGGAAGCTACACAAATCCAGAGTCACTCCTCCAGCAGCTCAGAAGAAAATTTTGAAGGAGAGGAAGCCTACTGAGAAAAGGAAACCGGCCAAGGAGTCTGCTCCCACCCCCGGTAAGAAGAAGAAATCAATTTTGATATTGCTCTTGAATCTAGTAAAAGTGTAAAGGTTATTGCTCCTCTTTATGTTGCTGAATTGACTAATCAGATCACAAAGGATGGTATTTTGAGTAACATACAATACTATTATGGTGATATGGATGATAAGGAACAAAAGGAGATTGAGGAATCGGTTTTGTTATATTTAGACGTATATAAGAAATTTTTACTTGAAATTGAGACTCAAATACCAACAGATTTGTATAATAAGTTAGATGCTAGGAGGTTATCGGCTATTGAGGAGGATAAGCATATTAAGATTTGGGAATTTCTAATTGTTTGTGGTGTTATATCTAATGAAGAGATGTAGGAGTGTCTAGAGTTTGCTAATAAAACAATTTTTCAGAGTAGACACCGACATATAAGTCTTATGGTGGGAAGAGTAAATGAAATTGTGAAAGAAACTCATGAGGCTTGGGTTAAATTCTTTGTGGATAAACCAAGTTTCTTTACATCACCGTATATTTTGCCTAAGTCTGACATTCTAGACATCTTGGTTGATGCTAAAGGTAAAGGTATACTAGGTGGAGATCCACCAGTTTTGGAATGAAAAACATCTAAGGACATTCCTCCGGCAGTTACACTTGTACAAGATGTTGAAATCAATAAACCGATAGATAATCCTCTCGTAATTGATGTTGATACAATTGAAGTTCATGAGGTTGAGGCAGTGGAAATAACTGCACCAAGTGGCGAAGCCACTAGTGCTAAGTAGGTAAAGAATAAAGTAGATCAGAAGGCTGAAGGTCAGGTTGATCGGACTGAGGTCCGGGTACCGACACCTTCACCACTTGTTGGTCCCTTATTGTTGGCACTTGACTCATCCAGTCAAGAATATTTTGGTCGTCTTGGAAATAAGAACATTGAGCAGCTGAGCATTTTTGAATTGATGTTTGTTGCAGCTCAGAAATTAAGGAAGGAAGGTTCAGAAGATAAGCAGGTTATTGAGCAAGCTATTCCTATTTTGCAGCAGCTTGCACCAGAATGCAAGATTGATCAGGTAGCTAGTCCATCTGGTAAGTTGAAAGGTTTGACTGAGCACATTTCCAAAGAGTATAAAACTCTTCAACAATTGTCAAACCGACAATTGGTAGAAAGGTATAATGCAGCGAGGAAGGTCACCTGTGATAACATGATCACATCCAACAAGGCTAAGCTGACAGATGAGATGACAAGGATTGATGAGGCTCTTCATCAATGCAGTTGAATATATCGGTCTTACACTAACACAGCAAAACTAACAGCAAGCCTAGATAAAAAGGTTAAAGAGGTTAAGGACAAGTTGGAACAACTTGTGGTAATTTTTGATGGTACTGAATCATTGACCAGCATGGTTGATGGTCAGATTTTTCTTTTAGAGTCTGAAATTTCAGCCTTGGAGAAATAAAAAGACAAGTTAATCCGGCGAGCCAAAGAGTTGAGAGGTTTGGTAAGTCCCCGGCTAAATACTTTGTTACTTCATAGGCGAGAATGCATGGAACAGATGAGTTTGCCCACACCAGCAATCCTAAAAGGGAAAGAATTGTGCGCTTCCATTATGAATGGGTTTGTATCTATTTGGGGAACTTTGAAATCCGGTTGGGATACTTATTTGGAATTTTTGAAGGGTACTTATCTGGATATTTTCAAGTATATCTAGATCCGGTAATCACATTTTGGTTTGTACAAAATTTTATTTCTTATTCTTTTTGCCCTGATCTTTGGCATTGTTGTCAAAGGGGGAGAGGTGGATGTGAAAAATGTCTAGGGACATAAGAAGTAATGTATAGCTCAGGAGGAGTAGTCTTTTGAGATCAGTTTTGGGAGATCAGTTTTTGGATGGGAACCGGTACAACACTTCAGTGATTCATTTTTCACATGAGTGTTGCCATCGATGCCAAAGGGGGAGATTGCTGGCAATTGACACTTATCCGGGTTATAGATGTTGTCATTGCTGGAAACACACTTCATGGGAGATCCGAAAATCAAGGTAACTGGCATTCACTACACTGGCATTCAGGGAACCAGCACGCATATAACTGGCAAACTTGGAACCAGTATTCTAAGGCCAACATAGGAGATTGATCCAGCAAGCATGGAAGCGGCAATGGTCATATTGTTTTATATTTATATTTTATCTGGGCCGACATGTGTCTTATCTTTTGTGATATGTTTGTGAGCCAACATAAGGCATTTGTGTTTATTCATGTAAATGGGTATATAAGTCAGTCCGAGTTAGGTCATTAAATAATGATGTGGATATATGGGAGATAAGTGATGCAAAAGGTTTCTTGATGTTATCTTGATTGATAGAATGTGAATGTAAAGATATGCAATTGATCTTGATTATTGGTCTAGAGGATTGGGAAGCGATCTAAGATACTGGTAAGGGAGGTTACAGTTTAATCGGTACAGACAATGCTTTAACCGGAACTCATCTAGCATAGCAGATGCACATTCTGAGTTTAGTTTTTGTTTGTAATCCAATATTTGGATTTGTAGTCAGTGAGGCTCCTTTTGTGATGAGCAATGTACTATAGGTAGTGTGCCTTCCTACATGTGCAGACCCCTCTTGTAATATTTATTCATTTGGCTAGTGGATAGATATTGTGGGTCACCAATCCCACTGTGGTTTTTCCTCTTTGAGGTTTTCCACGAATAAATATATGTGCTATGGTGTTGATTCATGTGGTTGCATTGATATTACTTGTTGTTACTTTCTTTTATGCATACCGGTTAATAAGTAGATTTGTTAATAAGGTTAAAATTACTTTAACCGGCAGAACATTGATTCCCCCCCCCCCTCTTAGTGTTCTTGGATTCCAACAATTATAACTCCTAGAGATCTAAAACCACTCTCAAACATCTGACCAATATACATGAAATATAACTCAAAGATTAAGAAAGGAAAAAGACATATTGAAATGTGACTTTTACTGAAATGTCACTTATAAAATTTTATATTTCATGTATATATTGGGAGAGAGAGAGAGAGAGAGAGAGAGAGTGAAAGAGAAAGACAATTTGCTAATGCTAGACATTTGGCTAGTGCATTTCCATTTGGCTAGCACCAAATTTGGTGCTCACCTTATATGGCGTACACCAAATACGTTTGGCATGACCAAACTTTAGGTTTGACACACCAAATATGGTGAGCACCCTATTTGATGCATGCCAAATGGCTACTTTTGGGCAAAAAAAAACTGGCAACTTTTTGGTCACCCATCTTAGTGTACTTACACTTGCTTCTCTTCTCAATCCATGGCTACACCTCCCAAGAAAGGAAAATCTATGATAGTACAACAAGCAGCTCTCAAGAGCATCATTCAAGACCCCTCCAAGCTATGGCATCTTAGGTATGGACACTTAGGGTATGTTGGTCTGATTTTATTGTCCAAGAAAAGAATGGTAGATGGTTTCCCAAAGATTGCAAAGCCTAGTAGCAAGTGTGAGGCTTGCATTTTGGGAAAGCAACATAAGTATCCCTTTCAATCGAGCAATTATAGAAGGGCAAGAATTGGAGCTAGTGCATACTAATTGAAATTTCAAATAAACATACATCATGAAATTTTAAGACTATTGAAATTTTCAACCATACATCATGGGTATATTTTATGACCATTGAAATAGCCGATATATTTTATTTTTTAAGGTCTAGGTTGAAAAGGATAGTGGACATTAAATCAAGGTCCTAAGGTTAGATTGCAGGGGAGAGTATACCTCCAAATAGTTTGTGAATTTTTGCAAGCATAATGGCATAAAGAAGGAGCTTACAACCAGTTATACTTACCTCTTTGAAGGATTTGCAGCCCCACTCCTAGATTGAAACTCTTTTCCAAGTGGTTACTTCTATCCCTACTCAAAATAAAACTTCTCTCTTCAAACCCTACTATTGCTCCCCATATTTAGCACACAAAAGATGAAATGAGAGTGAAAGAGGCCTCTATATCCTTTTTGGGGCAAGTTGGGAGGTAGGGCCCCACTTTTAAATTTTTATTTTTTTTAGTTTATAATGGTTTTTTTTTACAAAAAAAGGTGCTCACTATTTGGGACAACTGAGCATGTCTTGATGTCCTTGACCATCCCTAATGGTGGCACCCTAAATTTCCACATTTTTAGTATGATTTCTCAATTTTTCAATAATTTGGGGCACCGAGGGGACATCGTTGGGATAGTGATGGGGGATTTAGCCTAGGGAGTCATTGTTATTACTTATAAAATTGCCATTAGTTTCTATATTCGAAGTCATACTATATACTCTAGTCGGTTAACTCTACCGAATCATGCAGTCAGTATACACAAAAAAGTCGGTATGCACAGTCTAGTCGGTTACAGAAGAAAGAAGTCACAGAATGTAGTATACACCGAGCTATCTACCGAGTATCTTTTTATGTCTACCGAGCAGTAAAGATGACACATCGAGTTGATATACACCGAGTGAAATGTGTTACCAGATTCATTGAACCTAGACATGCATATGAAAACGTGTTACAAGATCGAGGCATATCTAACCGTTATCACATTGGAAATTGCACCAGAAGATTTTGTATGATTTTGAAGTCATCTAACCAATGAAATAATTTGCATGGTTATTCATTCAATAAATCATGTTTGTAAGATCGAAGAAATGAATTAGATCACCGTCATAAGAGATCTATTTATACAGCATGAGTTATGTATGTAAAGGATGCATGAAAGAAGACTGTTACAGAGACACAGAGGTCACCGAGAAGGTTTTCAGAGAATAGTCGAAGAACAGAGTAAACAGAAGGGTTTACCGAGTTACTATATGGGTTACCAAGGCATGCTATAAGCAAGGTAATCTTATTCTGAGCACATAGAATCTGCTATAACATTTCAGATGTAAAGTTACAGATATTTGTAATGATTTTATTGTAATATTGTAATATTGTAAGAGATACCTCTAACAGGGTAAAAGACTCTAATCAAGTCTATAAATTGTAAAGCCTCTAACCAGGTGCAGCATTTAGATTAAGTGTTGTGAAATCCTTTAACAAGGTAGATCTAACAGATCTTGATACTCCTAATAGGGTAAGCTATTAGAAATAGCTAAAATGTAGCTCTAACCAAGCATCTTTATTATTGCAGTAGTGAAGTTGTGGGTGCCATCCCCAATGCAGTTTTTCTCTCTAACCAAGAGTTTCTGCGTAACCAAAATATATGTGTTATGGAGTGAATCATGTATGATTGGTATCTATTTGTTTTAGCTTTATTTTATGTTACTGCACTATTCGGTTTATGCATAACAGTAAAGTTATTATTTGAGAAAGGTTTTGGAGTACTGATTCACCCCTCCCCTCTCAGTACATTAGCTTTCCATATTGGGCCTAACAATTGGTATCAGAGCTTGAATCTTGGAAAAGGGTTTAACTACCTAAAGCGAAAGATCTTATCAATGGAAGGCTATAAACAATCTCGAAGGATTGTATATCTGGAAGAAGAGTTGGATCATGCTAATCAAGTGATTGTAAACATGCAAAGGCAAATGCAAAAATCTCTGAAAGTAAGAAGAAGATTATCTGATGACTTGCAGGACTCTCAAGAGTTAGTGGAACAAATTGAGACATCATCTAAGAATAGTATATCTGAAGAGACTAAAGAAATGATTGGAATATTGAAAGAAAAGAACAAAGCACTGGCTGATCAAATAAAAGCAATGAAAAGAGAACAAGAACATTTCGGTACACAGATGACTGAAAACCTAGATGCATTAAGGACAGCTGAGGATAAAGGTAGAGATCTACAAAGAGAGAAACAACAACTTGAAGTCTTAGTATCTGATAAAAATGATGAAATCACAAGATTGACTGGGATTCAACAAAATATGATAGATCAACTAGGTTATGCACATCATGAAGCAATTCTGAAAGATGATGAGAATCAAGCATTGAAACTTGAAGTATCAAGGTTGACCAATGAACTTGAAACAGAGAAGAAATCCAAAGAAACACTGAAGAAGAGCTATGAAGCATCAAAGATGTTGGATGAGCAACTGAATACAAGACGACCCTACAAAGAAGCAGGACTCAATTGCAAAGGAAAAGACTTTACCGAGAAGGGAATCTGTACTACCGAGAGAGGAGAATCATCTAAGCAAGCTGGAATCAAGAAGAACATCAAAGGAAAGAAGTCTATTTGCAACTACTATGGAAATCAAGGTCATACTGCCAACATATGCCAAATCAGAAAAGGTAAGCAACTGAATGCCACTAAGTCCAATGATTATTGTTACAATTACAATAAATATGGTCATACATCTAATCAATGTAGGACAAAATCTGTTAACAACTATCAGAAGGCAAAATTCAAAGGGTTTTGTAGAAACTGCAATAGATATGGACATAGTACCGAGAAGTGATGGCTTAAGCAAAATAACCACATGTGGTCTACACACCAAGCAAATGCTAGAGGTTACCAAACTCACCCAGATCCTTACCGACAATATGCAGCAGTACCATGGGATTACAATACAAGGATATGATGTGAATGTTGTGGAAGATATGGACATATAAGTGCCAACTATTTTATAAGGTTTGGGATGAACAACCGAAGATCATGGAGAAATCCTGGTATGGCATGTTTTCATTGTCACAAAGTTGGACATTTAGTTGTAGATTGCAGAGATCAACCTAGAAGAGACACTAAGGAAATAAAAGAGGAATTAAAGATGATTTGGAGAAAGAAGGAAATCATGTCAAATAAAGAAAGCACCTTACCTACCGAGTTAGGTGCACCTATTCCAAATTTATCGACAAAGATATGAAGGGACTGCATTCTCTAAAAGTTAAAATCATAACAGTTCCTATTCTATTATGTACTAAATTCAAAATCCGCATAGTCAAGATGCATTAGTAAGTTTGAAATTCTATCAAAAGTACTTTACAGGAAACTTGCTAAGTCGGTGTATACAGGAAGCCTGTCAAGTCGGTAAATAAAGGAAATTTGGTTACTCGGTTAAAAGGAAACAAAACGGAGGAAATCGGTTAAAAGGTGAACCAAGTGCATTTAATGTTTTGACCTAATCTGCATGGAGCCAGATAAGGTATTTTGTGTACTTAAAGGTATTTTCGCGGTCATTTATACTTACCAAGTTTTCAAGAGAGCAGAGCAAGAGTGATTCAAGGTGATCAAACTTCATTCAAAGCGAATCCAAGGTATTTACATCAAATCTCATCACACTATCAAGCTAATTTTCCGATCTTATCAAATTGCTATTATCTACCGAGTGTGTAGTGTCTAATGTTTGTAAACCGTCAAACCCTAAGGATAGTTTGCTAAGTTTTGTCTAGAATCTACAAATGGCACCCAAGATCCAAGATCTCGTAGTTGTCAAGAATGTGGAGAATCCCTCACTGAAATACACTTTGACTCCTAAAGTTGCCTCTGAACCGGATGACAAAACCGCCTTTTCACTCATCTCAGATCGAGTCTTGTTAGTTGAAGACGTGAGATTCTTCACCAAATGTCGTGTTGAAGAACTCAGTCATGTTGAGATAAGTGACACATATGATGAGCTATGCACCGATGGCAAAATGTATAGCAAGTATGAGCATATCAAAATCAAGGGATTAACTGAAGCCCTAGCCTATCCCCGTGTGTTCAAACCCCAGTGGGTCAAGTTTGTTTTGAGAAGAATTCATGATGATTTCATGTGGCTAGAAGAGCAAACATTCAAAATCACCAAGGAAATCATTCATGTGATCACTGGTTATCCTATCTATGATCATGCACTAGCACAGAAGATGATATCACAGAAGGAGTTAATCAATTTAACCGGAGTAGAATTTGACTACAGAGGACTGAAACTGAACAATGTCACTGATGTTGAACTTAATTTTTCTATTAGAGTAATTGGTTATTGTTTCTTCCAATCAGCAAGGGAAAACAGTGTACCCTATGCAGCAGTTGATTTGGCCTATAAAATTGTGAAAAAGGGAATGAAGATTGACTTATGTGAAGTGTTATTGAAGAACCTGTTTAAGAATTTGAACACAATCAGGAAGCCAAAGAAAAACAACTCAGCAAATACACTGAAGTTTGGTTCACTTATTGTATGCATGTTTTTCTACTTTGAGAAGTTCTTTCCTGCAGTCGGTAAAGTAGTTTGGGAGCTACACCGACCAATCACCCATCAAATTAATGACTTTATCAAGAAATTGGGAGATAATTTTAATGATATCATGGATGACTACTTCAGCAAATTTCAAGAGAAGATGCACAATAGGTACCGAATTCCACCACAGCTGGTAGAAAAATATAAGGATGATATATGTTTTGAGGTAGACACTGATTACTGTTATGTGAATGTTGTAGAACCAAGGACTCAATCTTTGCCACCAATGGGTTACGAGATTGACTATGATATCACACAACATCAAATTGATGCCTATCTTTCATTACCAAGGCATGCTACCGAGCTAAGATATGGAACTTTTGAAGAAGTTAAGGAAAAGGTTAAAATGAGCATTGTAGTACCCAAAGCTACAAGGAAGGCAACCAAAATGATTAAGGCATTAACAGAAGAATCTTCCTCTACACCTGTCAAAGGCACTCTTGCCATCACCGCAGAGGAATCAGAAGCTCAAGAGGCAGCAATAACATTGAGTACCGAACTGCCTAAGGGTAAAGTGTTAAAAAGAAAGAAACAAGACACTTCCAAGGCCTTACCGACTCCACCATCAAAAAGACCTAACACTAGAGCATCAGCTGCATCACCAAGTAAGAGACAAAAGAATGTTACTACCCCCAAGGTAACCAAGACCTACAAGAAATCTACTCGGAGACTCATTTTGGAAAAAGAGTCTAGTGATACAGAGTCTGAGGATGCAAACAAATTCCAGATAGTAAAAAGCTAGAAGGTAAATATTCATAGTGTAGAAAACTTATGTGCAAATTTGAAAGACTATGGTGGATTTAGTTCGTTTAGATTTGTTAAGTATGAAACTAGGAACAATGATGAGATGAGAAGGTGAAGACATTGCTGACCGAAATGCTACATTCAACTACAGTGTCAACTGATGCAGCCATCCACATTCAACTAGATGAACTCCTTAGTCAAATAGAAACATCTGGAGTTGATGCATCTAAGTACTTGAGCAAGCTGAAAGACAAAGAGCTCACGGCTAAAATGATAGAAGAAGTACAAAAATCCATTGTTGTTGGCAAGGTAAAACTTGTCAAATTTATTGCTGAGTTGTCCCCTCAACTCAAGCACATTCTTTCATTATTTTAGAAACTCTATACATTTTCTATATTCATTAAAGACATCAAGAATAAAACTGATGCAATTGAGAAAGAGATCACCGATCTCTCAAATAAGTTGACCCCAGAGCCAAATTCTATTCAGACTTTTTATACAAGGTTACAACAGCTCATGGCTCAACAGTTAGAACTTAGAAATGAAGAACATAAGATCAGGATGGATATAATGACACTCCAGACATTATTCCTTCCTCATCTTTCATCAATTCAAGAACAGATCAACAGAGCCACTTACCTCTCTACCACACAAGAGGGAAGCACTTTAGATGGCTTAATTTCATTATTGGCTGATATTAATGCACACAATTCTTTAATGGACAGTGTAAAGGATACACATTTTGTCGCTCTCACTGAGGCCCAGAAAAAGTATAAATCTATTTTCGATCAGTTGCCACCTCCAAATGGTAACTAAATTTTGATTTTTGTCAAAAAGGAGGAGTGTATAGTACTCCAAGTATCAACCATCAGGAGTGTAAATACACAGGGGGAGCATACCGTGCAGTGAATTGAAGAGCAGTATACCAAGCAGATATTTGGGGAGTGATACAGTTTTGATATAGTATTCGGAGTATTATTCATAGGGGATTCTACCGAGAGTAAGCAGAGCACACAAGCCACAGAACCGAGCATGCAAAATCAAAGTTATGTACAATATAATGATAAGGGGAGTATATCTGAATATACTATTTCATTGACTAATGTATATATTGTGTCATTAGTCAAATTTTGTAAAGTATATAGATTTTTGAGTTATGACTTTGGAAGTAGTTTTTGTCAAACATCTCAACTAATGTCAAAAGGGGAGATTGTTATTACTTATCAAATTGCCATTAGTTCCTATATTCAAAGTCATACTATATACTCTAGTCAGTTAACTCTACCGAATCATGCAGTCGGTATACACAGAAAAGTCGTTATGCACAATCTAGTTGGTTACAGAAGAAAGCAGTCACAAAATGCAATATACACCGAGTTGTCTATTGAGTATCTTTTTATGTCTACCAAGCAGTAAAGATGACACACCGAGTTGATATACACCGAGTGAAATGTGTTACCAGATTCATTGAACCTGGACATGCATATGAAAACGTGTTACAAGATCGAGGCACATCTAACCATTATCACATTGGAAATTGCACCAGAAGATTTTATATGATTTTGAAGTCATCTAACCAATGAAATAATCTGCATGGTTATTCATTCAATAAATCATGTTTGTAAGATCGAAGAAATGAATTAGATCACCATCATAAGAGATCTATTTATACAGAATGAGTTATGTATGTAAAGGATGCATGAAAGAAGATTGTTACAGAGACACAGAGGTCACCGAGAAGGTTTTCAGAGAACAGTCGAAGAACAGAGTAAACAGAAGGGTTTACCGAGTTACTATATGGGTTACCAAGGCATGCTATAAGCAAGGTAATCCTATTCTGAGCACATAGAATCTGCTATAACATTTCAGATGTAAAGTTGCAGATATTTGTAATGATTTTATTGTAATATTGTAATATTGTAAGAGATACCTCTAAGAGGGTAAAAGACTCTAATCAAGTCTATAAATTGTAAAGCCTCTAACCAGGTGCAGCATTTAGATTAAGTGTTGTGAAATCCTTTAACAAGGTAGATCTAATAGATCTTGATACTCCTAACAGGGTAAGCTATCAGAAATAGCTAAAATGTAGCTCTAACCGAGCATCTGTATTATTGTAGTAGTGAAGTTGTGGGTGCCATCCCCACCGCAGTTTTTCTCTCTAACCAAGAGTTTCTACGTAACCAAAATATGTGTTATGGAGTGAATCATGTATGATTGGTATCTATTTGTTTTAGCTTTATTTTATGTTACTGCACTATTCGGTTTATGCATAACAGTAAAGTTATTATTTGAGAAAGGTTTTGGAGTACGGATTCACCCCTCCCCTCTCAGTACATTAGCTTTCCATATTGGGCCTAATAGTCATCCCTATGTAACATAGTAAAAAATTAAATGGTGGAGATAAATTAAATGCACAAAGAAATGCTTTTGATGAACAAGACTTGTTTCAGCCATGAGACAAGTTTTCTAATGATCAATTAGAAGAGTTGAATGCAAGTTTAAAAATAACAAAATATCAAAAAATATTATACAATGGAGAAGAATTAAATGTGTGGAAACCTATTTCCCAATGAGTGAGACTTGTTTCAATCATGAAATAGGTTTGGTATCATCTGTACACTCTCAATCTTGTAAAGGAAGCTAATTACGGAAATTATATTATCAAAACAATGATCTTATGAATTCAATTATTATTTAAGATTTTTATCTTTCATTCACAATACAAGGGTTAAATTGAGATGTAAATCGATAATGTAAGGGTACCTTTTGAGTCCTTTCATCATTGATCTAAATTTTTAGTACATACAAATTACGTAGAAATTTGGAATTTGAAGCCATTATAATTTCTATTGTTATTTTTATTACAATTGAAATATAAACATCAACTTTCAACATTCATCACTTTTATTGTGAAATGTGCTTGATAGTGGCACATCTATTATTGGAACTTTATCATATTTTCAATTTGCATGTTTAAATTAATAATTATGGTACATCATCATAAATTCATAAATTTCAAAGTTTTGTTATTTATTAAAACATTAATGAATAAAAAATGATTTCAATATTAACCACCTTACTACATTAGTAACTTGATTGTATAATTGTTTATTAGAAAATCTATGTTTTAGCTTCTAATATATCACCTTAGTTATATTTTTGGCACTAATTTTCCCCTTTAATTATAGATTAATAGGAATTTTAGGCTTCAATTTTTTATCTAATGTCATTTGAATTACAATTTTGAAGGCGTTGATGTTTTATATTATTACCCTAATTATAAATCATAAGAAATTTAGTGATTAATTCATCAAGATAATTATAACATCATAGAAATTTTGGTCTTAAAATTGCATATGTGTGTGTTCAAAAATATTATATCTATATAGAGAGGATTAACCAAGATTTATTTAAAAGTTTCTAATAGCTAGTTCTTATAGTTCATTTGAGAGTGCCCCATATAAATGACTCCTAATGCATGCTAATGCAACATAAAATTTGGAAGTATTCATGGGCTTAATAAAAGTTATCATAAAATTTGGAAGTATTCATGGGCTCAATAAAAGTTATATTAAAAGGTAATGATGAAATAGTAAATTGATTAACCAAGTACAAATAAAGTTAGATTGAACAACACTTAATTCATTAAGTTGTAGCTCCAACATATGCTTAAGCTACATGATATATCACAATGCATCATGTGAGATGTGGACCATATATTTCAAGGTGACAATCAATATGCATACTCTCTACCTTGCTTTGATACAAGGGCAAATGTAATAAATTAATGTTTAGAAGCATAATTATAGATGTCCAGTTAGAGCTGCAAAGAAAATGGGATACACCATCACATATCACTAACCATTAACATGAATTTCATCAAAGAATTTCATTGGAATGAGCCTTTATCACCCATAAAGTACAATTTAATCTACAAGGAAAAATTCCTTCAACACTTAGCAAAATAAAAATGTAGGCAAAACATGCTAAGGGAATTAGAAGATTTAGCTCAAAATATTGCTTACAGTAAGACTTTCAACAAGTTCAACCATAGTAGTTTAAGTGTGGTCAAATCTTTATTACTACATTTAAGACCAAAGCTTTCTATTGAGATCAAGTTGTATACTTAAAAACAGAATATTAGAAGTATTTTATAGGATATCATATCTTTGGGCCTTGAACCCCTAGTTTATAATTTTTATATGAGTTTAAGGAGAATATTTGTCTTTAAGGTTAAGAGATAATGAAAAAACCTTATTCTATGTATCTTTCGACATATTTATTTTATTAAAAAAATGTTGCATTGAAGTAGTCATCTTATTATTAGCTAGCTTAATTCTCACATATTTGCATAATGGAACTTATATGGCTTACTCTCACTCAATGTAGCACCAATCTTTGCAAAGCGAGTTCCTCATTGAACACCCCAATCTGGTTTCTTTTGGACTTGTTAACAATAATCTAGTTATTAGTTCTAACCTCATTATGTAGTGCATATGCACCAAATGCATATGTTGCTATCAAAACTAGGATGTAATGCAAAGCCATGAGGAGATCTGTTTGGCTTACATATCACATAGGTTTACAAGTTAAACATGAGTTAACTTTGAGTGAATTCAAAAAGCAAAAACACACTACATTATATATAGTAGGTTGTTATTCATGGACAATATGTTTCCCATGCAATTTTTCAAATTGTGTATGTTTGTTTTAGAGAGTTAGTTGCATAATAAATTGTGATCATTTAACTACAAATTTGTGTGATGGTTAAGTCCAGCCCAAAAAGGTGTCTTCATAGGAATGTATAGTATAATTACCTTCAACAACTAGGTCTTTGTTGAAAGTCAATTTTCTTTTGATGTCTCACACTTGCAAATGTTTAGTCTAACTTCTTATTCCATGATATAACTTATATGTTAGTATCAAACATAAATGAAATAGAACATAGACCATATTCTCTATTAACTTTATCATTGTGCACCACTATTAACCGGATATATAAAATCTTCAATCAAGACAAATAAGCATTTCTTGCAAAATGTAAACCATAGCCATAGTCATACAAATAATCTCTCTAAGAAGTATATACAATTTTGAAAGGTAATGTATGCTGATTTAGATGAAATGATGTTCAAAATTGTCTTATCTTAAAATTGAGTTCCTCACCAAAGCTTCTAGATTGATTTTTAATAGACTTAAAATTACAAGTTTTTCGTTCAAGCTTTAAATTGTAGCATTTATTCTAAAGAAAAACATCATGACACCATGATTGAAATGACAACTTTTTGAAATGAATTTAAAGCAAAGGGTATGGAAGGGTACATTTCAAGTAGCATTAAAGCCATTCAAAGTATCCATGTATGAAACTACTAAGAGAGGACAAAATGTTAAGATATTTTACAAATGGTACTTTGCTACATGACATCATTGTAAAGAAAAACAATTTTCTTTTATTTTTCTCTAATCTATCTAGAAAATAGAGAAATGATGATAATGAATTTGGTATATGAAATCCTGAGCTGTTCTATGAGAACTTATAAATAAGATGATTCATACAATATCTTTAACATAAAAGATCTAAAACCTAAGCTATTTAATTTTGTAATTGATTATCCAAATTTGATATTGAAGAAGCAGATGCTAATCAGATGTTCTAAATGTTTATATCTAGCCTTTAAACATAAACATGTTTAGTTTCTACAAAATGATTTTATTATTTATTTTTATCAATAAACACCATATGCATCGTATATTCTCTTTCCATTCAATTTGGTAGTTGCGTACTTTTATTTGCTTGAAAAAATTCCATGCGTATCTTCCTCTCAAGAAGATTCTCATATAAATCAATAAGTCTCCAACCTGCATCCCCTCTTTCGAAGATTAGTATTAAAAAATATATATCAAATATCTTGAGGGGTACTAAACTCAAATTCTGGAAATTGCACCTAAATTAGCACAGCTGCACGAGAAGCGTGAGCCCATTTCTTACCACTAGGCATAAAGAACTCAGCGGATTGGTTTAAGAACAATTAGATCTCTGCTTGGTTAAGAGATTCAGAGATTTTCATTCAACACATATTATATACGTATAAGCTCTTCTTCTACGTGGGGACATTCTTATTTTAAAGGAAAAAATTCACTAACGATACTCGAATAGATCAATTATTATATTGATTTAAATGCCATGCACATTTTCATATATTATATCATAATATAAATGCATAAAAACTTGAAACTTTTATGGATCCTCATTTCCCCAATGAACCTAGTTCACATATACATTTGCAACACCTCCTTTCCACCTCTGCCCCTTCAAAAAAAATAGCCTTTTGTTAATACTCAAACTACAGGTTATTTTGTACCTTGCTCAAGCAAGGAAACTTAAGAGTGAAACCTTATGATGAATATAACTGATTGTGATATTCATCGAATCTGCCATGATAATCATTGTAGCATTTGTTAAAACAACAACCTTCTGATGAAGGCAAGGAAACCCTCCTTGAGGGAGATAAATATTTGGATGATATACATTTGAATGTTTTGAGCGTTCATACCATAATAATAAACAATCAAAAGGGCATGCCACCTTCCATTGGACCATCCCAATGATCATTTCCTTCAGCTTCTTCAACATTTTCATTGTCATCTGTGTTTTTCTCATCCCTGTATGATTTAGCTTTTGAGTATCGCCTGCAAAGAAAGAAAGCCACCTTTAAAATACTTTCTCCTATAGTTTGCCAGATCAACTTGCCCATATTTATACTCTGATAAATTTCCTCTCTTAAGAAAAAGGTTATAAGCTATATGTTTGCAAATGATTATATCTTGGTAACATTCATAAAGATAACACACAGATTTTCAGATACATGTTCTGAATTTTTTTGAAATTTAAACAAACTTTACATATTCATCTATTTCTCAAGAACATTTTGCAATTCTACAACATATTACAAAATAAAATTAATGTTCAGATACCATGAACTGCTCAAGAGCAAAGAGAATCATGTGAAAATACATAATTAGTTGCCATTAAATGATATATTGAGTTACTAAAATTTGTCATCAATGAGAAAACAACTACATTTACTCACTGTCAATTGTAAAAGATCCTGAAGAGAATCTTTTTAACGTAGATAGACAAATAGCTGCTTGTTTGAACTGCCTAAACTCATAGGAATAAACCAATTTTGAGGGAATATTGAAACTTCTTCAGTTAACCGGACCACACCAATTGCCAGCCATTTTCAAGCCTCATCATTGTCCCATTTGAATTATATTCTAATCATCCTTTGTATCTGGGACTACCCCGTTACATAACCATTGCCAATCATCCTATTGATTTATTCCAGTCATAGGCTTCCCAAACAAAATATACGTGCTTGCAACCTTCAACATTTAGCCGGACATTAAAGCAGACACAGAGGTGCCATATTTGAATTAAATACTGAACAGGGATCAGAGCATTGACTTTATCAGCAGCCCACGCATATACTGATAACTGGAAAGACTCAGTTAGGATATGAAAATCCTTATCATCTATTATTAAATATTGAGTTTTGTCAATCACACACCTTGAATCTTCATATATATTAGCATCACCACCTCTAAATCTCAGCTGTACATAATAGAATGTTGAGATCCAATATCCAGTGGTTATAAAACCAAAATACAAATCAAAGTCCCACATCAAATTGCAATAATATTCAACACGGCAAATTACTAAAACCATACTCCAGAACTGTTTGAAATGATTGATAAGGCATTGTTCTATTTCCATTGTTCATTCTTGATGCCAGCTCTTGGATGACAGAGTTGACAGAAATTTCTTAACCAATTACTTCTTCCATAGGGTCCAGTCTGCTTCAATATTTATTAGTGTTGTAGCTTGGCTTCCTTTGAAACTGATAAGTTGGTGATGTTTTCCACAGCAAGTCAAATTGTGATATTCCATCAGGATTAACTGTGTAGTTATTTGAATCAAACTCATTGACCCATGTTTCATGAGTAGTGGTTCACAAGAACCTATCTCTCGTGAGAATGAGTAGAACACTCTAGCACTCATTGCATCTAGGTGATGCGCACAGAGGTGAAGCATTGGGCCTTCCTTGGAGGTAACCCATGTTCACCTCTGTGATGTTCACAGAGGTGAAACATGGGTCAATGAGTTTGACTCAAAAAACTATACAGTTGAATCCTGATAGCAATACGACAATTTGAATTGTCGTGGAAAACATCTCCTACTTGTCAATTAATGAGCTAAAGGGGCTCTATAATGAATAGTTCATAAGGCACAACACTTGCTGAAGGTTTTGCAAATGGGGTAGCAAGCTAAGTGGGCTTAACCTTGGAGGAAACTCCATGGTTAAGTGCGCTTGAGTTGGAGTAGTACTGGGATGGGTGACCTCTTAAGAAGCCCCAATGCTTTACCTCTGTGAGCATCACCTGGATGCAATGAGTGCTAAGTGTTCCATTCATTCTCATGAGAAATGGGTTCTTGTGAACCACTACTCATGAAACATGGGTCGATGAGTTTGACTCAAAAAACTAAACAGCTGAATCCTGATAGCAATATCACAATTCCTTTGAAAATGTTTTGCAATTACAAGCATTAACAGAAAACTCAAAAGTCTTTTAGTTTCATAAGCCACCACTTTCATGATATTCAGTTTGCAAATAATCAGTCCAATGAATAGTTGCAATCCTCCTCAATAAAGGGCTAAGTCTGTCTCCTCTCTTGCCTCAAGAGATGATGAGCTGGACAAAGGCATCTCAGCTTTCTGTCAAATTTAACAGAGACGGAGCCTCACAAGGCAAACCTAGTCAAAATAGCTATGATAGTATTTTCTATGGCATTCAAAGTTCTATAATGATCTGTTGTCATGAATGCACTACGAAAGTGATCAATCATCTAGCACAGCCAATTACCATTCTAATAACCACCCTCAGTTTTTTCAAAATATTATCAACTGAAATGAAGATACAAAGCACATCCTTTCCACTTTTTGATCACCCAGATCTCAAAAAGAGCAAGGCGAGAGCATACGGTGTTCCGGATTACAATTAATTGAAAACAACCAGCTGAAAGGAAGGCATCAAGTGGCAAGCCAACCAAAAACCACTTATTCAGTGGGATGCATATATATTGCTAGAACTTTCAATTGCATCTTCCACTTGTCTAAAAGTGTAAAAACAATCTTCTTTAACTTGTCCAGTGGTGAACAATTACAAAGAAACCACTTATTTATATTCAGTCGGGTAAGTATAAGCAATAAACCACGAATAATTCAGTGGCGATACTACCATCCAAAATTATAATCTAGAATGTAAAAAGAGATGGATTTCAATTATATGACCATCCAAAGCATTACAATGTCAGTCCATAAGCAATATTATCATTGATTAACTACTCATAATGGAAATACATTGCTGATACAAGTGCTCATATGAATTTAAACTGCTGGAACACCCCCAAAAGTATGACAAATCATGAAACTAATTCACCAAACTGAAGAAACAACATTATACCTGGCATGAAAGGAGAAGAATACTGGTGTGGGTCTGAAAACGCCTTGAAAACATGCTGTAACATTCAGGATAGTAAGATAATCACTCAAAAAATCACAACCAATGCACACACAACTTGCCAATCACGAACAAAGCTGCAAACAACAACTCCCAACACATTCAAACTTCATCCATAAACCCAGAAAGAGTATAAATCAGACTGGAAACTATATTCAAACATTTGCAGGTCTATTATACACTGGGATATAGGCTGCAATAGGTCTAGGCAACAAGACAACACTTCAAAAAGCTTACCAACACATAGAAAACTCACCCAGGTCCCAAACTACAACTTCATTCAAACACTCTGGAAATCACTTCAAAACAAAACCCAACATGAAATAAGGATAGATATGATAGTCTGATATAAAAATCAAACATACATAAGTCTGAAACAAGTGTTTTTATTGCTAGTACAGCAGGTACAGCAGCAATAACTTTTTATCAAACTCAACATGCAACCCTTTCTCCACCAAGATAATGCATAGAATATGATAACCTAGTTGGGGTGACTCCACACCAAATAAAAACCCTCACAAAAACTAGGTGCTTCACCATAAGAGATCAAACGCCCTCCCCCTATATGCAAGGCCCAAAATGTTGTACGGCTCTCAAAGTCTACAATTTGCCTACCATATGTTGTACACCCTGCAAATGAAGAATAATCACAACCAAACAACCAAATAAAATATTTTGAAACCTCCTTATACCTGCTTCTCAAGTTTGAATGGCCTGGCATGGAAAGACGGTACAGCATGACATGGGAAATTCCTCAAATTTGTCCAAAGGATTCTTCAACTCTTCCACACTAAAACTCAAACTGAAAACTTCGATTTGAAGTACAATTGTAATCCCTAGATGGAATTACCAAGATCAGCTAGGGGGGTTTTCATCCCCAAACCAATTACTCCAAGAGGATTTTCATCCTCAAGAAGCTTTCGAATAACTTAGATTTATTTCAACAGCATAACAATACCATATTCTCAAGTCTATCTCAAAATGAGCCCCAACACCTTATGTAACTTTTTGGAGGTAAAAAAAATTAAAATTATATTTATAATAATTCCTTTTTCCCCTCACAAAGACCCTTTTAGGAAATTAGTATTACTTTTCATAAGAAAAGACCCCTAAGCATAGGCATCCAGCTTAAAATAAACTTCACACCTTTCCAATGAGCTATTACACTAAGTTGTCTTTTTAATAATTCCCAACATTAGACAACTTAAGTGAATTCAGAATTAGTTAAAGAATAACTCGATAGCATATCCAAGTTGCAAAAAGCACTGAAACTGCATTGGAATCAAACTCTGATCACACTGAGATGATACTGAGGTTGTAGGATGATAATCAGAGCCAACCAGGCGACTTAACATATATAAATGGCTTCTCCAAGAAGTTTGGAAAACACCCCAAGCATCAAAAATCACTTTTGAAAGTGGCATGATGATCCATTCTGCCTACTAAGTTCATTTCTAAGAACCAATGTCACTGCTAACCAACCAAGAGCACTCCAAGAAGTTTGGAATCCTCCTCGACACACACCAACTTGCATAAGGGAAAACTCAAACCGGACAAAGTTCACAAATCAATATTGCTAAAATTGGGGACATCACAACTATAAAGCAAGGTCTTGCAATCGGCTAAGAATTCTCCATTTTTTCTTCATTAATTAATGAGATTCCAAAGTTATTATAGACATGATTCGATGACACAAGAACAAGTATTATCTGTCATCCTTCAATATCCAATATTATAGTAGCAAAAACTCCAAATTGAAAAAATAAATAAATAAAAGAGCACATTTTTACATTTTTTAAGGAATACGTGTCAAAAATGCTACTTTTTTGGAGATGAGGTCAATGTCTATCTCTCTTTGAGCAAATAATTGACTCATTTTCTAGATTGAAGTTTTCATATGAAGTTCTCAATTCTCATTTTATCCCATTTCTTTTGCCTGAACATAATTCATGATTGTTTGCACATCTCATTTTTTGTTCTTTCCGAAACATGGCTACTATGGCTGATTTTTCAACATTGCTTAAGGTTTTAAAGTATTAACCCTCAAAATGTCAAGCATTTGGTTAACAAGGCAGCAAACAAACTGGATTATTTGGGGTTAAAGAGAGAAGCATGCAACTTAGTTAGAAGAGAAATGGGTAATCAGATACACTGGGGCAACCTTGATGATTGCCTACAAACTGATGAGCCTTTTACATAGTTTCTATCTCATCAGTTACAACCATTATGAAGAACCTTCATAGTTATTCTCCCATTCTTTTATTATCATGTGTTATCTATCCAGTTAGCATATTTCAATTTCCCCAAGGACTTGTACTTCATTGTCCTCCCTAATGGTTATCACTTATATGAACACCTTCTTTAAGGTCTGTATTCCCCTCATTAACCCCCTTGTTTTATCAATTATACTCCTTGATGCCCTCTCCACATTCCCCTACTAAGCAACTTGTTTAATTGATTTTGCCTCCTCCACATCCCTCCAACCCTTATTTCTTTCCCTCCTATCACTATATCACAATCCAAATGTCCTCAGGAGTGTCAAATTCATATGCCATCTTAATTAATACCTTCTGTTGATCCTTGCATACCTACATCCCGAAAACTAATTTACCATACCCTCATACTGTTCAACTGACCACTTCCATATTTTGTCACCTTACAGGTTTCCTTACACATGGCTTCTCTTAAAGTGGTCTTCATTAATGGGGCCTGCTCCAAATTTATTGATTAACATTTTCTGCCCTACTCTGATCGCATTAATAAATTCTCTTTATTTGCAGGTCATTTCTTCTATTTGACATTGTGGTGATCCAATGCTTGGAGGTTATGGCTGACATGATGGAACCATTTCCTGTTATGAATTTTCAATCGTGCCCTGCCAGATGTTTTCAGCTGGAGGAGCATCAGGAGCAAAACGACGAATAATGTTGATAATTTATTCACTGTCACAACATGTCAATGGAGTTTATTTATGGTCTTGAACTAGCTGGAGACAGTAACTGACGATCAGGAACATGTGCCTCATTGAACATGAAATCTTGCTCATAAGTACCGAGACTCTTCCAAGTGCACAGCTAGTGATCAAGCTGGTGTTGGGAAATTGGGCAAGATTTTTCAATCTTGCTAAAAAACACTAGCAGTGAATACCAAGCTCCAATGAGATGCTTCAAAGACTTGATTTCAACAACTCAGAATTCTCCCAAGCATTCTCCTGTTAAATCACAAGACATATACTTTAATCTGTGGTTCAGTCTTGATACTAATAAGAAGAGGCAATGCTTTCCTTCAACGGATTGGTGTCTTTCGGGATCCTATAAAGACATCATTTTTACCTCACAGGATAATCTGTTGACAATGAATTCAGCTATGTGGAAACACTAAATACTCCATCGATGGACATAATTTTCAGTATTTTCCATTCAATGGATAAAGAGTCTTTAGTCAAAGCTCTCCAGACTTCTGCAATTAAATATCAATTAAATGGGGGTAATGAAGTTTCCCTCTGACCTGAGCAGTGCTTGCTTGGTCCATCCCTGTGATATCATAAAGTTTTGTTGTGTCAAGAATTCCATTATGCTAGATGGTGGGAACATCTGATATCCACCACTAAATATGAATGGTAGGGAAAACATATTATCAGAATGAAGTTCTATGTCCAATTTGTTCGTCTCTTTTCATAATTTTGTAATGTCAGGATGAGAATATTTTAAGTTGGAAAGAAGACAACTTGTGACTTCATACCTAAATAGTTAACCACTATTTGCAAACTGATAACCGGTCAAGGCTGAGGCTGACAAAGTTAAAAGAGATGAACATTAGGAAAGTAACATTGTATCAGAATTACACTTGTTGCCTAATTGACTGTCCTGATTTTCTCCCTTATTACTACTAAACATGGTTTACATGGCCCCTATATTTATAGTTGTTTTTGACCCTACACCACCTCTACCCCTTCCCATTTTTAGTGTTGCTTAGCTGGGTGTACCACTAACACACCCCAGTTCGGAGTGTAGAGGTCATACCAAAGGGATCAGACAATAATCATCCGCCTTACCTTGGTGCAGGGAACATGAACAAACTACCATGGGAAAGGGCTTTACTGACTAACAGATCGAAGGGCCTATTGATGGTAGGGCACAATCCACACCCACCCAGAGGCAGGGTTAGGAATCACAGCAACCTACTATGGTTAAGGCCCTCCACCCACCTTAAAAAATAAACCCACTTCTGATGTTTCATGTTTCCCTTAGTTTTCAAAGTGGATTTGTCATGCTTCCAAAAAAGAATATGGTGTAGGAGCACCTCATGACTAAGATAATAAGAGCAATAAAGGCTAAAGGACACACATGAGAATGTGACCTTTCAATCTATGTAATAGGGTAGTCTTGTTTGTTTGATGTTTGACTTGTTTGTAATAAACCCCACCTTGTTACCCAATGACATGGATTTGGCAAATTGATAAGCCACCATGGGCATATGGGCCTAGGGGTATTTGGTTGAGTATTTTTCTAGGTGTTTGTGTGTTGGAAATGTCTTAGAAGGGTTTAGGACATGTTGAAGCACCTCTAGGTAGTCGGATTCAACATATGTCAAAAGTTGCTCAAACTTGACAATTTTTGGTTGCAAACAAAAAAAAAGCAACTTCTTTCCAACGATCACCTCGGTTCAAAAGGTGGTTGATAACCATTGAGGAAGGTATAAAATGTCATCCCCAATCATCATTGAAGGGGAGAATGAAGGGAGAATGACTTTGTAAACTTTTGCATCGTTGAAGCAATAGATTTCTGAGAATTTCCTGCAATTCCGTTATTCTACGTGGTGTACCGTACTGTACGATCGTTTTTGAATTAGGAAACCCATGGGATGTGTTAGAGTGGCCAATCACCTTTCAAATGCATCAAATCTGAGGTCCTCATTTGCCAAGACAAGGAAGAAATCGGTAACTTTCTGGAAGTAGTCTAGATTTGACAGTTTGTCTAGGGTTTTGCAAAGAAATGCCCTTACCTTGCTGATCCTTCATTGGTGGTTCACGGCTTTGAAGGGGATGCAAGTATGGCCAATGTATTTTAGGATTTTAAAGGCCTTTTGCAGGTTAGGACCAGTTGGAGGCGAGGGTTTGATGCATTAAGGTGGGCAACTTCATGTGGCCACCGGTAAGTGTAAACAAACAGGTCTCACATTAGGGGTTAAAGGTTTGATCATGGCCTAAGACTTAGGAATTGGCGTCTTTGCAATGGCTTAAGAGTATCCCTTGAGTTGTTTTGGTGAGTTAAGGTCTGTGTCTACACACTCCTTTGTAAAATAGGCCTAATTGGACTATATCGGTCTCCTAACCAAGTAGGGTTTGGATTCTTGTGTTCCCTACTGGTAAGAACCCTTAGGATTTGTTTTGTAACTCCCAAAAGGGTATCCAATTCCGGGATTTGTTGCCTGGTCTTTTGGATAAATAAAGAGTTAAGTGTAGAAAACCGGTCTGGTAGGGCTACTAGGTTTTGTAGACCTTGTTTCAGCAGTCATCCAAACCGGTAGAGGGAACCTGAACTCAATGGTTGAAGGAGGTCTCCTTGACCTAGGGGGCTTCAAATCAAACCTTAATTGGCCATGTTGCATTGGAGAAGGGACCAAACCATTGCTGACCATAGAGACTTTGTACCGGTAGATGAAAGAGACCTTGTACCGGTAGTTTTCTATTTCAGAGAGAGGGATGTGGGACTTGACAAACTGATGTTCCTTAACCCCTGGAGTATTGTGTGATTGCTAGGGTCCTTGGTGTGTTCTTGGATTAGAGGAACCTATCCTATACCAGCACCGGGGCTCTCTGCATCAGTTTTGGTATCAGAGAAAAGGAGGAATCCTTTTGGGAAGAAGAATAGTACATGTCAGCAGAAGAATCAGAGGGTGAGGCTAGAAGAATGCCTCTGAAGATGACAAATGTGGAACTTGCC
Organism: Cryptomeria japonica; assembly: GCF_030272615.1. Lineage (NCBI taxonomy): Eukaryota > Viridiplantae > Streptophyta > Pinopsida > Cupressales > Cupressaceae > Cryptomeria > Cryptomeria japonica. The sequence continues at coordinate 265,766,182 of NC_081408.1, forward strand.
AAGATGGTGCAAGAGAACAGAGAAGAAAATGATCGGCTTAGAAGATTGATTGAGAACTTGGAAGGCAGGCTGGAGAGAGGACCTGATGGCTCGGAGGAAGTGGGAGAAGAAGAGAACCCACAAGGGCAGGAAGAAGAGGAAGTTCCTACAGAGCATAGGTACCTAGTCAATGCCTTGAAGTCTATGGAGAGGAGAACCATGGACCAGAAATCAAACCTTCCTATTTTTAGTGGGAAGATGTATGCCGATGGAGTGATGGACCGGATAGAGTCCTTAAACAACTTCTTTGAATGTGAAGACATTGCTGACAACCAAAAGATGAAGGTTGCCAAGTCAAAAATGCAAGGAGCAGCCCTGACATGGTGGAATTTTGTGCAAGGAGAAAGAGTGAAAGAGGGAAGAGGAATGATCACCTCTTGGAAGAAGATGATTACAAAGGTCAAGGGAGTATATGTACCGGAGGACTATGAAGTCCAATTACACAAGAGAAGGCAGAATCTCAGACAGAAAGAGATGGATGTGTGTGCCTATACTGAAGAATTTCAGAAGTTGAGTATAAAGTCTAAGAAGGTTGAAGATGAAAGTGAAAGAGTGGCAAGGTATCTAAACGGCCTAGGGTGGAACATACAAGAAGAGTTGAACCTCTTGTGCCCTGACATTGTTCATAAGTGCTATCAATTAGCATTGAAAATAGAGGAGAAGCTCAAAAGAAGACAAGAGCAGAGCAGTAGAGGAAGGGGTAAGCAACTAAGAGGAAGGAGCAACTTCAGAGGAAGATGATCAAATTTTGAATTCTAAGGAGAGAGCAATCAAGAGTCCTCAAGAAATGACAGCAACAACAAAGGCAACTTCAGAGGTAGAAGGCCAAATTTCAGAGGAAGATCATCAGGAAGAGGAGCAGGACCAATAAAATGTTTTAACTGCAACCAAGAAGGACACATTGCCAGCAGATGCCCGGAGAAGATGGGGTCTAGTTCCCAAGGAGAAAGGAGAGCCAATATAACCCAAGAATCAGATTTCCAAGGCAGTAGTAAACCTGATTCATATGGTTATCTAGAGACCAAAGAGGCACTAATGTTGAGAAGAACCCTCTTGAAGGTACCAACACCTATGGAGCCACCTCAGAGGTAGTCTATCTTCCACACCACTTGCCAATCAAGAGGAAAGGTATGTAAAGTTCTGGTTGACTCAGGATCTACTGAGAATTTTGTGTCAATAGAAATGGTAGAGAAGTTGAAATTGAGGAGGATACCCCATCCATACCCCTATAAGGTGTCTTGGCTCACAAAAGGACAACAAACTCTTGTAGAAGAGCAGTCATGGGTAGAATTCCAGATAGGAGCTTATAAAGATAAGATTTTGTTTGATGTTGTTAACATGGATGCTTATCACCTCTTGTTTGGAAGACCATGGCAGTATGACCTCAAAGCACACCATGATGGCTTTAGGAATACCTATTCCATCACAAAGAATGGCAAGGTCATAGAGCTACTGCCCCTAACTGAAAACAATGAAGAGCAGAAAGAAACTGAGTCCAAAGTGATGATGATGGAGGGCAAACCATTCCTCAAGGAGATAAAGATGGAAGAAGGAATATGCTTTGCATTACTTCCAATACCAACCTCAAAGGGGAAGCCTGTTGTAGATGACAAAGCAGAAGGAAAGGACAAGAATCTCAGTTTGGAAGTGAAGGAGATCATTGGTAAATACCAAGGCATAGTTGCAGATGGAGTACCAAGGAGTTTGCCGCCAATGAGAGAGATAGTCACTGTATTGACTTGATCCCAAGGGCCACATTACCTAACAAGGCTGCATACAAACTCACGCCACAACAAAATGAGGAGATGGCAAGGCAGATTCAAGAGTTGCTAGACTCTGATCTGATTGGAAAGAGTCTTAGCCCATGTGCAGTACTGGCAATTTTGTCACCCAAAAAGGATGGAATATGGAGGCTTTGTACTGACTCAAGAGCTCTCAACAAGATCACCATAAGGTATAGATTTCCAATGCCTAGGATAGAGGATTTGCTTGATTGTTTGGGGGGTGCAAAATATTTTTCTAAAATTGATTTAAAGAGTGGATATCACCAAATTAGAATTAGGCCTGGTGATGAGTGGAAAACAACCTTCAAAACAAATGAAGGGTTGTATGAATGGAAGGTTATGCCATTTGGTTTGTCTAGTACATTCATGAGACTCATGAATGAAGTTTTGAAAGAATTCACAGGGAAATTTGTAATAGTGTATTTGGATGACATCCTAGTATTTAGCAGGACAAAGGAAGAACACTTGAGGCATTTAGACATGGTTTTGAAAAAGTTGAGCGAAAAGGAATTGATGATCAATATGGAGAAGTGTTTGTTCATGCAGGAAGAGCTCATCTACCTAGGATTTGTGATCTCCAAGGGTCACTTGAAGATAGATCAGGATAAGGTAAATGCAATTCTTTCTTGGCCTACTCCTAAGACTATTGGTGAAGTTAGAAGTTTCCATGGATTAGCTACATTTTATAGAAAGTTCATAAGAGGTTTCAATCAGATATGTGCTCCAATGTTGGAAACCATAAAAGGTGGAAAAAAGTGCAGGTTTTCTTGGACAAAGGAGGCGGATGAGGCATTTGAAACTCTCAAGAAAAAGGTAGCTCAGCAACCGGTCCTTGCTTTACCTGATTTTAACAAAGTGTTTCAGATTGAATGTGACACTAGTTATGTGGCAATAGGAGCAGTCGTAAGCCAAGAAGGCAGACCTATAGCATTCTTTAGTGAAAAACTCAATGAGGCAAAGAGAAAATATTCTTCTTATGACCTAGAAATGTATGTACTAGTTCAGGCATTGAAAAAATGGAGGCACTATCTGCTACCAAAGGAATTTGTGGTCTATACCGACAACCAAGCCTTGAGTTTCATTAACAGCCAAGAAAAGCTAAGCCATAGGCATATGAAGTGGGTAGAATCCCTACAAGCCTATACCTTTTCCATAAAACACAAGAAAGGAGTAGCCAACAAAGTGGCTGATGCACTAAGTAGGAGAGTGCTAACCATATCTGAAATACAATTAGAAAGCATTGGGATTGATGCAATGAAAAACATGTATGCTGCAGATGAGGACTTTAAGGAGATTTACGAGGCATGTCCTGAATTTGGTGAAAGGTATTATGTGAAGTTTTCTGATTTTCTAATCCAAGATGGACTTCTTTTCAAAGGTGGGCAATTGTGCATACCAAAGTGCTCAATGAGGACTAATATCATCAAGGAAAAGCATAGTGGAGCTATGGCAGGTCATTTTGGTTTGGACAAGACACTTGAATTGGTAAAAAGACACTACTTTTGGCCCAGATTGCAGGTTGATGTAAGAAAATTTGTAGATGCATGCACCATTTGCCAAAAGGCAAAAGGAAGAAGTACCAATGCTAGTCTCTATCAACGCTTACCCATTCCCTCAAGAACATGGGAGAGTGTGTCAATGGACTTTGTAATGGGTTTACCTAGGACCCAAAAGGGGTTTGACAGTGTATTTGTGATAGTGGATAGGGTTAGTAAAATGGCACATTTCTTGCCATGTAAGTCCACTAGTGATGCATCTTATATAGCAGATTTGTTTTTCAGAGAAGTAGCAAGGATTCATGGACTTCCATTGAACATAGTGCCTGACCGGGATGTCAAATTTGTTGGCCATTTTTGGACAACTCTGTGGAGGAAACTTGGCACCAATTTGTCTTTCTCATCAGCCTATCATCCACAAACGGATGGGCACACAGAAGTAGTAAACCGGTCGTTAGGGAATTTGTTGACATGTCTTACAAGGCAGCATGGTGAAAAGTGGGACTCAATCTTATCTCAAGCTGAGTTTGCCTACAATGACACTGTAAACAGAAGCACCGGTAAGCCACCATTTCAGATTGTGTATGGGTTGCATCCAAGAGGGGTATTGGAGTTGAGAAAACTACCCCATACGGATCCCATAAGTGTAGATGGTGAGAGGTTTGCTGAAGCCATAAAAGAAGTTCATGAGCAGGTCAAAATACAACTTCAAAAGTCATCAGAAAAATACAAAGAACATGCAGATCAGAAAAGGAGAGAGGTACAGTTTCAAGTTGGAGATTTGGTTTGGGCAAATTTGAAGAAGGAAAGGTTACCCAAGGGCAAACACACTAAGCTCATGCAAAGGAAAGTAGGACCATGTCAAATCTTGAAGAAGTTTGGCACCAATGCTTATGAAATTCAATTACCATCAGACCGTGGCATATCTCCTATTTTTAATGTTTGTGATCTAACTCCTTTTAAAGGTGACTCTAATGCAGGTAACTCACAGCAGATATAGATTTTCCCAAACATGAGCCACCTAAACTTGAAAAAGTGTTGGACACCAAAATTGTAAAGACTAGGAACAATGAGTATAAGCAATACTTGGTCAAATGGAGAGGAAAACCAAACTCTGAAGCCATTTGGTTAGATGAAGATCAGATCAAGAAGCATGGCACTACATTACATGACCTCATCTCAAGTGGACTTGAGATTCATTCACCCCAGGAGTATGGTGCAGGAGCACCTCATGACTAAGATAATAAGAGCAATAAAGGCTAAAGGACACACATGAGAATGTGACCTTTCAATCTATGTAATAGGGTAGTCTTGTTTGTTTGATGTTTGACTTGTTTATAATAAACCCCACCTTGTTACCCAATGACATGGGTTTGGCAAATTGATAAGCCACCATGGGCATATGGGCCTAGGGGTATTTGGTTGAGTATTTTTCTAGGTGTTTATGTGTTGGAAATGTCTTAGAAGGGTTTAGGACATGTTGAGGCACCTCTAGGTAGTCGGATTCAACATATGTCAAAAGTTGCTCAAACTTGACAACTTTTAATGACAACTTTTGGTTGCAAAAAAAAAAAAAAAACTTCTTTCCTACGATCACCTCGGTTCAAAAGGTGGTTGATAACCGTTGAGGAAGGTATAAAATGTCATCCCCAATCATCATTGAAGGGGAGAATGACTTTGTAAACTTTTGCATCATTGAAGCAATAGACATTTGAGAATTTCCTGCAATTCCGTTATTCTACGTGGTGTACCGTACTGTACGATCGTTTTTGAATTAGGAAACTAGTGGGATGTGTTAGAGTGGCCAATCACCTTTCAAATGCATCAAGTCTGAGGTCCTAATTCGCCAAGACAAGGAAGAAATCGGTAACTTTCTGGAAGTAGTCTAGATTTGAAAGTTTGTCTAGGGTTTTGCAAAGAAATGGCCTTACCTTGCTGATCCTTCATTGGTGGTTCACGGCTTTGAAGGGGATGCAAGTATGGCCAATGTATTTTAGGATTTTAAAGGCCTTTTGCAAGTTAGGACCAGCTAGAGGCGAGGGTTTGATGCATTAAAGTGGGCAACTTCGTGTGGCCATTGGTAAGTGTAAACAAACAGGTCTCACATCAGGGGTTAAAGGTCTGATAAGGTCTGATCATGGCCTAAGACTTAGGAATTGGCGTCTTTGCAATGGCTTAAGAGTATCCCTTGAGTTGTTTTGGTGAGTTAAGGTCTGTGTATACACACTCCTTTGTAAAATAGGCCTAATTGGACTATACCGGTCTCCTAACCAAGTAGGGTTTGGATTCTTGTGTTCCCTACCAGTAAGAACCCTTAAGATTTGTTTTGTAACTCCCGAAAGGGTATCCAAATCCAGGATATGTTGTCTGGTCTTTTGGATAAATAAAGAGTTAAGTGTAGAAAACCGGTCTGGCAGGGCTACTAGGTTTTGTAGACCTTGTTTCAGCAGTCATCCAAACCGGTAGAGGGAACCTGAACTCAGTGGTTGAAGGAGGTCTCCCTAACCTAGGGGACTTCAAATCAAACCTTAATTGGCCATTGTTGCATTGGAGAAGGGACCAAACCATTGCTGACCATAGAGACTTTGTACCAGTAGATGAAAGAGACCTTGTACCGGTAGTTTTCTATTTCAGAGAGAGGGATGTGGGACTTGACAAACTGATGTTCCTTAACCCCTGGAGTATTGTGTGATTGCTAGGGTCCTTGGTGTGTTCTTGGATTAGGGGAACCTATCCTATACCGGCACCGGGGCTCTTTGCATCAAAATAAGTTGCTGCTATCCCCTGTCATCTCTTTTCATGTTTTTAAGAGTTTTTAAAACAAAGTTTCCCAGCTATTCCATATCCTACTGAGATAGATTTAACAATTTTAAATTGGAAAGTAAACAACTTGGAAATTTGTGCTGTAAGGATGAATTACAAGCTCAATCTGTTTTCTTCTGGGATAGAACCTCCCATCTTCTCTTGAGAACAAATCTAGACAAAAGAAGGAATACCAAAAGTAAATGCCTTGTTTGAATGGATCATTAGGGTTCCCTAGCCAAGAAAGGATTTGTTGCATCATCTTACTGCTGCATGCCTAAGGAGAAGCAGTTTGCTGATTATATTATTGTTTTTTCCTAAGTGATCTGTAGTTTGCTCAAGCTATTCCTAATATGACTCTTCACAAAAAAACCTTTACTTCCCTACATTGTTTTGAGTTTCAAATTTACATTGGCTGAAATTTAATATGTGCTATATGATAAAGATTGCCATTTAAATCTGTTATGCTGACTCCAATGTGTTCATGCCTCAAGTGCAACTACAATACTGAAAATGAGCATACATCCTTAGGACTATGTATGCATGTCCCCCAATTACAATTGTATCAACTATTTATAGGTGAAACATGTGTGACTGCAGAAAAAATGTGCCATAAACAATCAGAATAATTCAAGAAGGTAGTACTGATCCCTAAGAGTAATCTTATATTGAAGACGATATTGCAGGTATATAGGTAATATGACTTTCAAAATCATTTATTTTTCATATATAGGAGATGGTTGGTAGTCATGCAACGGAATCGGGGACCTCAGTTTACCAGATCCGCATTACCTTCATGAAGCTAGAGTTCCAAGATGGGAAGTAAGAAGCAATTGCCAAAGTACATATATCTTTTTCTTTACTTTCTGGAGTAGTCAACATGAAAAAAAGAATTCTATTCATTGCTAGTGAGTATTGTATGAGAGGGAATGTTATGTCCCCTTGTTGAAATAGGTTCGATTAATAAATTATAATAATAAATTAAAATATAAAAGAATTAAAAAAATAATATAATTAAAATTTAATTAAGTTTAATGAATAGTCAAAAGGCATGAAATGAAAAGTTGTGACTCCCACAAACATGAGATATAAAAGGGAGAGAGAAGAACTTCATTTGGGAAAAAAGTCAAAAAAGGAAGAAAGAAGGGAGCAAAGTTATTAAGGAAGCATTAATAGGAAGAAGATAAGGAAGTGACTCTTTCAAAGGAGCAACAATAGTGAAAGGTTGTGACCCTTTCAAAGGGTGGTACTTGTGAAAGGTTATGACCATTACGAAGAGGTGTGACTCTCCCTCACATTGGAGGATATTAAAGTGGAGAAGTTTCCATTTGAGAACGAAGGATCCATGGAATAGAAAAAAATATCTGAAGCATTAAAAGCAGATTTAGGAGCAAACCTAAATCAGAATTATAAGAAAATCTGGAGGAATTATATGAACATTTATCAAAGAGATCAGAACGCAAATACAAATCTGCAAACAATAGTTAAGCAGACATCGAAGGAAAAGAAGAGAAAACATTAAATCAATAATCAGAGAATCAGACCTGATGGAATAGAAAGGATTCTCATACACACATATATATGAGTATAGGCAGCAGATCAGATTGATATAAACAGCAGATTTGTGCATTTAAAGAGGGAAACAACATCGAATTGAATCTGTCCAAATTACCACAGCAGACTGAAAATACATAACCTGAAATCATTCTAAAAGTATATTGGGCAGAATTTAGTGTCCTCCCAAAAAGGGACATTACAAGTGGTATCAGAGCATGTTCTTGCCACCCTGAGGAAAATTAGTTTATGCAATTAAGTCAACAAGCTTTAAAGGCTATCAAAAGAGAAAGGAAGAAAGCCAATTATGTAATATAGAGGCAATGTTCAAAGGTAAAACAAAAGGAAATACAAGTAAGAAAACAAGGCACGATGAGGAAGATCTTAAAAGCATCCAAGCAGGAGAAGAAGGGACAATAAACAAATGGAGCTTTGTGGAGAAGCCAATCTAGTAATTATGGCACCCTTACATCCCCAAGATCTATGGGACATATTAAGCAAATGTTTAAAGCGTATTGGAGAAAGTTTACGACACATCAATGAGCATACAAGATCCGAAGGATTGGGGTTAGGCCCACTTTCTGACTCGAAATGGATTAGGAGCAGAAGGATTGGAGTTAGGCCCACTTTCTGAATCGAAATGGATTAGGCGCAGAAGAATTAGGGTTAGGCCCACTTTTTGACTCGAAATGGATTAGGAGCAGCAGAACAATTGGGGTTAGGACCACTTTTTGACTCGAAATAGATTAGGAGTAGAAGGATTGGGGTTAGGCTCACTTTCTGACTCGGAATGGATTAAGAGCAGAAGGATTGGGGTTAGGCCCACTTTCAGACTCGAAATGATCAGGAGCAAAAGGATTGGGGTTAGGCCCACTTTCTAGCTCAAATTGGAATAGGAGCAAAAGGATTGGGGTTAGGCCCACTTTATAGCTTGAATTGGAATTGGAGCAGAAATATTGGGGTTAGGCCCACTTTCTGACTCGAAATGGATTAGGAGTAGAAGGATTGGGGTAAGCCCACTTTCTATCTCAAATTGGAATAGGAGCAAAAAGATTTGGGTTAGGCCCACTTTCTAGCTCAAAATGGATTAGGAGCAGAAGGATTGGGGTTAGACCCACTTTCTGACTTGAAATGGATTAAGAGTAGAAGGATTGGGGTTAGACCCATTTTTTGGCTCAAATGGAAAGATAGGGTTATACTCACTAAAGGGATCTAACAACATGTGTATTTGTTTGTATACTCCGTGACTGCATATATTCATGTGTATGCTTTGTGTTTGTGTATATTCATGTGTATACTTTGTGTTTTTATGTGTATGCTCCGTGTTTGGTTCATATTTGATATGTTCTAGAGATGTGAATATCAAAAAAGATGTAAGTTGCATTTGAAGTCATAGATGTGTGTCATGCTTCTAATCCTCATCTTAATAAATGTTAAGATCACCCATGCTTTAATGCAAAGAGATATCCATAGTATGGTGTAAGCCTTGGGTCAACCAAATTAAAGAAAAAATACCAATCTCCAACAGTTGATTTATTCAATTCTTAGAAACCTACATTGCTTGAGGACAAGCAATTTTTGGGAAGGGCAGATTGTAATGTCCCCTTATTGAAATAGGATTTATTAATAAATAATAATAATAAATTAAAATATAAAAGAATTAAAAATAATAATATGATTAAAATTTAATTAAGTTTAATGAATGGTCAAAAGGGATGAAATGAAAAGTTGTGACTCCCTCAAACATGAGATATAAAAGGGAGAGAGGAGAAGTTCATTTGGGGAAAAAGGAAAAAAGGAAGAAAGAAAGGAGCAAAGTTATTAAGGAAGCATTAATGGGAACAAGATAAGGAAGTGACTCTTTCAAAGGAGCAGCAATGATGAAAGGCTGTGACCCTTTCAAAGGGTGGTACTTGTTAAAGGTTATGACCATTAAGAAGAGGTGTGACTCTCCCTCACATTGGAGGATATAAAGTGGTGAAGTTTTTATTTAAGGAAGGATCCATGGAATAGAACAAATTATCTGAAGCATTAAAAGCAGATTTAGGAAGAGACTTAAATTAGAATTATAAGAAAATCTGGAAGAATGATATGAACATTTATCAAAGAGATCAGAACACAAATACAAATCTGCAAACAATAATAAAGCAGACATCTAAGGAAAAGAGGAGAAAACATTAAATCAGTCGTCAAAGAATCGGACCTGATGGAATAGAAAGGATTCTCATACACACATATATATATCTGAGTATAGGCAGCAGATCAGATTGATATAAACAGCAGATTTGTGCATTTAAGGAGGGAAACAACATCAAATTGAATCTGTCCAAATTACCACAGCAGACTGAAAATACATAACCTGCAATAATTCTACGAGTATATTGGGCAAGATTTAGTGTCCTCCCAAAAAGGGACAGACTTTTCTTGTTTGAAAGGTTGATGATCAGCTAGATATTGGGGTTTCTAGTTTAGTGAGCAAGGCTACAAGTATGTCTGAGTGAAGCTTCTTCTCTGTTCTGAACTCTGGTTGAGTAGAGTTTCTCTCAAATGTGCATAGATAAAAAATTACCACAATTAGAATTACTGCATTTCTCTGAGAATCTGCAAGTTGCATTTCTTGTAAACTTTTAAACATTGATCCTTGTTGAAATAAAGAACAAAGTCTGAGCATTGCTTTTGGTTTCAAATGAGATAGACATTTTGTCATGCAGCTGTAGACGTATATTTTTCTTAACCTTGTTTCCAACAAAACTAATGAAGAATTCGAAAAATATTTGTCCTCATCTTAGGGATTTTCAGAGTTGTCCTGTCCAAGAAAAAACTTGAAGCCTGGAAAATTCTTCTTTTGGTTTCAGTTCTTTGTAAAATGTGGGAAATGATTTTGCAGCCTGAATTAGGGAAGGGCTTCTGCTTTCAATCCTTTCTGTTTGTTGTCTTTCTGTAACTCATGTTGGAACCTTTTTGGGAGGAGTCCACAGATGGGTGCATAATTCTGTTCTAGTCCTGCTTTTTCTCTTCCTAAAGTCTGTGTTTTCAGTAACCATTGTGGTTTCAAAGTACCTTACCATTGATAATATCTAAGTCACCAGGTTCAAATTCGAATTTGAAATTCGACAACTTTGAAATTCGAATCAATGAGGGAAAAATTCGAAATGTATAAAATTCGAATTAAGTTCGCCATATGTAATTTTTAAATTGTTTTAATAAATATATGTAATATATCTATAAAATTGCCTAAATAGTTTAACATTGATAAATAGATTTGAAATCGTTACAAAAAGATGACATATTTATAAAATATAAACCATAGGAAACATATGCTAGGGCACGAACGCCAGGCAAAAATTGCAGGCAAACTTCTCCTGCATGCCGCAACTCACGACAGACTGAAGATGTGTTTAAAAAATATTAGCAGAAGAAGAAGGGCAACAAATAAATAAATAAGAAAATTTGAAGTTTGGCGAATTTTAACGATTTTTTTTTTTTTTTTTTAAGTTCGGCGAATTTCGAACTTCAAGGATGAAATTCAGCCGAACCTGGTGACTTAGGATAATATTGCTGGCGCCTCCAAAACGTTCTAGATTACTGACACCTAAGGAATTTAGTTTCCTGCCAGGGTGGTCTTCGTCTGTTTCCACAACTTTGATTTAGGTTAACCCCCATGCATATATATTTTTCTGTCTCTCCTGCTTTTCTTGCTTTGTGTCTAGGGCCCCTTTTGCCTAAGTCCTTTTCTATTGCACCTGCTGTACATTCCTCTTCCTTTGATCTATTCTTGGTTGTTAGTGGACATTAATATCATTTCTCTCTTTCTTTCTTATCTAGAGTTTCCAGGTGAAAATGGCTTTACAAACCAGCATCAATTTCCATAGAGTTGAGCCACCAAAGTTCCCACTATGGCTTCTTTGATTTCTGTGGAAGTTCTTTCTTCTGTTTCTAGTTCTTATAGACTGCTAAACCATGCCATTAAGGATGCTTAAGCCACTTATGCTGTGGATGTACAATGGAAAACCCGAAGATAATAGATTCCTGATTGCACATTATAAGGGGTCATTTTTGGTTACTGCTGTAAAAAACATAGTAGACATTCTCAGTACATTTTGCACTATCAATCAATTTTTAGACTGTTACCCCAAGTTCCGAGCAAGAACGACAAGGGATGGGAGGATGAGTTTCAGGGATGATGATGTTTTGGTCCATTTCAGGGGATGGCAAGCGACAACAAAGGGGGCGGCTATATAAACATAGGGGAAAATTTAAAATATTCATATGATAACATGATAAAGAATCCATATATACATTATCGATTCTTAATACATAACATTTGTGTTGAATTGAGAGTTCACATGAGACTCAAACATATTAGCAAATGTCAAAACTTATTCGAATTGCTTCCATAATTAACTCATTGTCAACATGCATATGATATTAAAAAATAGCATACAAGTTACAAAAATATTCCCAAAGCTGCAAATTTCACTAACAATTACAATATAAATATACAAAAAGAGAAAGTACACTGCTGCCCCTAATCTGCATCTCCAAAAATGCATCAAAATTGAAGTCCTCCTTTGAGTCACTATCATTATGAGGGTCTAACTCATCCAATGGAATCCCAACCAATCCCTTGTGTGCCTTCTCATCAACCTAGGTAGTGTCTTCAAGATCAACATCCCACCATAAAAATGGAGTCTATCAATACTTTGGAGTCTAATGATCCTGAAGTCAAAGAGCACCATGCATGGCCACTAGCTTCTCCACTCATCTAGAGGTAGGTCTATTCCTCTTGATAAAGTGGATAATATTGTACGTAGCAGGGAAACTAGCAACCAATGAAAATAGGCGAATGGCAAGCATCCTCAACTATGGTGTATCATTTCTATGCCATGTCCACCATCCCATAGGGTCAACTTGAGCTAATTAGCTCTATTTATCTTTGTTTCTAGTTTACTAAATGTTGGACCATGAAAATTTGTGAAGGCAAGCCATTGTGTGTGAAGTATTGCAGACTCCTCAACTGAATACATCTTTCAAAATGCCTTCATTAGGCCTTCTTTCACCTCTTCATCATCACAAGGAGGTAGTCTTCTAGGCTTTAGTGCATACCATTTGAGATTTAGAGCAAAGGCTACCATATGAAGTGGTGTGTTATTGTGTTCCACTTATGCATCACAATGGACCTAATATTGTTCATATAATCCCAAAGTAGGATCCTTGGCCAAAATTGCTTGATTTACCTTTCCAAGCATGTTGTCAAATGTCTCATATATCTCTCCAAGGCTAAGAGACTCTGTATCAAGCTATCAGCATATCTAATGACATCTACAATAGGTGAAATGAAAGAGAAAAGATATTTTCAAAATGCAAACAAAAATTTCAAAAGAATTAATTGACAAGTTAGAAACTTCAAAAGTTGAAACATTGAACAATAAAATTAAAATATTAACATCAGAAATTTAAAATGAAAATTGGCAATTTAATATTTAACATTTAATAAAATCAGCAATGTCTTATGTCATAATGGACCGTCAATCGTAATCAAGGATCCTTTGTTTGATGGGTTTTCTAACTCGAATTAGGTCATCTAGTCCACTCTGAATTTACCATCTTCAATTGTAGAGTCTCATGCACCTCAAGCATCCTCTCTAACAAAATGAAGTAACTAGCATATCTTGTCTCCATAGGTTTGAGAATTCCTTCTTTGAAAATATCTTACAAAGAGCAAGGTGTGGTGGTTGCAAATGAGCATTTATATATCTCTAGCTTATGCCACCACTTTCTGAACCCAATCTATTTTTCCTATATCTTTCATTGCATTATTCAATGCATGAACACAACATGAGATCCAAAATATGTGCTTGTAAGCACCCTCCACCATCATACCAATCAATTTGCACAAATGTGTTGAATCAATGACCACTTGTATAGCATTTGAGGCCCTAATCTCCTCTATGGCCTCTCTCAAAATGCTAAACTAGAAGTCTACATCTTTACACTTCCCTAAACAATCCACAACTCTATGAAAATAAGATCCAACAAGACATGTGACTATGATATTGATGAGTGGCCGATGTCTAATATCGATCCACCCATCCATTACAATAGAACAACCTGTACTGATACAAGTTTACCTCATATCTTCCATTAGCAAATTAACCTTAGAATATTTTTTTTTAAGGAGGGTAGCGCATAATTTATGATCTCCAAGTGGGGCAAATGAGAGACCAATAGAGGCTACAACTTTGAACATTTGTTTTAAATAAGAGGAACGATCACATGAAATGTGATGGCATGGCATAAAAAAAATTGGCAATGGAAGACTGTTGCATTTTGTGCCTAAATAAACATACTTGTAACTGTTACATCCCTCTTTACATGACTGATTTGATTTTGATTAAGAGATACATTTTGCTAACATTTGCAGTTCATATGAACAGCGGATAGCTGAGATTGTTGGTATGAATATATATAATGATGTTGACAATAATGTTTTATTTAATCTAAGGAATCTTGGTAGGCTAAGATTCGGCCTAACTACCTTTTTCGTGTCTAAGTAGATGCAGGATAACTAACACCCTCAGAAGGGAGGGAGAGTATCATCAAGGAGAGGAATGTAGACCTTGGAAGAGGATGAAATTGCCATTGAGCCATGAATCTTGAAATAAGTTATCTTGGGAGTTTTTCTAATTACCTTGGAGTCATGGGTATTTGTGTCAAAACCTTTGTCGGTCAGCTAGGCAAGTCTTGGTCTTATCCGTTATATCATTTATACTTTATAAAAGAGTTGGATCAATAATTCTATTATTATAAGCAGATGAACTCAAACTTGAATACTTATTTATTCCATCAATCTTATATATATATATATATATATATGAGAGGAGCATAAGATATATATGTATATAGCTCAATTGTATATATATGTATTAATTTATATATACATTCACAATAATAATATTGATAAAGTTCAAGAATTTGAATTTTGTTGGAAAACATATGCAACGGTTGTTATAGCCGAATAGTCATGAGTTACATATTATTTCATTTTGAAGGTGGCAGGGGTAACTCCAATACACATCCATCTAGAATAACTCCCAAGAAACGTATGTCTTTGGGAAATGCCAATGATCATTAATAAGCTGAAGTCATGAAGGGAAACACCCCTCTCACATTTTTTTTCATTCTTGTGAACCTGTATGTTATTGCTCTTTGAATCGAGAAAATTCTCAGGGGGATGCACACTGTATCTTGGGGGAAATCGAGCAAGGAAGGGAAAGTAAGGTCTGAGAAGGCTGAAGCTGCAGAAAACTCATATCGACTATCAAGACATTACAAGCATGTTAGCTAACGTTATCTCTCTATGAAATCCAAATGTGATTCTATTTGAATTATTGATTGAGTGATAGGAATTATTATTGTTATGCAATGACATTAACATGGTAATGGCCAATAAAATTGGCACATTAATCTGAGCTTCGAATCTGAAACATATTTGTATAAGTTCTGAGGACATAGTTGGATCCATTTATTCTGATTATTTTAAAGAGAAGAGATTAGTCTCTATTTTGTATTGTAATATATATCTCCAATGCTGAAATGCTATCATACATAGATTACCAGTAATTAAATAAAGATGATGTCTTCATCGGTAATAGAATGGAATCATGGGAATACTTCATACTTATTCTTTGTTGGGGCCGATTACAGCAACCTATGATCAGACATTTAAGAAATGATCCGTAATGGATCAAACAGAGATATTGAGAAAGAAATTCTGTGTCTCTATAAGCATTAATTTCTAGAAAGATACTTTAAGCTTTTAAGATAATCATCCATAGGAGAATCATACTCTGTAGATGGTCAGGTGGCCTGTCAGGAAGACTAGGGTCGGTTGGAACTAATAATGCTGTCCAATTATAGATCTGTCAAATTAGGTCAGCAACAGGAAAATGAATTTTAATACTCGATCAAGTAATAACCACTCCCCATTACATGCAAATACAATAAATAATATGCATTAATATACAACGTGCAGTAAATCTGAACATGAAAATGGTGTAACGTGTATGAATCCTAAATGCATAGATTTTCTCCATCTGATAAGTCCTCCGGTTATAATGTGACCTAATGGTAGATGGGAGTCCAACTTCAGCTCAAAGGGATAGCTACCTGTTGACGTGTATTTTGTACACAATCATACATAGAATAAAATACCCAAGGGTACCTTATCCTCTCTTGAATAAAGCCTCTGATTGCTGAAGATATCGCAAAAAAGGATCAATCAGGGTGACTCCAATGTTCTTTTATGTAGGGTCTCTACGTGTGGATAAGCACCAGTGGTCGTTGTGAATGCTGTTTCATCAAGGGGCCTTACGTTCTCCGATTTGCAGGAACAGAAATTTCCTAAAACTAACAAGTTCTTCAAAAAGATCAAAAGGGTAGAGTTTGCAAGGGATAAATTCTAATCTAATCCTATGAATGACCCAATGTAGGCTAGACTTGGCAAGATTCTACCAATTTCAATATTGCCATGAAATAACAACTCAACTGAAATTGATGCGATCTTCTAAGGTAACAAATGATTTTTTCAATTCATCAAGGATTATGGACACTACCTCAAAGGCACATATCCAAAGCTCAATGACGATTGAAGGTTTAAGTAATTCAAATCTCTCCAGTTGACCACACAAGGCGTTCCCACAATCAGTAAGAAGCTAGTGGTTTGGAACGTGAACCTCGCCAAAATTAAGCCCAACACTTAGTCCTTCAAACTTAAATACTACTTCGACTGAGAATGATTCAAGAAAGTAAACAACCATGAAGATAGCCACAAGAATTGCAATAAAACACCATAACTTCAATATTTTATTGATCTCAAAGCCAAAATAGACAACAATTGTTTGGAATTCTTTCTTCAAACTCAATCTTGCTACAAAATAACTTTCTTCTCTCAAAAGCTCTAATCTTCTAACTATTTCTTATTTTCTCTCTTCTAATCTCTAAGGACAAAATGAAAATGAGTGAGGGTATATATAGCATCCTCAATTACAATGAACGGCCAAGATCAAAAGAAGATCAACGGCTGAGATTCTGACACCTAAACCCTAATTAGGGTTTTATTACAAAAGTTCCCTTTTTATTACACAATATTAAATGCATAGCCAAATATTTAATTTGGCACAAAAATCTAGGAAACATAGACCAATGATAATTAAGGTGCCATGTCATCTATAACAACCTCTCTTCTAGAACCTTGTTCCCTTTCCAATGCTCCTTTTTAGCATATGCAATGAATCTGGACACGATTCCTTCAATCTCAGCCATAGGAATCTCAGGAAGATTCCTCATTCGTTCCTCCAAGTGAATAATCTGATCAAAGGCCTTGAGAAGAGCTGCGTCCCATTCAGGCTCGAGTTCCTTGATTTTCTCAATCAGGAGCATAGTAGCAAACATTTGATCTCTTTGCTCATCTCTAATAACATTCTCACCTTTGCAAAAGATGACTTTGACCCTTTCTTCTAATTCTTGGAGATCCACATCTGTCTCAACTTCAATCCTTCTGCCAAGAATAGTGCATAAAACCCCAAATACCTTGTCCTGGATTGGATGGATGACCTCCTCCACTTGATTGCATTTGGCGCTGGTGTCCTCGAAAAGAACTTCCTTCATCTGGAGTAAAGTAGACCACTGGAGTAAATTATGAGCTCCTCCATCCATTATCTTTTCTTGTGCTAAGGTCTTCCTCGATGTTTGCCTGATTACTTGAAGGACAGGAATGATAACATCTTTAGTATGAGCAAAGGCGGCTACTGTTATCATTAGGTTGTGGATGATTACAAGGACCTGGATAGCCCGATGAATGGTCTGCATCATTCTTGTTGCAAACTCAATGGCAACTGTATGGGATTTGTCAATCCAAGAGCTCATAAGCTGGACCAAGCTCTTAACCTTCTCTGCTTCACCAACTAATTCAAGAGGAAGTGCTTGCATGGGAGATACTGCTGGATCCTGACGTCTCAAGGGTTGACTGAGGTGGCTAAAGTAGCTTCTCCAAGCACCGACCTCTCTCTCAAGTTTTCTACTCTTTTCCATTTCTTCCTTAAGTTTATCTTTAAGTGCCTCAAATGAATCAGTTGCCTTATCCAGTGCCTGCTCGGTGGTGAGTGGACCAAGCTCAACGGTTTCTACATCATATTCTTCTGCAAGGATTTCACCCTCATACTTGTCCACTGCCGGTGTAGCTATCTGCAACTTCCTGGATCCAGTCTCATCTCTGATCATCTTGGACATTTTGGTGGCCTTCTTCTTTTTTGTTACTCTCTGAGAATCTCCAACAAGGCTATCTAAATCAATCACATTATCTTCATCTTCGATCACAATTACCCTTGTTAATCTCTCCTTCAACCAATCTGGAATGGCGGACCTTGTCTCTCTAACTTGTATTTCTTTAGGTAGTGACTCTTCTTTCCGGAGAGGAGACGTTGCTTCATCGTCATTCTGGTCTTCTTGTAGTTCATTGACCTGGGGAGATTGACTTGATGAATGTTGAGATGCCTGTCCTTCTTCATGTTTATCATTTTGAACCATTGACTCCATAGATTCCTCAACTTCAAGTGTCCTCTTCTCTTGTCGAGAAGATGTGCCGGATGAGCGATCTCGATTGGCCTCTTGCTTCTTCTTGGAAGATTCTCTTTTCTCAGGTCTTTCCTTCCTCTTCGCACCTCTATGATGGGGATTGCCTTCACTTACGCTTCTGGGGTGAAGATTGCCTTCGCTTGTGCTTCTAGGATGAGGATGGCCCTCACTTACGCTTGCTCCTTCTGCCGACCTTTCTTCCAAGATAAAAGTTATTGATATATTCTGCTCTCTCAACTTTTGATGTTGCACATCAACCCATCTGCGAGTACAAGACAAAACTGGAGCCATCAAAGTTTTCAAGTCCACAACCTCAGGTTCAATCCAATCTATCTTTACTGCCTTGTCCTCTCTATCATAAGAGGATTGGAGGTGCCTGCCACTATCCTGAGCTTGATCGGCCACTCTGTAAACTTTGCTTTTCCTGATGATATCCAAAGGCAATCTGGAATGCATCTTTCTTTTTACTTCGAAATCATCTGAGAGATTCATCCAAAAATCTTCTACCTGACATTCATGCTTGTATTTTCTACCAACTGTCTCTTCTATATGCCCATAAGGATCAAAATTCTCCCTCAATGAAAAGAATGAAAACGAATACAAGGCCAACTCCCTTTCTGCATCATCTAAAGCTGGAACATTAGGGCATACCTCAACCGAATTTCCTAATATGATAGGTACAGGAATTCCATTTCCATGCCTGTGTCTGAATGCCTTCGCATAAGCTGCCAGTTGCCTAGTCACCTCAAGTAGTACTATCCTGTCTGTCGGATATCTTGGCAACATATATGGAAGTGAAGGACACCCATGAACTCTAATATATGTAAATTTCTGGAATTGGATAAACCAAGCACCATACCTCTTTACAAGTTCCTGTGCCTCCTGAGATAGCCGGTTATGAATCCCGCCTTGCAGTGTCCTGGTGATGTTCATTGTGAAGGTATCATTGACTAACTTGTAATTACTCCCAGGTGGATGATGCAAATGAACATAAGAGTCACAAACTCTGACTTCTCCAGGTCCTCTTCCAATTGCTCCTCTATGAGGTAGTCCTGCATATTCAAAACTCCTGATTAAGGCATACATGATGTACGAGCTCATGTGGAAGGATTTAGTAGCCTTCAATCTTCTCAACTGCACGTCCAAGCAATGGCTAATAATTCAAGCCCAATGAATTGTTCCTTTTCCTTGAACTATCACTTGGATGAAGAAAAACATCCACTTCTCAAAATAGAAGGCTTGAGGAGCCCCTGTAACTCGATTGAGTAAGGTTATCAAATCTCTGTACTCCTCCTGGAAGTCGATCCTATGTGGTGTGTTGGGAATCTTGCTCAGGCGAGGACGACTTTTGAGTAGCCAATTCTTGTTGATGATGCTCAAGCAAGTGTCTGGATCATCTTCGTACATGGATCTGGCTCCTTCCAAGCTTTTGTAAATCATGTCTTTATGTTCTAGTAGATGAAGAGCTTCACTTATGGCCTCATCTAAAAGATAAGCCAAAGTGTTTCCTTCCTTGGACACGATCGATCTTGACTGTGGGTCATAATGGCGGGCACATTCGATCATCAACTCATGGCACTGGACTGCTGGAGGGAAGCCGACCGCCTTGATAATGCCACTCTCAATTATTCTCCTTGCGACAGGTGATGGCTTTCCAATGTAAGGGACCTCTCGAAACTTCTTCACACTGAAGTTTCCCAAGTTGGTATCTCCAATGTTGCTCCATTTTGACACGATCTTGGTCTCCATTTCTTCATTCCTTTGATCTTCCTTCATGAGGGCTGGACGGCTGGTGGATGCTCCTGGCTTTGGGGTCGCCATCTCGACACCTACACAACATTTCATAATGAGCAATATACCTTGGAACGTAAAAAATATAGATTAAGTTTAAGCTTTAAAGTTAGAAAACTTCATGATAAATCGTTGAATTATCATTTCCTAAATACAATTATGCAATTGGAAATTTAAGATTCAAAATTTCAAAATTGGGCTAGGAAGATCTTCACCATACCTTTCTTGGAGAACTAGCTCTAAAAAAGATGCAAAAATTAAGGAATTCGCTAGGCAAAATGAAGATCGAAATCTTCTAGCAAAGGCGCCTCCTTCATCAACTTCACCACCTTGTGGGTTTTCAACGTCTTGAGGAACAATTCGCTCTACCTCCAACAAAGTTCGCACTCCCTCTTGGATTGAGATTTCGCACCTCTCCTTGGATCAAGATTCGCACCTATCCTTGGATCAAGATTCGCACCTCCTATAGCTTCTCCAAATTGCATTTGAACAAATGAATGAATGATGGATTAAAATCACTCAACACCCCTCTACTATATAGGCGCTTACCTTGGCAATTTCCAGTAGGCCGACTTGGTGGAAATGAAGCAAATAATAAACAAAATTAAATAGAAAGGAGGCCGACCTTTATGAAATATTTAAAATAAAACCCCAAGCGCATTCCTTTCATTTAATAATTTAATTAATTAATTAAATGCCTTTGCAATTGAATTTCGATTTTTTAAAAGGCTAAATTCAATTATTAAATGCCTCATGCGAACTCATTAAATGCCAATTTTAATTAAAAAATATTCCAAAATTTTATCGAATTTGGCATTTAATGCAATTCAAAAAGATGTTGGCGCCTAGTATGGGAGATATTTGGGACACCAAAAATATTGCTCTGGTCCCTAGGTGAGGGACAGGAGCGCCTCATGCATTTTCGCCCTGGTCTTCGTTTTCCAAATTGTCAATTTATGATGTGAGGCAATCAATGATCTCTATTGTTCGTTTCATGCATGTCCAATTTGCTTTTCAAGACTAACTGAGCTATCCCAAGGATTTCCGCCCTGGTCCTCCAGTGAAGGACAGGAGCGAACTTTGCATTTGAGCTTGAATTTGTTGACTTTTGACGTTAACTCCTTGTTCATCGTCCTTCGAAAGGCATTGTGGACTTTGCATGACTTCGCCTTGATATGGTTTTGGAAGGAAATGACTAGTTTAATAGAAATCGCCCTGGTCCTCCAGTGAAGGACAGGAGCGAACTTTAGTCCATGGCGCAAATCCTCGATCATATTGATATAAAATTGTCTTCAAGGCGTAAAATGTTATTGCTTACTCCATCTTGAATGTTTGAAACGAAAGTGGCCTCTTAAAATTAGGCATACTTGGATAGTTCGCTCTGGTCCCTTGGAGAGGGACAGGAGCGCTTTGGCCATCTCCATCAAGTTCTCGTGGTCTTCGCAACTTTGTTCTTCTTCGAAGCATTCCTAATATCATCTCCATCATGCGCCTAGGCTCGGACTTGTCCAAATTCGGAGAGGAAGGCTGGACAATCTATATTTCGCTTTGGTCCCTTGGAGAGGGACAGGAGCGATCTTGCATTTATAAGCTCACTTGTATTTCGCCAACTTTCAAATTTGTCTTCAATGGAGCGATTAGGCCTTCCTTTACTCATCCAAAACATGAGATTCGTTTTAACTTTGCGGGAAATTTGCCTTATGAGGAAATCGCTCTGGTCCCTTGGAGAGGGACAGGAGCGCCTTGGCTATTATGGGCTTACTTTGCGTTTTGCAACCTTCAAAATTATCTTCAACGGGTTGATTGTGCCTTCTTTCCTTCATCTCAAGCTTGAAATTCGCCTTGCCTTGGTCCAAAACTTGTCTTTGAGGGAAAATCGCTCTGGTCCCTGGGAGAGGGACAGGAGCTACCTTTGAAATTCGCTTTGGTCCCTTGGTCAAGGACAGGAGCGCTTTAGCCAATTTGGGTTGATTTTCAACTTCGTAGACGGCTCAAGTTATATTCAATGAACAAAGCCTTCTTCTCCCGACCTCCTTAAATCGCAAAATCACTTAACTCTTGTGTGGACAACGTAAGTTTGGAATTCAAGCTTCGGTCCTTCAGTGAGAGACAGGAGCGATTTTGTCATCTTAGGGTATTTCCTTACTAGTTGGTTGCTCACATTGTATTTAATGGACAAAACGTGCCCTCCTTGACCTCTTCCAATCAAAAATTTGCCTTAGTCCTGCAAGGGCAGTGCAATTCTGAAAAACAAGCTCCGATCCTTCAGTGAGGGACAGGAGCGATTTTGTTCCTTAGGGTCAGATCTTCACAATTTTCATCTTAATTCTCCTTTGCTGGGAAAAATATCATCATTTTGCAAGCTATGACCAAGAGTTAAAATCCAAAAATGTCCGAGGAGATGTGTTTGAGGAAAATTGCTCTGGTCCCTGGGAGAGGGACAAGAGCGAACTTGCCTTGAATCTTCAAAATTCATCATTTTTGAGCCTTTGAAATCTTCAAAATATTCAATTTACGTCCAATTTGTTCTCCCGAAGACCCTACATAAAACAATTTAAACAAGTCAATAACCAATTTGCACTAAATATCATTTTCGCCCTGGTCCCTGGGTGAGGGACAGGAGCGATTTCACCTCTGCAGGCCAAAATATCAAAAATTAGGTCTTCAAATCACTTGACAAGGCAAAATTAGGCTATTTCCAAGGCCAAGGGCAAGTTAGTAAACTTTCCAAAATTTGGTCAAAATTCACCCGGACAAAATTGCATAATTTAATCATTGAAATGCTAACACTTTTAAACCTAACTTGAAATTGCCCTCAAAATCTTAACTGGACCCATCCTGAGACAAACTTGACTTCCTGGCAGGCTCAAGCTAATTCAAAATTGCAATCTCAGCGAGGATGCTCAATAATCTGTCAAAATTTGACTGGACTCTGGCTTGAAAATATCAAAAGGCCACTCCTAAAGCTTAACCCTAATCTAGACGACTCACTCATTCGATTCAAAACCCTAAAGGCAGAGAGAAGAAAAGACAAAACAAGAGCAAAAAGAGGGGGTCCCCATTTTAATGGGGCGATGTGTGAAATGGTCACAACACTACCGAATAACTATTATAACCATAACAGGTGATGAATTGTATAACTCTTATGGAACTAAAGTTTGTTATTGTCAATTGACAAGGACAATCAGATACAAGGTTAAACAGCATTTTATGGATCTGACAACAAGTAATCAACTGTCTTCAGTCAATTAGTGTAACTCCTGATATGTGGGGTTAGTGTAAAGTCCTGTTCAGCAGAAAGGGAAAATTTGTCAGTAATTTCCTGAAAGTATACTTGTTAGAAGACTAGATATGGATCTTCCAAAAGGTCGTTGATGACCATTGGTGTCAGTAAACATTAAGCAGCTGGCTTGTCTTGTTGGTTAGTAAACCAGTGAGTCAGTTGAACTCGGGTGTATGTTACTATCTTATGATGGTCGTTATGACCGTTGGTGTCAGTATACATTAAGCAGTTGGCTTGTCTAGTTGGTTGGCAACCAATGAGTCAGTTAGACTCAAGAATTGAATGTACAAGTCGAGCAAGGGTGGTGAACAGTGATAGCACGAAAATCGTGCTTGCAACATTTAAACCTTAGCCAAGGCGGTGCATACTTTGCATACAACCGTCAATTCACTTGAATCAGATACACTTCCTAGTCAAATGGTCATGCTAGTTAGGAGGTACCTATAGTGTGTGACCGACTAGTTTTGTGTAGGTTCTAAACTCCAAGCTTGGATGGCAACTAGTCTTAGATCTTGTTCTACACCCTCATGAATGGTGGTGCCACTTCCAGAAGGAAGGTGTGTGGAGGACCACCAGGTCTGTGATTGGAGGTAAAGCCCTTGATGATGCTCTCCCTCTCCACAACAATGCCGAGGCTTGTAAGAGTAATCCAGATGAGTAGCAAATTTGTTCAGTAATCTCTTAACTTTCCTCTTTCTTTAAGTATAAATACATGTTTCTTGTTATTCTGTATCTTTATTAAAATTAAGAAAGAGTTACTTTCTTGTGTATGCTGTTCAGATAACAGTTAGTTTATGCTGAATCTAGATAGATGGTTAGTTAACTTCCAATTCACCTGAAACAGTTAGTTCCTTTCTTCCAAAAAAAGGTATATCTCCTGTAACTAGATGTAATTTACTTTCATTTTTATTGTTATAAGTTTTAGCATGTTACTATAACTATCCTTGTCTTCTCACTACCACTAATCTTCTTCTTTCTTCTTCGAGCAATATCACTACTACCACTACCAACCATGGATGGCAAGGCATAAATGATTTTCCCAAAGAATGTACTGGCATTGTCACACCTTTAGACCTTATTTCTGCCTCCATGTGCCATCTATGAGCTTCTACCTTCTCATCCTCCTTTATGTCTAGACAAACATTAACTCCATGGCCTATAACACCCTTGTGTAGCTCACTCTAAAATCTATCTTGCAAATTTGACACAACCACACCCTAGTCCCCCTTGAAAAAAAATTTGGTATCTAGGTCTGTCCCAATTGGAGGAAAGGTTGTTTTGAATTAAAAGAGATCTTTTCATAAGGTTTTAAGACAACAGAAGGGCACTCAAATGGATTTGATGGCTGTTCACTTCCAACCCCAACACTTCCACATTATGATGAGGCTAAAACTCTTACAATCATTTGAGTCTCTTCCTCTTCATAGTGACTACTATCATTCTCACTGCTGCTAATGTTGTTTATTTGAAATTTAATGCAACTTTAAAATGCAAAATAAAAAAGAAAAAGAAAAAAAATCAAACATTTATTACTTTAAGCTTTGGAAAATACTTGCAAACAAAATAAAAATGATAGAATGACTTACCCCTTTGAAGAAATTGTTGTCTCACAACCAATGATGCCCTATATTTAACCTCTTTTCCAACTACTTCAGTCCCTGCTTAAAAATTTTGCTTTTCCTTCAAACCCTGCTGCAATTTTTTTGCACAAACAAATAATGCATTTGCAACGAAATGAGGTTGTTTTTTATTATGTAGGGCAAGCTGGGGTGTGAGGGCCCACAAAGAAAACATAAAATAATGTTTTCTAATTTTTTAATGTTTTTTTTTTTAACTTAACTTTTTGGTGGTTGGTGGGTACAATATGCACTTTTTTGTTTTTTGGGGACAGTCCAAGGATGTCATGCCCCGATCGTCAGGGGGATGAATGGCTGTCCCCTTTTATCCTTTGCTGCATCCCTACATTTTAGGAACATTTCCTGCACTTTTTTGGTTTTTGGGGATGGCCCACTATTTATAGGCTGTCAATTCCCAAATGGAAACATACATTACTACCTAGTATGTTACAGTAATTACAAATTAATGACTAGGGTTGCTCATAGTACAGTTAGGCATTGTCCTTATTCAGGCCTAATCTTAATCCCCTTCTAATTTCTAATCTTGGATGGAAGACTTGCTTGCCTAGGGCACGATGATACCATCTCCTAAATGCAGCCCAGATTATTGGAACCTCAGTCCATTCACCCTTGGGGCCTGCAGCCCAGATTTCAGGATCATGAGTTCTTTCACCCTTGGGGTTCATCTATTATGACATGGTTTTACTCCGCCACTCCCTAACAGCATCACACCACTCCTCAAGAAAAAAGAATTAGTACTGGTTAAGAGCATGGGACTGTAAATATGTCAATATCTTGTTATACTATGAACGTATATGAAATTAAGTATGACGGTCATACATATTGCAGTCTATATTAATATTACTATTAAATTCTGCATAAGAACATTACCAGGCTTCATATATTAAGCATACATATTAAGCACATCCCCATGCATACCACCAAGAACAAGGATGTTACTGTCTGTAACTTAATAACAGTTCTGATCTGATCTGATCCATGGTGATGTCACTGGATGCTTTTGATTCCTTTCCTTTATATCTCTCAATGTGAGGGAGAGGTCACACCTCTTCATCATGTATGCCCTTAGGTAAGAGACACACCCTTTCACCATTAGCACCCTTTCAAATAGTGCAACTCTTCATTATTTCTGCCCTTTGAAAGGGACACAACCTTTCACAATCAAATCTGCACTTCATATTTAAATCAGATCTACAGTTCTGATTTCCAATTTATCCCCCCTTCAAATGAATTCTCCTCTCCCTTTTATAGCTCATATTTGGGGGAGTCACAACTTATCATTTCATGCCTTTTGACCATTCATTAACTTTAATTAAATTTTAATTATATTCTTTTATATTTGTATTTAATTTTTATTTTTATTGTTTTGTATTTTAATTTTATTATTATTATTCATTATTAATTATATTTCAAAGTGAGGACATTACAACATCCCCTGGGCATCTCCCCATCCCTGGAACATCCAAGAAATGGGGATGCACCTAAAAATGCCAGGAACACATTTCCTTGGTTTTAGATGATAAGGAGCACGGGAAAAGCCAATCCCAACATGGGAAGCAAATCGAGGTATTTGTTGAGTTTCAGATTTTTGGGCATCCTAAAGGGCTGGATCTGAGTTGTTATAGTCATACCAATATCTGGTTGACATCAGTGGAGAGTTTGGCACTATTTTTAGCCCAGCTGCAAAAAAAATATTTTTCTAGGGTGGAGATTATTTTTTGAGATACTTGTTGCTGATTGGGGAGGTGCTGATTGTGAAGACACTTCATATATGCTTATTTGGTACTTTGAGATCTAATTTCTGTTTCCAAGGTCTGATATGAATTACATCAGCAGCAAGGAGGGTTAAAAGTAGCTTGTTTGGTCATTGTAAGCTCCTACCACAGCAGTGCCACTCCAATAAGGTCCACAAGAA
Source organism: Cryptomeria japonica (assembly GCF_030272615.1). Classification (NCBI taxonomy): domain Eukaryota; kingdom Viridiplantae; phylum Streptophyta; class Pinopsida; order Cupressales; family Cupressaceae; genus Cryptomeria; species Cryptomeria japonica. The sequence goes on from NC_081408.1 coordinate 265,793,118, forward strand.
TTCAAAATTGTAATTTCAGAACTGATTTTGGTTATAGAGCAATTTCTAGTTTGTAATCATTGCAAACATCTATAAAATCTGACTTTGAGGGTTTCCAAATTTATCTTTTAATCTGATCTGAGAATTTGAAGTGACCTAAGGTTTGTACCAGCCATTAAATCAAAATTTGGTCCACATTTGGCTTACGAAGTGTTTGAGCATTTGATCAAGTATTTTCCATCATTATTTTCAATTTTCAATTTGCCCTTTCATTTTGTTTCTTGATCCAAAAAAATCAAAAAACACAAAAAAAGTCTAAAACCATAAAAAAAATATAAAGGGCACATTATCGAAAACCTAAGGTTTATTTTGCATTAATAATGACAAAATCAAAAGAAATTTGGAGATCTTCTCATAGGCCACTTTAGAGGGAGCCCAACATAAGGAATGATAGACATGAGTCATGGCAAGCACATTGTACCAACCAAGGAAAGAAGCTCAATATTTCAATAAACAATCCTTTCCTCCCTTTCCCTATTCATTTCCAAGAAGATTTTGGAAGTCAATAAGACAACAAAAGCATGATTTTTCAATTCCACTGAGTCTTATTTCATAGCAACTTAGACCCCAGAGCTTTACAAAATATGTCATGACAATCCATGGCTTCATAACAAGAAACTTCGTTTTCAGCCAAAGTGAGAAAGGAATCATCTATAGAGTAACCATTCAAACATTGTCTATTCAAGTTAAGGAGAGAGATTCCCCTTACAAGGCCTTCCTTTGCTCTGTTCACAAGATAATAACAGATTTCATAAACCGACTATGAAGGGATGGGGCACATGGATAGCTTTGTTTGATAGAGCAAAAAGCGCCCAAACATTTCAAATTTGCAGGCCTTGATGGAAAGACAACCCAATGCATCAGCAACGAAACTTTTAACCACAAAGAGAAAGAAATCCCCAAACCTTAATACTTTGAGCATTTCCATTATCAATGGTCACTGAATGCAACATAAACCTCACGAGTCAATAAAAATACATTGTCGAGAGGCTGAATCCATTTCCATTCCTTCCCAAAGAGTAATTAGATTTTTTATGATATATCTATTTTTAGTGGGCCCTATTTGCTCTAGCCTAACAAATGCAAGAAGACGAAGACATAATAAACAATGTGCAAGAGCATTAATAAAGATTTTATAGGAGTCATTCAACAAAATGATGGGTCTCCAACTAATAATGAGCTTCGAATCCCCAAACTACTTGTGAATAACTTGATAAAACCTTGGTTGATGATATTGGCACTTAGCAATTTGTTTGACAAAATTTGTAGAACATAGAAGACTTTTATATACAAGATTCTTTAAAAACGAATATTTTAAAGGTATTTTGGTTGCAGCCAAGTACAAATACTAATAGTAGTATGAATGACCAATTATTATTTTTTTAAAGTCAAAGTGTCTCATAAAAAATTAGCAAACTAGAGTCCTTGAAGAAAGCTATGAAATTTGTTAATATCATTTTAATGGATACAACAAAGGCAAATGGAATTCTATTTTCTCTTTTATGTGAAACAGGAGTCTTAAATCTTTGTTGTCATTCATAATAAATATTTATCTTTAGTTGAATCCTGACAAGTGTTTGAGGTATCATTTTAATGGCTACTACAAACATAAATGGAATTCCATCTTCTCTGTTGCCAGAAACAGCAGTCTTAAAATCTTTGTTTTCATTTTTAGTAAAGATTCATCTTTAGTTGAATCCTGAAAAATGTTTGAGTCCTAGTAAGTCTGGAAGGAAAAGACACCTAAAAATGGTAGGTGCAAAAGTATTGTTTACACACAAGCAATTGTTGGACAAATCAAACTATCCATTATGGAAGAGAAAATTGAAGACTACAAGCACATGTGGGAGGTAATCGCAAAATTAAAAAAAGCCAAAAAATCTCAATGTTGATCAACAAAGACTCTAGTATAGAATAAACAAAAATGCATTGACATTGACCACTCTCTTATGGATAATTGAGTCCAAATATATTTTTACAACACTAACATAGATTATGAAGCTTGATTAAATTTGCAACCAATTTACAAGGTTAACAACAGATCTTTGTACCTCATTGAGAAGCATTGGAATCGAAAGACTGGACTGAAGCAATGAACATAGAGTTATGCATTAGAATTGAAAGAATGGGTTTATTTTGTGATATTCTAAGTGTTGTGAAGATACAGTAATGCATGAACAATCCAAACATATAGAAGTCGACTGTTACTTTATCTAACCAAAATATTCAAATGAACATACAACTTCAACATTGTTCCACTCAAATCAACTCATACACGGATTTACAAAAGCCATGGCACTTCTTAAATTTAAAAAAATTCGAAAAATATTGAATGTGGCGAACAATGTTCACAAATTGGATATCAGGGAGGGTGTCAGAAACTGAACATACAAACCTAAAATAATAGATTGTGCGATGCTGTTACATTGTTGAATTTGCTGTAGTGTTTGTCAGATGGTTAAAGACCATACACTCAAAATAAAAACACATTGCTGGAATTCATGTTTAGAAACAGTTGACAGCAATGAATATATGATTATTTCATTAAACAAATGTACAGTCCATGATATTAGCTTGGGTGAATGTGTCTTGATTTGACTGTATAAGCATTTTTCCATCAAATCTAAAAACATTTTCTCAAGCTTTTTATTCCATCTTCCATCCATGTCAGATGACAGTAGTTAAAATTTCACCCAAAATTAGACGATGGAGATTTAGAAGAATCTTTCCAGAAATGAGACTCGCAATTATTGTAAATATGGGAGAGCCTCACTGACAAACACCCGGTACTTCAAATTTTGAATTTCACATACATATAAAATCAACGGGGCTCAAAACTCACCATAATTAGAAAAGGAGGCTCTGAAAGTTAAAAACATATGAGAGATGGGTGTAGCTTACCTTTTCTTCTTGTTACGAAGAACTTGATTCTTTCTTTTGAGAGCATCCTGAGGGGACTCGAAATACCTCCTTCGCCTGCACTCTGAAATGACACCTGCCTCCCATACCGCCCTTCTGAATCTTTTCACCATCTCATCTTCTGGCTCACCATCCCCTACAAATACCTGTGCATTGTAAGCCCTGGCAATAATGGACACCTTATTCTTCACCGGCCCTTCTTTGATTGTCAATTGGGATAACTTAACTGAACTTAAATTTATTTGGTTTGCATTGTTTGGCACTGCATAGCAGAGGCCTGAGGCCAATCCCATTGCTGCTGAAGCCATTGTCGCGGTGAAAACTGCAGGATTCTTGTGTTTCCTAGTACGAGGCTTTTGTTGCCTGTAGTGTTTTATCCACACCGTGGAAGTATTCTATGTTTCTTATCCAATAAAATTGATTGGCGTTAGCCGAGAAATAGTGTAGTTAACAGGTGGCTTGGCCATTATAATATCTTGAATTTCTATTTAAAAGGCAGGATGAAGATTGGCAATTAGAGCTTCAAGTTTCTGATTAGGTTAGTTATTACTAATAATTAGTATAATGGTGTAACATTCTTATAAGAGAGAATAAATTTGTGAAATTTAACTTGATTGTATATTAACATATCTTTAAGGACTGATATTAATCTTTAATTCATGTTTCTAGGTTTTAAAAGGACAAATATAAAATGGATCTTAAAATTTTCAAATTCAGATTTCATTATGGGTTGAAATTAATTTATTGTTAATTATTCATTAAATATTAATTATTCATTATGTATAAATTTGAGTGTAAAACATTTCAAATTTACATGTTAAAATGTTATATAAATGAACAAAATAGGCATCTTAAATAGTTTCTTATTATCTTTAATCTTGTGTCAAAATTGTGAAATCAAATCCAAGGGCTTTGACCAAATATGAAAATCCTTGTTTAGAAAACTCCTTGAAGGTGCTCATCAATACCACTAATTATATAGATTTGGATTTTAAAAGCAAGGCAAATGGGTTTTACATGACCAAAACTTTATAAATCATTTCTACATGTAGAGATAGAATTCATAAAAAGGGTTCACTTCCATGAGCACAAATATTAGTTTCAAATGCACAAATTTGAGTCAAAGAAGAAAAAAGATAAATCAACTATTAGTTAGAGCATTCCAAAACTAAGTCATCAAATCACATTTGGATCATTAAGCAATAGTTTACAATCAAATATCATCACATTTGGATCATTAAGCAATAGTTTACAATCAAATATCATCAATTTCCACTAAATCTAACTAGTAATCCCTCTTTGTCATTTCAAGAAGTTTTCATAGATATTTCAATAACTATTATTTCAACTTAACAATTTATAAGTGATTTTTTTCATTGCTTGATTAATTAATTTTTCCAAGAATTACTTATATGAGGTGTTTTATTCTCTTACATATATTAGTGTATTAGATGTATTATACATCTTATGTCTTGACCTTAGGGTTTTATTTTTGGTTTTTCAAATCTAAGACTTTTTATTTTCTAAGATTTATATTTTGAAATATCATTTTCCTTGTTTTTTCATTTTCTTCTTGTAGGGCTTGTGTATTAATTTTATGGCAAAGTCTCATCTTCATCTTGGTTCCCTTTGAGAAGAACTCATAGTTTCGATCTTAGAATGGCTTAGAATTCAATTGATCATGAGATATTTATTGGTATGATTAATAAAAATTATAATAAGGATAATTTAAATCATGAGGCACACTTGAAAAACATTAATAAGAAAAATATTTCTATCATTGATTGGTTCCTTTCTCATGAGCTTGCTACTAAATAGTTAGTGTTACTTCTCTTACACATCTCATTGATGTTCTTCATAAGTTATTGATGGATAAGTTATTTCTCTCAAAGATTCTTCAAGGCACTTGTTATAGGTTTAGTTCTCCAGTCTCTTTGCATGGTGTGTCTTCTCTCCTTCCATTGTTCCCTCCTGCTTTTGATTTTCTCATCTTATATCTTCTAGTATGATCCATTCATCTTATGTTCCTTCCTCAATTATCATGTCTAGCCCTTATCCTACTAGTGTTTGGTCACCTAATTCCCACATCCACCCTTCTAATGTCCTCCCTTCATCTTATTTCACTAGTTGTGTACCTTCATGTTATGGAACTAGTACGACACCTTCCTCTTTCCTACTAGTAACATGCCTTCATGTTTTGGTACTAGCACCACACCTTCCACTTTTCATCCCCATGTCACACCTTCGTATTTCCTACTAGTGTCACACCTTCCTTTTCTCTTCTAGCATCCTACCATTTCCTATACTTCTTGTTGCAAGGTGTGCGCCCTTGGTCTCCTTGTGTTGTGCAACACAACGCTCAGGTTTGTGACATGACTTAATCGCCTCCTGTGGATTCTATAAGTCTAGTGGTTATATCAGGCATTAACATGCCAATCTTTTGGTGCAACGACAACCACACTTGTAACAAGTGGTATCAGAGCTTGGTCACAAGTTCAAACCCCTCACTTGCATTGGGGGGGATTGTTGCAAGGTGTGCACCCTTGGTCTCCTTATGTTGTGCAGCGCAACACTTGGGTTTGTGACATGTTGTAACCACCTCATGTGGATTCCATAAGTCTAGTGGTTGTATCGGGAATTAACAAGTCGATCTTTTGGTGCAATGGCAACCGCACTTGTAACACTCATATCATCATATCATTGCCTCTCATTCTCCATCTTCTCTACTAGTACCCTAGATGGACTATTGTGAAAGCTTGATATAGTAGACTTTAAGGTTTATTGCATTCCTGGCATACAAGATATAGATTTTATGCTATAGCACAATATACTCTTTTTTTAATAGTGACCTATCCATTACTTAGTTTTTTTTTTGGCACCATGCTTGGAGATTTATAGTGAAAAGGGTGACCTAAATATAGATGTGTAATATTTCCAAGTCACATGTTTAGAATATATATGTGAAGATGAGTTATTTGTCAAATTGTTTACAAGTACATAGAGGGACTATGCTATATATGGGCTCAATTATTTTTGTATAAGTTGTAAAGGTGAAAATTAGTGTTTTACCATAAAATGTAATAAAACCACTAGTTTTGCTTAATTAACCATTACATTGAAAGAGGGATCGACCTAATAGATCTAGGCTTAATCCCTCAAGGGAAAAAGTTTGAAAGTCTAATCAGGTTCCTCTTGGTTAGCGTTTGATTCCCTCTTTCTAAGTTGAATTGTGAGAATGTTAAAATTAGGGTAAAATGGGTGATTATTAAAGAGATCAGGCATAAACAGTGAGCTACAATCATCATACGAAGACACGAACCTGGATCTAGGCAAAATAAGATGTCACAGATCTATTCCTACAAGTTCGCTCTAATTTTTTGGGACCATGTTTCCCATCGCCCCGATCCTTCAAATTTATCGCCATCAAAAGGTGAACCTATTCATCTCTGCAAATCCTATCAATCCTCTTGAATGTATCTCTATACATGTTTCCTGCACATAGAAAGAAAGGGGAAATTGTTGGGAATACGGGTTTGCCTAAGTCAAACCACAAATTGGAATCAACCTTGATTGAAATAATGCAAATATTGAAATAATTACCAAAGGAAATAGACCTCAAATCTATAATTGTTGTTGATGATGCTTTGCTATTTTAATGTAATCACATATGTTGTATGAAATTGCATGAACATGACAAAACCCTAATCACACACACATGCTTGCATGGAAATTGACATGAATTTCCAATGCTTGATGAAAAATATGTAGCCTTGAAGATTTCTGAAAATGCTTGAAGATGAATGCTTCATAGAAGCACAAATGTTAGGATATGGAGACTTAGATTTCTTAGATGAAAATATGTTGACAAAATGAATCTATATAGGGGGTTCTAGGTAAATTAACAATTAGGTCAACCTCCAAAATTCATGTGGAGCCACGAGGATTAAAATTTACTGAGGAGATATAGCACCTAACTCATTTTAAATCAGGGCTAGATTAGGAGGGACCATGGCATTTTGGGGCACACCATGGTCCAAACCATGGTGCTCCATGCCATGGTCCCTCTAATCAAGGCCCAAACAATGTTAAAATAAGGTGGATATTCCATGATAGGACCCACAAAAAGGTTGTTCATGGCCTCAAGGCTAGATAACAGGCACAAACAGACCCAAAAAGGAGATGACTATAGGACACGCTAAAGTAGGGGCACAAACATGCGGTGTAAATTGGATTGGTGGCAATTTAAGATGCTACATGAGAATGCTCATTCTTTTTTGTATTGAAAATTTTTTTAGTCAATTCCATGTGAATATGGGCTTAAAGATTGTAATTCTATATTTATTTAAGTGTACCCAAGGATCTAATAAAAAAATTAATGATTATTTTAACATATTTTAGTCTATATGTGCTAAGTTAAGGCATCCCCTTTCTCGAGATAAGATGCAAATTATTTTTGTCTAAAGGACAATGTATGTTTAAATAGTTATTCTTTGTTTATAGATTTGTGTGGCTATGTAACAAATATAGAATTGAAATTATTGGATTCAAATACACTTAAATATAATTATGTGGTTGATTTCATAATAATGTGTCTCACCTATGAGACTGTTAAGATTAAGGTACCATTTACCTTGTAAATCCTATGACATGGTTCCAACATCCTTGGAAAATGTTCTAAGGCACTTAGGATGTACTGGGAAAATAATTTGTAATATTAGATTCTCACCATTGTTTGTAATACATTCACAATAGGTGATGGGCTACACTAGTAGTGGTAAAAGTGGTTTGTGAAAGCAAATATTTAATATTGTTTTCCACACTTTTGGATGTCTAGAATAAGATATTTAATGACTAAATAAAGTGGAAAAAGAGTTACCTATGGTCTTCTCCAAGTGGGAGTATGGAAGAGGCAGGTTTCTGGTCATTTATTACATTTAATATAAAGTTTATCTTTCAAGTATAGGTGTCCATGTTGGAGGGAAGGTATTAGAAGCTAAACTGATGTATTTTCGAGTTCTATGGAGACATTCCAAGGGTTGTGATCATGAGTAATGAAGAGTATTCTTTGGGAACCTTTATTGGTGGTTTTGGAGCTCTATCCATTCAATAAATTTATCCTTTGGGTGTAGACTATGTGTGCAACAAAGTGTGGAACAATTGTATATAGTTTTGTCTTCAAGGATAAAGGACGGATGAGAGGCACATTGTTCACATGTCCATAGGTGTTGCTATGGTGGAGGAAAAGAGGAGAATGAATGTGATTGTATGTACTTTTATTATTGTTAATACAAGCTTTCCCTCTCTTCTTGGTGAACCCACAATAGTGGGTTACACTTTTATGGATGAAAAATTTCTACTCTTAAAGAAGAAGGATCTAATCCTGGGTTTTCTACATTTAAGGTAACTAAATTTTCAGATTTGCATATGATTTTCATATTTTCATGTTGCTACTATCCAAGCCTTGAATATAATACCTTGATTGGTTCATTGGATAGATATTGATCTTCAGAATATTTGGTATTGAACATGTTTATTTCCCAACATTTGGTATCAGAGCTGAAGGTTACTAGTTTTGGGTGTTCCTCTATTTTTGGTATCTTATCTTGGAAAGCTTGTGGGAATGATTTAGAAGGAATTAAAGGTTTTTGGAAGGCTCTTGGGGCTGCACATTTGAATTTTTTGTGAGTTAAACCTATTTTACAGATTGGAAACCATGGATATTATCAATGTGATCTATGTTGGGCATTTGAAGCTCATGCTTATGGATCTTCATGGAGTTGATTATGCTTATGGATATTTGTGGAGTTTGATAATATGTATGTATCCTCTTTTCTTATGGTTTTGGTTTTTAACTTGTGGTAATTTGTAGTGGGAAGGTGTTCATGTTGGATTAGTATGGACAACTTAGTCATATGGAGATACACTAGCTATTTGGACTATAGAATGGAGTTAGTATGTTGGGTTCATGGTTTTAGCCCATGGTTACATGAAAGCACTAGAAGATAAGTTGCTAACCTCTTTGAGAGTTGTGGAGTTGATATGTTTCATATGGTTTAATATCCTCCAAAACTTTCCTTTCTTTTCATGGGTTGCAGTGATCTCTTGTTTTCAATTATTGGGTTTTGTAGATCTGTGGTATTTCCATTGTTCAGATGACATGTATAATGTGAATGTCCAGATGTTAAAATGAATTTTAGATTTACAGAGATGGTTTTGTATTTTTTACATGTTAACTAAAATTTGTGGTATGACTTGATGCAGGTTATATTGGATGGAGATAGTTATAGGTTTGCATGGTTGCTTGGAAGGTTCTTATTGATCTTTGGTTACTCTTATGTGGGTTTGTTTGGAAAATCAGGTCTAACATTGATTTTGGTGTTTGGGTCTTGGAAATACACATGTTATGCTTGATTATCTCTATTGTGCACAATATTGATGTGAGGTTGAATCTTTCAATTATTTGAGATTGGAGAACTAATTATGTATTTCTTCTTTGAGATGTTGCATATGTGTTGATCGTGTATGTTGTCTAATGAGGATTCAGCTTGGTAGGCCCATATTGTTGGTCACCATTATTACGTTGGTATTTTGATTGCAATGAGAAAATAATTATTTCGAGTACCTGATATAGTTGATCATTTGAATTTTAGCAGTAGATTATGGTGCATGAGATCCTTTGTTCACTTTTAGTAAAATTTTGATAATGATGTTTCTCATGATGTCATGCATCACTCAGTATCACTTTCAGTTGGAGCTTTATGCAATTAGAAAATGTGTTATATCTTATTTATTTCAAGATTTTGGTTCTAAGATGTTCTAGTTGTAATGTATTGTGAGCCAAGGAAAATCTTTGATTAGAAGATGGATATCTTTTGAAATGGGTGTTAGTGTCATATGGAGCTCTTGGATTCTACCTTTAGATTGCAATGATAATTTGACATCTTTGGTTTTATTGACAAAGGATATGTAGTTATATCTTCTTGGTTTCAAGATCTTGGTTTGAATCTTCCTTTTAGGATCTCTTGGTTCAGTTATTTAATCATGTTGGGGTCATGGAGGAACTTCAGTTAGGAGATAGTTGTCATGATGCCTATAGAGCTTGGTTACATGGTTCAGTGAGAGCTTTGGTAGTAATGTGGATTCAACATTTGATGATGGATGGTTATTCTCACATATTTGTACCATGGAGGACTCTTGAGTCTTTGATTAGGTGTTGTTGTTTCTCTTTGGTTTTGAAAATTAATCATTTGCTTGGAGCTTCATGATTTTACAAGATCACATTTGAAGTTAGCATGGATTGATCAGTTTATGCTCATGGAGACTAGAGAGACTTGGGTGAGCCTATGAAATCTCATATTTTATGGCATCACGTATTGAAATGGTGTCTCTTTGATGAGGATTTAATTAGAAAGACCCATGAGCCTACAATTGGTTATGGATGTGAATCTATTTGGACCTAAAGAGACCATTGTCATTTATTATTGCTTGGTGTTGTGAGTACATGACAATCTTGTTTCCCACCCTTGGTCTACTTGGAAGGTGAATGATCTAAGAGGCATTGCTCACATGGTTATCAGATGCATTCATTCTTTTGTATCTTGTTTTCTCAAGTGAATGAGTCTTGAATATAGAAGTTCTAAAGACTTTTTGAGAACAAGATGCACGGTTTTAATGATTTTTGGTGTTCACCTTATTGTCGGTCTAAAGCTATGGATATAGTTTTGAGGACTTATTTAGAGAGGTACAAGAAATGATTTGTGGATTTGGGAATTATTCCCTTTGTTGTGGGATTGGATGGTTTGTTCGATCTACCTTTGGTATGAGAGGTTTACATCTATTGCAGCCATGTTTAATTTGATTGAATGTTAGATGTTCATATCCTTTTAGTTTGGGAATAGTGAAGGAGATCTTACATTACACAACTTGGTATATGTTAATATGGAATAATGATATGAATTGATTTGTTGTCTCTCTCTTTGGTCTTGTTTTTCTTCCTAGATGTTTGTATACGCATGTTTGAGTGTGAATAACTTGGGAGAGCTATGGAGGATGATAGTGAGAGATATATTGGACCTTTTTTGATTGTGAGATTCATAGATCATGTATGTTTCCTTGAAACTATGTGATAGAGGAGTTAGGCATATCTTCTATATGAAATACTATTGATAGACTTTGTATGCTTTGATCTTTTTCAGATTTGACATTACTCATGAAGTGGAGTTTCAAGATATATGTTTATTTACCCTCTGTGATATCTTGGTTTATTGATTACTAATGTGATGATGAGTTTGCATGTTTCATTGGATTTGGATCAATGAGTTATACAATTTTTAGGTGTGTACAACCTATTGATTGTCATGGGATGACTCAGATGTGTACTATCTATATCCATGAGATTTTTTTTAGTGGTGATGTAGACTTTGTTTGTTGTCCTTGTTTGTGTTTATTTTTGCATTGGTATGTTTCTTTGAAATAGGAGGTTGGATATACAAAGACTTGATTGTAGGTTTAGACTTGATATGTTGACAACATGGAGTTTTATCTATGTTGGTTTACCTTGGTTTAAGGTATGGCTATCTTGGATGAATTTCAATTTGTTGTAGTTTCTATTCTAGGTGGTATGAGTAAGGCAAATACTCAAAGCCTTTGTTATCATTTGAATCTAATGCTTATGTTCATGTAGAGATTGGTGTAGGTTTTAGTGACAGTTGATATGGTTAACCTTGGCATGATCCTTTTCCTTCCATACGAGTTATGTTGCGGGATGTGAGGAGTTTTTTGCTTGATGGTAGTTTTCATGGTTGCCTTTGTAAGTGTATTGTTTGAGCATGAGAGCATGTTGAAGATTCAGATGGTACATGTATGGCTAAGGGATGATTTTCCCTTGTTTGTGATTCCTATGGATGTGTTTACATTATATAATGTCAAGTGGGAGAATGTTAGGATTATTGTACCATCTACATTGTAATTTCTATGAAATGGTTCTAAAATCCTTGGAAAGTGTCCTAAGGCACTTAGGATGTATTGAGAAAATAATTTGTAATATTTAATTCTCACAATTATTTGTATTTGATTCATAAAGGGTAATGGGTTACACTAGTGGTGGTAAAAGTAGGTCATGAGCACATTTATTTAATATTGTCTTCTCCACTTATGGATGAATAGAATAAGATATTAAATAACTTAAGAAAGGGAAAAATAGTGACGTATGGGCTTCTCCAAGTGGGAGTATGCAAGAGGCAACAAGTGTCTCTTGGTTTCCAATAATTTATTATATCTAATATAATATTTATCTTGCAAGTATAGGTGCCCATGTTGGAGGGAAGGTATTAGAAGCTAAATTGAAGTCTTTTAGAGTTCTATGAAGAAATTTCAATGATTGTAATCATGAGTAATGAAGAGTATTCTTTGGGAACCTTTATTGGTGGCTTTGGAGCTCTTGCCATTCTATAAATTTGGCCTTTGGGTGTAGATTGTGTGTGCAACAAAATGTGGAATACTTGAATATAGTTTTATCTGTAAGAATGAAGGATAGATGAGAGGCATTAGATTTTTTTCACATGTCTATAGGTGCTTCTCTGGTGGAGGCAAAGAGGAGAAGAAAAGTGATTGTATTGTAAGAACTTTTATTGTTGTTAATACAAACTTGTACTCTCTTCTTGGTGGATTTTTTTCCCACAAGGTTTTCTCCATGCAAATCTTGTGTTATGTGTGGATATTATGTTTCTTATTTATGCTTTATTGATGGTATCATGTGATGATATTAATAATTATTTATTATTGTTATATGTTCACATAAGATAGATTTAGTAAGCATGGTTAATAAGCTGATTTTTGGCATCATAAAGAAGAATGATTTAATCATGGGTTTTCTATATTTAAGGTAACCTATATTTCTGATTTGCATATGAGTTTTAGGTTTTCATGTTTCTACCATCCAAGCCCCTAATCTCATCCTTTAATTAGTTTATTGGATAGATAATTATCTTCATAATCTTTTGTATTGAGCTTGTTTATTTCCCAACATTTGGTATTAGGGTTGAAGGTTATTGGTTTTGGGTATTCCTCTATTTCTGGTTTCTTAGCTTGGAAACCTTATGGGAATCATTTAGAAGGAACTAAAGGTTGTTGGAAGGATTTTGGGGATGAAATTAATGTCTTGTGAGTTAACTCTATTTTGCAGATTAGAAATTATAGATATTATCAATGTGATCTATGTTGGGCATTTGAAGCTCGTGCTTATGAATATTCATGGAGTTGCTCATGCTTATGGATCTTCATGGAGTTTGATAATATGTATGTATCCTCTTGTTTGGTGATTTTTTTCCTTTAACTTATGATCATCTGCAGTGGAAGGTGTTCATGATGGATGGGTATGGACGTCCTGGTCACATGGAGATACACTAATTGTTTGGACTATGAAATGGAGAGCTTATGTTGGGTTCATGGTTTTTTAGCCCATGGTTACATGAAAACAATAGAACATAATCTACTAACCTCTTTGATATTTGTGGAGCTAATATGTTTCTTATGGTTTAAGCTCTTGGATAGCTTTCCTTTCCTTTCTTGGGTTGCAATGATGTCTTCCTTTCAACTATTGGGTTTTTTAGATCTATGGTAGTTCCATTAATCAAATCACATGTATAATGTGAATTTTTGGATCTTTAAATGATTTTCAGATTTATAGAGATGGCTTTGTAGGTTTTACATATTAACTAAAATTTGTGGTATGATTGGATTTAGGATATTTTGGATGGAGATTGGTAAAGTTTATATGGCTTCTTTGAATGTTTTTATTGATCTATGGTTACTCCTATGCGGGTTTGTTTGACAAATCACTTCTAGCATTGACTCTAGTGTTTGAGTCTTGGAAATCCACATGTTATGTCTGATTATCTTCATTGTACATGATACTAATGTGAGGTTTAATCTTTTAGTTATTTAAGATTCGAACACTATTTATGTTTTCATTCTTTGATATATTGCATATGTGTTGATCTTGCAGATTGTCTAATGAGGGTTTGATTTGGTAGGCCCTTGTTGTTGATCACTATTATTATATTGTTATTTTGATTGTAGTTTGAAAATGATTATTTGGGGTACCTGATATAGTTTATTATTTTAATCTTAGCGGTAGATTATGGTACATGAGAGGATATGTTCATTTTCAGTGGAGTTTTGGTAATGTTGTTGTTCATGATGCTATGTATTACCCAATATCATTTTCAGTGGGAGCTTTATGTAGTCACATAATATGTTATATCTTCTTTGTTTAATGATTTTGGTCCTAAGATGTTGTGGTTGTAGTGTATTTGAGCCATGGATGATCTTTTGCAATGGGTGTTGGTTTCGTATGGAGCTCTTAGATTTTTCCTTGAGATTGTAGTAAGAGTTTGATATCTTTGGTTATATTAACAAAGGGTGTGTAGTTGTATATTTTTGGTTTGGGGATCATGGTTTGACTCTTCCTTTTGGCTTTTCTAGGCTAATTTCTTTGATCATGTTGGGGTCATGGAGGATCTTCAGTTAGGAGATGGTTGTCATGATGCCTGAAGAGATTTTAGTTACACAGTTCAATGGGAGATTTGGTAGTTATGTGGATTCATCACTTGATGATAGAGGGATATGGTGACATCTTGGTGCCATGGAGGACTCTTGAGTCTTTCGTGAGTTGTTATTTTTCTTTGGTTTTGAAAATTAATCATTTTCTTGGAGCTTCATGATTCCTAGGATCACATTTGAAGTTAGCATGGATTGATTGGTTAATGCTCATGGAGACTAGAGAGAGTTGGGTGATGCTATGAGATCTCATGTTTTTAGGATCATGTGTTAAAATGGTGTCTCTTTGATAAGGATTTTAGTAGAAAGATCGAGGATCCTACACTTGGTTATGGATGCGAATCCATTATGGTAATTTATTATAAGCTTTATTGCTTGGTGTTGTGAGAACATATCAATATTGTTTCCTACTCTTGGTCTACTTGGCATGTGAATGATCTAAGAGGTATTGCCCACCTAATATCAGATGCATTCTTTATTTTGTATCTTGTTTTCTCAGGTGATTAAGTCTTGAATATAGAAGTTTTGAGGACCTCTTGAGAACAAGATGCATGGTTTTAATGATTTTTGGTGTTCTCCTTATTGTTTTTCTTAAGCTATTGATATAGTTTTGAGGACTTATTTGGAGAGGTACAAGAAATGGTTTGTCACTTTGGGAATTATTACCTATGCTGTGGGAATGGATGATTTATTTGATCTACCTTTGGTATGAGAGATTTACATCTTTTTCTGCCATGTTTAATTTGATTGAATGTTAGATGTTGTATCATTTTAGTTTGGGAATGGTGAAGGGGATCTTACAATACACAACTTGGTACATGTTAGTGTAGAACAAGGATATGATTTGATTTGTTGATTCTCTCTTTGGTCTTGTTTTTCTTCCTAGGTGTTTGTATACACATGCTTGAGTGTGAAGAAATTTGGATAGCTATGGAGACTGATAGCAAGAGAGATATTGCACCTTTTTTTGGTTGTGGCATTTGTAGATCATGTATGTTTCCTTGACACTATGTGATAGAGGAGTTAGTTACATCTTATATTTGAAGTACTATAGATAGACTTCGTATGCTTTGATCTTTTTAAAATTTAACATTACTTGTGAAGTGGGAGTTTTTTGATATATGTTTGTTTATCTTATTTGATATCTTTGTTTATTGATTACTGATGTGATGTTGAGTTTTCATGTTTAATTGGATTTGGATATATGATTTTATATAGTTTGTAGGTGTGTACAACCTATTGATTGTAGTGGGATGACTCGGATGTGACTATCTGTATCCATGATATTATTTTAGTCTTGATGCAAACTTTGTTAGTTGGTCTTGTCTATGGTTATTTGTGCATTGGTATGTTTCTTTGAGATAGGAGGTTGGATATATAGAGACTTGATTTTAAGTTTTTAGTTGATATGTTGACAACATAAAGTTTTATCTATGTTGGTTTAAGCTATGGTTAGTTTGGATGAATTGTAATTTGTCGGTTGCTATTCCAAGTGGTATGAGTAAGGAAGTTACTTAGAGCATTTGTTATCATTTTAATCTGATGCTTATGTTCATGTAGAGATTGGTGCAAGTTTCAATGACATTTGATATGTTTCACCTTGGCAGTTCGTTTTTCTTCCATATGTGGCATGCTGGAGGATGTGAGGAGTTTTTTGCTTGATGGTGGTTTTCATGGTTACTTTTGTAGGTGTCTTGTTGGAGCATGAGAGTATAGTGAAGATTCAGATGGTACATGCATGGCTAAGGGATGGTTTCCCCTTGTGTTGCACAATTGCTATGTATGCATTTACTGTGTATAATATTAAGTGGGAGAATGTTAGGATTAAGGCACCATCTACTATACAAATACTATGACATGGTTCCAACATCCCTGAAAAATGTTCTAAGGAACTTCTAATGTATTGAGAAAATAATTTGTAATATTTAATTCTTACCATTGTTTGTAATAGACTCATAAGGGGTTATGGGTTGCACTAGCAGTGGTAAAAGTGGGTTGTGAACACAAATATTTAATATTGTCTTCTCCACTTATGGATGTCTAGAATAAGATATTTAATGGGTTAAGAAAGTGGAAACAAAGTGAGATGTGGTCTAATCCATGAGGGAGTATAGAAGAGGCAATGAAATGTCTCTTTGTTTTTAGTCATATATCACATTTAATGTACTATTTATCTTGCAAGTATAGGTGTCCATGTTTGAGGGAAGGTACTAGAAACTAAATTGATGTCTCTTCAATTTCCATAGAGGCAATCTAAGGGTTGTGGTCATGAGTAATGAAGATTCTTCTTTGGAAACCTTTATTGGTGGTTTTGGAGCTCTCACCATTCTATAAATTCAATCTTCGGGTGTACATTGTGTGTGCAATAAGATGTAGAACAATTGAATGTAGTTTTCTCTATAGGAATGAAGGATAGATGAGAGACACAAAGATTTTGCTCACATATACATAGGTGCTGCTATGGTGGAGACAAAGAGAAGAATATAAGTGATTGTATTGTAAGAACTTTTATTGTTATTAATACAAGCTTGTCCTATTTTCTTGGTGGAATTTTTTCCTCCAAATTTTCCTCCATGTAAATCATGTGTTATGTGTGGATGATATGTTGTTGATTTATGCCTTATTGATTCTATCTTATGATGATGTTAATAATTATTTATTGCTATTATACATTCACATAATACAGGTTTATTAAGCATGGTTAACAAGCTGATTTTTTGCATCACAAAGAAGAAGGGTCTAATAATAGGTTTTCTACATTTAAGGTAACTTATATTTATGATTTGCATATGAGTTTCATATTTTAATGTTTCTACTATCTAAGCCTTGAATCTCACCATTTGATTAGTTTATTGGATATATATTTATCTTCACAATCTTTGATATTGAACCTATTTATTTCAAAACATTTGATATCAGAGTTGAAGGTATTCCTCTAATTTTGGTTTCTTAGCTTGGAAATCTTATGGGAATCCTTTAGAAGGAATTAAGGGTTGTTGAAAGGATTTTAGGGCTACAATGAATGTTTTGTGAGTTAACTCTATTTTGCAGATTGGAAACCATGGATATTATTAATTATGATCTATGTTGGGCATTTGAAGCTCATGCTTATGGATCTTCATGGATTTTCTCATGTGTATGGATCTTCATGGAGTTTCTCATGTTTATGGATATTCATTGTGTTTGATATTATATATGTATCATATTGTTTGGTGGTTTTGTTCCTTTACCTTGTGGTCTTCTATAGTTGGAAGGTGTTCATGTTGGATGGGTATGGACATCCTAGTCACATGGAGATACACTAGTTGTTTGGACTACAAAATGGAGTGCTTATGTTGGATTCATGGTTTTATCACATGGTTACATGAAAGAACTAGAAGCCTGAACTCTTTGAGAGTTGTGGAGCTGATATGTTTCATATGGTTTAAGCTCCTAGACAAATTTTCTTTCCTTTCTTAGGTTGCAATGATGCGCTATTTTCAACTATTGGGTTTTGTAGATCTGTGGTTTTTCCATTATTTAGATGACATGTGTAATGTAAATTTCTAGATGTTTAAATAGATTTCAAATTTACAAAAAAGGTTTTGTAGTTTTTACATGTTAACTAAAATATGTGGCATGACTAGATTCAGGGTATTTTGGGTGAAGATAGTTATAGGTTTGCATGACTGCTGGGAAGGTTCTTATTGATCTATGGTTATGTGGGCTTGTTTGGAAAATCAGGTCTAGTATTGATTTTGGTGTGTGTCTTAGAAACCACATGTTATACTTGATTATCTATGTTGTACATACTATTGATGTGTGGTTGAATCTTTTATTTATTTAATATTGGAGCACTAATTACGTATTTCTTCTTTGTTTTTTTGCATATGTGCTAATATTGTAGATTTTTTGATGAGGATTTAGTTTGGTAGGCCCTTGTTGTTTTTGATTAAGGAAAATTGGGTTTTAAGGGACCCGAAACCCGCTTACAATACGAAGGATAAGCATGAAATTATTGTTAATCACCATTATTACACTGTTATTTTGATTGCAATGATAAAATGATTATTTGGAGTCCTTCATATAGTTGATCATTTGAATCCTAGTAGTAGATTATGGTGCATGAGAGGGTTTGTTTACTTTTAATGGAGTTTTGGTAATGATATTGTTCATGATACCATATAGTACTGTATATCAATTTGAGTGAGAGCTTTATGTAGTCACATAATGTGTTCTATCTTCTTTATTTTGAGATTTTGGTTCTAAGATGTTGTAGTTGCAATGTATGGTGAGCCATGAATAATATTTGATTAGAAGATGGAGAATGTTTTCCAATAGGTGTTGGTATCATATGGAACTCTTAGATTTTGTCTTCAGATTGTAGTGGGAGTTTGACATTTTTGGTTCTATTGACAATGGATCTATAGTTGGATCTTCTTGGTTTGGGGATAATGTTTTGACTATTCCTTTTGGGAGATCTTGGTTGAGTTCTTTAATCATGTTGGGGCCATGGAGGATCTTTAGTTAGGAGATGGTTGTCATGATTCTTGAAGAGCTTGGTTACACAGTTTAGTGAGATCTTTGATAGTGGTGTGGATTCATCATTTCTTGATGGATGGTTATGGTGACATCTTGGTGCCATGGAGGACTCTTGAGTCTTTGGTGAGGTGGTGTTGTTTCTCTTTGGTATTGAAAATTAGTCATTTACTTGGAGCTTCATGAATTGAAAGGTTGCATTTAAATTTAGCATGGATTGATTGGTCTATCCTCATGGAGACTAGAGAGACTTGGGTGTGGCTATGAGCATGTGTTTTTGGGATCATGTGTTGAGATGGTGACCCTTTGATGAGGATTTTAGTATAATGATTGAGGAGAATACACATGGTTATGGATGTGAATCCATTATGGAATTGAAGAGAAGACTTCCCTTTTTTATAAGCTTTATCGCTTGGTGTTGTCAACACATGACAATATTGTTTCCTACTCTTGGTTTAGTTGGTTGGTGAATGATTTAAGAGGTATTGCCCACTTGATTATTAGATGTATTATTTATTTTGTATCTTGTTTTCTCATGTGAATAAGTCTTGAATATAGATTTTCTTAGGACTTGTTGAGAAGAATATGCATGGTTTTATGGATTTTTCATTGTTCTCCTTATTGTTGGTCTTAATATATGCATATAGTTTTGAGAACTTATTTGGAGAGGTACGAGAAATGGTTTGCGACTTTGGGAATTATTTTCTTTGTTGAGAGAATTGATGGTTTTTTAATCTACATTTGGTATGAGAGGTTTACATCTATTGTTGCCATGTTTCATTTGATTGAATCTTAGATGTTGATATCCTTTTAGTTTGGGAATTGTGAAGGAGATCTTACATTACACAACTTGGTACATCTAAATGTGGAACAAGTCCATATGATTTGATTTGTTGGTGCTCTCTTCTTTTTTTTCTTCCTAGATGTTTGTATACACATGGTTGAATGTGAAGAGCTTAGGAGAGCTATGGGGATTGATAGCAAGAGAGCTATTGCACCTTCTTTGGTTGTAGGATTTGTAGATCATGTATTTTTACTTGACACTATGTGATAGAGGAGTTAACCACATCTTCTATGTGAATTACCAAAGATAGACTTTGTATGCTTTGATCTAATTTTTAAATTTTACATTACTCATGAAGTGGGAGTTTTTGGATATATGTTTGTTTATCCTGTTTGATATCTTAGTTTATTGATTACTAATATGATGATGAATTTGTATGTTTCATTAGATTTGGATCTATGAGTTTTATAGTTTGTAGATGTGTACACCCTATTGATTGTATTGGGATGACTCAGACGTGGATTGTCTATATCCATGAGATTTTTTTAGTGGTGATGCAAACTTTTTTAGTTGGCCTTGTCTATGGTTATTTGTGCATTGCTATGTTGGTTTGAGATAGGAGGTTGGATATATAGAGACTTGATTGTAGGTTTAAAGTTGATATGTTGACAACATGAAGTTTTATCTATGTTGGTTTACCTTGGTTTAAGGTATGGTTAGTTGGAATTAATTGCAATTTTCTTGATTGTTATTCTAGGTAGTATGAGTAAGGTAGTTACTCAAAGACTTTGTCATCATTTGAATTTGATTTTTATATTCATGTAGACATTAGTGTAGGTTTCAATGACAATTTATATGGTTCAACTTAGCATGCTCCATTTTCTTCTATATGTAGCATGTTGGAGGATGTGAGGAGTTTGTTACTTGACGATGGTTATGCTTTCTTTTGTAGGTTTCTTGTTGGATCATGAGAGCATTGCGAAGATAGAGATGGTACATGGATGGCTAAGGGATGGTTTTCCCTTGTTTGTGATTTTAACGGATGTATTTACAATGTATAATATCAAGTGGGAGAATGCTAGGATTAAGGTGCCATCTATCTTTTAAATCTTATGACATGGTTCCTTAACATCCTTCGAAAGTATCCTAAGGCACTTAAGATGTATTGTGAAAACAATTTTTAATATTTAATTCTCACTATTATTTATAATAGATTTGTAAGGGGTTATGGATTACACTAGTAGCAGTAAAATTGGGTTGTGAACACAAATATTTGATATTGTTTTCTTCACTTATGGATTTCTCGAATAAGATATTCAACAACTTAAGACAGTGGAGAAGGAGTGACTTATGGGCTTCTCCAAGTAGGAGTATGGAAGAGGCAATATGTTTCTCTTGGATTTTTAGTCATTTAATACATTTAATGTATTGTTTATCTTGCAAGTATAGGTGTCCATGTTGGAGGTAAGGTATTGTAAGTTAAACCAATGTTTTTTCAAGTTCCATGGAGGAATTCCAAGGGTTGTGATCATGAGTGAAAAAGAGTCTTATTTGGGAACCTTTATTGGTGGTTTTCGAGCTCTTTCGATTCTTTAAATTCAACCTTTGGGTGTATATTATGAGTGCAACAGAATGTGGAATAGTTAAATGTAGTTTTCTCTGCAAGAACGATAGATAGATGAGAGGAATAAGGAGGTTTTTCACATTTTCACATGTGTTGATATGGTGGAGGCAAAGAGTAGAATGGAAGCTTGCATTGTAAGAAGTTTTATTGTTGTTAATACAATTTTGTCCTCTCTTCTTGGTGGGGTTTTTTCCTGCAAGGGTTGCTCCACATAAATCCTGTGTTATTTGTGGATGTTATGTTATTCGTTTATTCCTTATTGATGCTATCTTATGATGATGTTAATTATTATTTATTATTTTTGTAATTTCATATAAGATAGGTTTATTAAGCATGATTAACAAATTGATTTTTGACATCATAAAGAAGAAGGGTCTAATAATAGGTTTTTCCACATTTAAGGCAACTTAATTTTCAGATTTGTATATGAGTTTGGGATTTTTAGGTTTCTACTATCCAAGCATTGAATATCGTCCTTTGATTAGTTCATTGGATAGAGATTTATATTCACAATCTTTGGTATTGAACTTGTTTAATTCCCAATAAAGACAAAGAAAAAAAAATTGGAAGGAAAAAATACTTAAACATCCATGATGCCACATGTCAATAACCTTCAAATTAATGTCTTTATTTTAATGTTATACATTTATAATACTTTATGAAAGAGTACCTTCATTCAAAGGTATTCATGATGTCATCCTCCTCTTGTTCACCTAGTTTATGGAGGAAATTTACATTTTGAGGCAAGGGTTGGACTATAACATGGAGTCACCAATGTGACATGAGATTTTGCAAGATCATACCCCTTAGAGAAGCATTTTGAAAATTATAAGTTGTGTAATGGTGAAAAATTAGGGTTTCCACCATTAGAGGGAGAAAACCACTAATTTTTGCTTGGGTTGACCATTACATTTAAAAGAGGGGAGAATCCAATAGATTCAGACACAAGTCAAAAATGATTGAATACTAATTGGATTTAGAGGGAGTGTGAATTTATTTGCCCTCTTTTGAGAGTTGAAATGTTGAATTAAGATAGAGTGCTGGAAAATGAAGGTAAATATGTGGAAATAATGAGCGATAGATGTGAGACTGAGACACACACCTAGATCTAAGTAGTATATGCAGATTCAGATCTGATCCTTGAAAAACCTCTAAAAATATCAAGATTGGAGTGCCCATTGCTATGGTCCTCCTAACTTTTCACACACCAAAGAGGGTTGATTTGTCTCTACAAATAATTCTTATTCTGAAGATCACAACTCCTTACCTATTTCCTACACACAAAAAGAACAAACCCCTGTTTTATAATTAACCATGAAATTGAGATAAAGATAATTGAAATTGTTGTAATGGAAGATTATCCTTTTGAGGGAGATGCTGAATAATGATTGAAAATCAAGTGATATACCTTGTTGTGAAGTTTTGTTTGTCTCCACATAAAATTAGGGCTTGATGAAGTCTTCAAAAAAATAAGATGAAAGATGTCTACTTCAATGCTTGATTCTTGACTTTATTGTTGCTCCAAGGATTGAAGGAAGACTGATTATTGCTCAATTGATTTTGAATGCTTGATTTCTTGATGTCAAATTGAATTCCATGTGTGTGGATGTCAAAATGAGAGGGGAAAGTCTCATTTTATACTTGCCTATTGGATAAATTGCTAATTTCCCGACATGAGATGACATGGAGAGGGGAATCTTGCTCAATTTTTAAATTATAAAAAGGGGTTAAAGGGGGCTCAAATTAGGGGGGACTAGAGCGTGGAACCTTAGTCCTAATTGGGACTAGAACATGGCATCCTGGTCCTACCCCTATTTAGGGTGAGGATAAAATTCCAAGTGCATAAAAAAAGTCAAAAAATGATGTAATGCACAAGGGACATGAGTATAATTAGGTCCCAATCAGGTCAAGGGGCATAAACACTAAGGTAGGGACCAAATATGGTCAGAATTATACAAGAGTGCAATTTTAAGACGCTACATTTAACCCCCACTTTAGCAAGAGTATGAAGTAAATCATACTCTCGCTAAGGTACAAATGATTCACATTGAAAAACTTTCACCAAGTCATTGAGGAGATGAGATACACGAAGCCCCTAATGGAATTTAGGATCTCACAAATTTGATAACAAGATAAATGGACATCATGAGAAAGAGAAAAAGAGGATCATGACTGCAAGCTAGTAAGGCTCTCTTACCATGAGTCATGAAAAGAAAAATACCAAAATTACAAAGCAAAATACTAAGTTTGCTATGTAACTTAAATATCAAGGTATACAAGAGAGAGAATCATTGAGTGGAGTGTATGCCCCCATGTTAAATAGATTGTGTACACCTCATTAGGAGCAATTTCTTTAAGGTAGGATACACCTCAAAAAGGCAAGCACGTTATCACAATAATATTCCCCCAAGAGAGGAAAAATGAAAGGATAATGATCACAAAACACAAAGAGGGGTGGGTTTTCTTAACTCTGGGGTTAGTATTCTTTTTATAATAAATATTTTATAGAATTTCCTCATCCCCCAAAGAAAGAAAAACCACCATGGAAGAATGGAACATGTGTCTTTTGAGTCAACATAGGAGAGACCAAAAGATATCTCAAAAATTTGCATCATCCTCAAGTAGACAACACCAGGGACAACAAATAGAAGAATTAAGAGAAAAATAAAAGAAGATCACAAACAAGCAAGAGAGGAGAGAGAGAGAGAGTCAAATCGACAACGCGAATGAAGCTACTCAAGCAAGTCATCCACCCCTAATCTTGATCATCATTGTTGCGAGGAGGACAATATGAAAGAGGAGCCACATCAAGCACAGTAGATGGAGCTATCACAAGTTCCAAACAAGGACCATACTCTAATGGTAAGACACTTTGTCTATTACTTAGAGCTAGGATTAATGCTTTTGAAAATTATTTAGATAAATCATTATCAACATCAATATATTCATATTCTTCATTTGAAACATTAGGATCAAAATTTTCATCATGAACAACATTCTCATCTATTTCTTCATCAAGATTAGAAAAAATGGGAGCTATAATAGGAATAGAACCAAAACAATCATTTGTTTTAGTCATTTTAAGTCTTGGAGATTTATGTTGAGAAAATGGGATTATGTCTAGAGTTGGTGTCTTCAAGGAAGAAATGGTTTGAGAAGCAAGCTCAAAAGCCCTAGCATGATGTCTCCGTGAATGTTCTCTCACACAATGGTTCTGTTTAGCTTTAACTAAAGGTTGTGAAGGTTTAGGTTCATCAAGCGTAGGCTTATTTTATTATTTGAAGGAATAATTCATAGGGGAAGGTCTTTTAGGTTGAACAATAGGAGAGGCCGATTGTTTCTCTTTGTAATATGTAGGAGGCAAAACCGAACCATATATAGGAGGAATGGGATGTGTATGAAGTAGACCAGGTCCATCATGAGGAGGAGGAATAGGTCTAACTTAGAAGGAATGATATGTTTATCCTTAGAAGGAGGAATAGATTGATGCTTAGGAGGAAGAGCTTTTGTATCCTTGGGAGGATGGATAGACTCATCCTTAGGAGAAGGAATAGATTCTTCCTTAGGAGAACGAATATCTCTATCCTTAGGAGGATTAATAGACTTATCCATAAGAAGAGGCATATGATCATCAGTTGGAGGAAGACTAAGTGTTGGATTTATAGGTTTACTCAAGGATAAAATCATCTCATTTTTTATATTTTTGATAAGATTGAAAAAGAGAACCACTTCTAGGTTTAAGAGGTTGGAATTGTTCAAACAAAAAACAATAAAGACAAGCATCTCTTTGCTTAATCGTGGATTGGTATATTTTATGATTAATAGTTATGATCTTGTCATAAAGAGGAATTTTTAAGCATTTATAAACAGTAAAAGGGATTGCTTGCATGGAAGAGAGCCAAGGATGTCCCAACTTCACACAAAATTGTTTTGATGTAGGAATTATAGAAAATTTAACATCTAAATATTTATTACCAACCTCAATGGGAAGATAAATAGAACCAATGGTGGGACAAGAGAAGCCATCAAAGATTTTAATCACCACATCAGATTTTTCATATGTCACTTGATGAAATTATCAAGTATCAAGAAATTATTTAGTTATCACATTAACCATACAAGCTGAATCAATGAGCACCCCTCAAGAGGGTATGCCTTTGATTCTTGTAGTGATATATAATGGGCCATTGGGTGCTTAAATAGTCTCACTATGATCAAATGTAATGCATAAGTCCTTAGGAGACTCATTTTTATCAATAAGGTTCACCACATTATTAGACTCAAGGCCAAGATCATTGGGAAAGAAGGCAAGACAATCAGTCTCAATCACATTAGTAGAATGGGAAGGTAAAGGATCAGTGAAAATTTGAATATTTTGGTTAGGAGGAGTTATGGATTTGTTCCCTTTATTATTCATACCTACCACATATGGTATTGTTACCAATCAAGTCTTGAATCTTACTTCTCAAGAAATAACACTTTTTAGTGTCATGACTGGGTTGATGATGATATTGGCAGAAAGATTTGGAATCAAAGGTAGGTGAAAAAGGCCTAGTTATATCAATTGGTTTAATAGGGGGAAGTTTCATCACATTCCTTTGTAACAATTGCATCATAATACTATGCAAAGATTTATTAATAGGAGTGAATTATTTTCTAAAGTATTTGGACAAAGGAGGCACACCTATTGTGGTTGCTACTTAAGTGTTGTTGTTGTCATTGAATTTGATGAATCCATTATTCGGTTTGAACTTTGCAAAAATTTGTTGAGAACTTTCACTTTTATCATTCAGAGCCATTAAAGAGGATTGTTCCAGTTGACTCGCGGTAAGGTGTTAATTGTGAAGTACTGCACACAACTTTGTAAAGACAATAAGCTTAGAAAAGAGAAGTTCACCCCTAATGTCTTTTTGTAAATTAGAAATGAAAAATCTTTGAATATATTGATTAGGCATAGGAAAAGAAATTTGATAATACAAATGCTTATATCTACCAATAAAATTAGTCACTCTTTCTTTAACAACTTGCTTGCAATGCATCAAATCAATCAAAGTTATTTTAGGACCAATATTATTGTGAAATTGTTGAATGAAAGCATTAGCCAATTGTTGAAATTAAGTAATAGAATAAGGAGGCAATGAGCAATACCATTGCAATGCTCTATCCCTCAGTGTTCTAGTGAACAATTTAGCCAATAATCTTTGGTCATGAGAAAAGTAACTACACAAAGTTTGGAATGTTTTCACATGAGTTAAGGGATCACCTTTTCCATTATAAAGCTCCAATCGAGGGACTTCCATATGTTTAGGAGGGACAACACAAAAAATTTCATTGGATAATGAGATCACTACATCAAATATGGGCACATTATACTTAGATTGATTCATAGAAGTGATTTGTTGTTGCAAGAAAGACATTGTTTTGACTAGACTATTGATCATATCTCTGGTAGAAGGATTGAAATCAGACATGTTGGATTGAGAAGGAGGGGTAAAATTGTTGAAAGAAGGAGGAACTTGAGAATAAGGAGGGATATTGTCATATAAAGGTAGGGGTGGAGAATAAGGAAGTGGAACACTATGATAAGAGGGTATTAGAGAAGATTGGGTAACAAATGGAAGACTCATAGGAGGAGGCATGAAGGAAATATGATTAGAGGAGTTTCCCCCTTGACTAACATTTGTAGGTATGACATTTCGTGTAGTGGTAGCCATGATGTTTGATGTTGTGTACAACTAAGGACTTCAACACAACACTTTATAGGCATAATATTAGTGTCAACAATATGAGAAAT
Source organism: Cryptomeria japonica (assembly GCF_030272615.1). Classification (NCBI taxonomy): domain Eukaryota; kingdom Viridiplantae; phylum Streptophyta; class Pinopsida; order Cupressales; family Cupressaceae; genus Cryptomeria; species Cryptomeria japonica. The sequence goes on from NC_081408.1 coordinate 265,820,355, forward strand.
ACCATGCAACACGTCAACACCAAGTTTATCACTTTGAACCATTCTTTTTAATCCTTCAATTAGTGGTAGAGCCTCACTTACCCTGTATTGTTGACTCATCCATTATTGAAGATTTTATAATTGGCTGTCAATCTTCTCCAATTGGTCAATGAAAACCCTAGTTAGTGATTCATCCACATCATGAGAATTATGTAAAGGAGGATAAATAACATCATGTGTAGGGTTGGAAGAACCAACAATATCCTCATGGAACAAGTTATCCAAATTAGGCTCCATCTCCTTGGTAATTAAACCTTGGGAAGCCTGAAATTCTACAACTTCTTCTCATGGGAATATTAAAGGTTGCATTAATAGTAGTAAAACTCATTCACTAACGGAAATTTGAAAATTTGAAATTTGAATGTTGAAACTTGCAAAATAATTGAATAATCCAAAATTTTATAAAAATAATTATTCAATTAAATAAGCAAATTGATTGAAAAGATAAAGAATAACTGTGGAAAATCATGCAACCCACAAGGAAATTTAAATTTAAAATTAGGGCTTTGTGAAAATAACCTCTTAATTTTAAAATCACCCACAAGAAATTTAAATTTAAATTTAGAGCTTTTTTAATTAACCACTTAATCTTAAAATTTAAATCTGAAATCTGATCCAAGACTGCAATTTTGAATATAAGGTAGCTCTAAAATGATAAATTCAAAATTTAAACAACCCACAAGCTCAATTTTTAAAATATTTCAAAATTAGGGTTTTTGAAATTAACCACTTAATTTTTAAATTTAAATTTGCAATTAAACTTGCAAGTGAAAATTTGAATTTTGAAATTGGAAAACACTTAGATCTGAAATAATTAATCCAAATTAAGCAATTCACAAGCTCATTTTTAAATTTAAAAATTAGGGTTTAAGTGAAATTAACCTCTAAACCTTTAAAATTTACAAGTAAATCAAACTTGTAAATGAAAATTTGAATTTAAAATTGTATACACACTCAAATCTGAGAATATAAATCAAAATTAAAGGTGTAAAGAGTCGAGTTCACAAAAATGTAATGGTAAAAAATTAAGGTTTCCACCATTAGATGTTTGAAAACCACTAATTTGTCATTAAATTCAAAAGAGGGTGAAATCCAATAGATTCAGACACAACAAAAATGATAAGGACTAAATACTGATTGGATTTAGGGGGAGTGTGAATTTATTTTCCCTCTTTTGTGAGTTGAAATGGTAAATTAAGATAAAGTGTTGAAAAATGAAGGCAAATATGTGGAAATAGTAACCTATAAATGCGGGACTGAGACACACACCTGGATCTGAATAGTATATGTAGATTTGGATTTGATCCAAAAAAAAGCTCCAAAAATGTTGGGATTGGAGTGCCCTTCGCTCTGGTCCTCCTAAATTTTTGTATGCCAAAGAGGGTTGATTCATCTCTACAAATAATGCTTATTCTGAAGATCATAGCTCTGTACTAATTTCCTTCACATAGGAAGAAATGGAAATAGGTTGGGAATAGGGGCTTGCCCTTTCCTTTAGTCAAACCCCTAGTTTGTAATTAACCATGAAATTGAGATAAAGATAATTGAAATTGTTGTAATGGAAGATTCTCCTTTTGAGGGAGATGATGAATAATGATTGAAAATCAATTGATACACCTCCTTGTGAAGTTTTATTTGTCTCCAAACAAAATTGGGGTCTGATGAAGTCTTCAACAAAATAAGATGAAAGATGTCTACTTTAATGCTAATTTCTTGACTTTATTGCTGCTCCAAGACTTGAAGGAAGACTGATTATTGCTCAATTCCTCTTGAATTCTTGATTGCTTGATGTCAAATTGAATTTCATGTGTGTGGATGTCAAAATGAGGGGGGAAAGTCTCGGAACTGTATTCAGGCATAGAAGATGCTATCTTTGACGTTCAATCTTTCCTTCAGATTGTAGTCTAGATTTTTATGTAGTCAGTGAGACTCCTTTTGTGATGAGAAGTGTGCTCTAGGCTATTGGCCTTCCTTCAAGTGCAAGCCCTTCAATTGTAATCACATACTTACTGCAAAAGTATTATCTGACTGTGGGTAGGCTTCCCACCATGGTTTTTCCCTTTACCGGGTTTTCCATGTATAAATCTTGGTGTCATGTGGATGGTATTTATTCTCTAATTGTTGTTTATGCTTAATTGGTATATCCGCTATTTTGGTATTTGGTTTATGCATTCCGATATTGACCTTTTGGGTTTCGGTATTAAAGTTTTAATTGCTTAAGGTTTTGGTAATCTGGTGACAACTGGTTCACCCCCCTTCTTAGTTGTGTAGCGTCATAAAATTGTATCATTTGCAATTTTAACCATATTAGAGGTCCTAACCTTGGCGATGACATCCTTCTTCAGAACCAAGACCCCTTTCTGCATTTTCACCCCTTGCCCCCTTCATATTTGAGCCCTGAGATAGCCTTAGGACCCTATCCGGTCCCCAAGATAGGGCAGGATAGGGGCGTGGTGCCCCTATCCCCCCTAGGATAGGGGTGTGGTGCCCCTGTCCCACCCTCTTAGGGTGACCCCAAGATAGCCCCCCCTGGCCCCATTTGCACTTCGAGATCCTAAATCTCCCCAATGTCGGCCTTTTATGAGATGAATTAATCTTCAAGAGGCATGTATAAAAGGGAGTTGGTTTTCTCATTTTCATAAAAAGTAAGAATGGGAGGCGAAATTCAAGCAGGATTGAGATAAGCAAGCATAGGTGAAGATATACATCATCAAGCATTCAAGCATTCAAGTCTTCTTCATTTATCCATTGGAGCAATATTTCAACATTCATTTGCAAGCATGTATGTGTGTTAGGGTTTTGTCATGTTACATGCCATTCCATGCAACACTTGTGATTACATTCAAGAAGCAAAGAAATCATCATCAACAAGTTACAAATCTACAAGGCATACATTTCTATTATTTACATTCAAGCATTTGCAATTACTTTCTTTCAAGGTTGATTCCTCAATTGGGGTTTGACTGAGGGAAACCCCCATCCACAACCTCTTTTCCTCTCTTTTACATGTGTAGGTTGTAGGTGTGTAGCTGTAATTGTAGGTTTGGGCTTCATTTGCAAAGACAGAAGAACCCTTTTCATTTCGCAGATTTTGTGGAGGACCATGTACATTCCCGCCACGGTCCTGATGAATTTTCTCCAAATTTGTAGGGTAGATCCATATCAGTCTAATTAACTCAGATCTGAAGTTACAACATGATCCTCAATTGGTAGCTCCTCATTTTACTTATTTTCTCTCTCTTTTCCACATAGTCAACAAGTCAACTTTCTCATTTACAAAAGAGGGAAAATCACACTTCAACCCTTGAAATCCACCTGGAATTCACATCCTTGTTTCCCTTAGATTTGGATCTAGTGGATTCAAGCACCTCTTTTGAATGCAAAGTTCTCCTAAGTGAAAATCATTGTAGTGGCTTCCTTTCTCTCTCTTAGGTGGGGATCACTAGGATCTAATTTTCTACTTTACATTTTGGTGAACCCGATGTCTTACACATTCATTCCAATTTCATATTTGTTAGATATCAATAATTGCAATTTGAATTTTAAATTTTCATTTCCAAGTTTGATCTATTTACAAATTTTAGAGGTTAATTGCATAAAAACCCTAATTTTTCATTTTGAGAAAATTAAGCTTGTGAAGTGTAAAATTAATTACTTGTTTCAGATCTAATTTCTATTTTAAAATTGCAATTCAAATCTGTTTCTTTATATTGAAAATTCAGTGGTTAAATCATAAAACCCTAATTTTTAAGATCTTTCTATTTTCGACCTTTGACTACGAATTTGACCGATCTAGACATCTCCAAATCAACTGTTTTTTTTGGATTCCACAATAATATCATAATACCTATCATCCTTGAAAATTTTGAAAAAAGTTGGTTGGACCATGTTTCCTTTCGCCACGGTCCTCGACTTTTTTCTTGAAATTTTAGGAGACGGAATTGTTTGTGTTTTTCTGCTTAAATCCAAAAACTGGCATACTTTATCAATTTTAACACCCTCTAAGGTCAAATTCAAATTCAAATTCAAATTTCAACTTTGCAATTCAAATTCCATTTTCCCTCCTTTATTAATTTTTCTATGCATGTAACACATTATCCCTTTAGGGTTTCTTTAGGGTTGCATATCTTTAGGGTTTCTATTATCCTTTTATAAGGATTGTATTGTACTTGTTCATTAAATTGATTCCCTTTCTGAATGATAATCTTCTTCTTTAGAGCATTTATGCTTTTTTGCTTTATGTGTCTCCATTCTTCTCTTGTGACAGGTATTTGCATGCAGATGTTCTTGGGATCTCTGAAGTTGTATTTCCTCAACTTCTTCTGTTAGAGTATTTGGGCATTTACTTGATTAATTAAACAATATTTTTTTAATTATTTAAGTTCCCTTTATCTCTTTTACACTTAAGCTAACTTTAGGTGCATAATAATTAATTCTTTTATTAATTATTATGTGCAAACCTAGGTTTTCCTTTTTAGGGTTTCTTGACCTATTAAAGGTCGAGTTCTTTCTTTTCATTGGAAGAAGAAGGTTTTTTACATTACACATTTTGTGAATATTGAGCTCTCTCTTTTTTGAGCATATTTTCTGTGTATTTCTTTCTTCTGTGATTTGCTTCCTTGCTTCTCCTTGTAACAAGTTTTTCAGCTTGCAGAGATCATTTGGGCTCCCGTGGTGTTGTATTTTCTCAACTCCAACATGGTATCGGAGCCAAAACAACTACCCCAGATCCAATAAAAAACTCTGAAAAAACTTGAAAGCCTCCTCCAAAAAATCTTCTGAAAAATCAAGAACAAGTAGCAGCAGATGTAGGCTCTGATACCATGAAGAAGTTGAGGAAATACAACTTCAGAGATCCCAAGAACATCTGCATGCAAATACCTGTCACAAGAGAAGAATGGAGACACATAAAGAAAAAAAGATTAAATGCTCTGAAGAAGAAGATTATCATTCAGAAAGGGAATCAATTTAATGAACAAGTATAATACAATCCTTATAAAAGGATAATAGAAACCCTAAAGATATGCAACCCTAAAGAAACCCTAAAGGGATAATGTGTATTTAATAATTAGAATAATTATTAAATACCTACAATAATTATTAAATGCCTAAGTTTAGCTTAAGCGTAGAGTTTAATAGACTAATAATTAAATAAACAATTATTAGCTAATACAATATAACTCTAACATGTATGGGGTGAACATTATTCTTGTTTGATAATCAATGAATATGGAGTTCTTATCTTCTTTTTCTAATTCAATTTCATGTTACATTAAATATATTCATGATGTTCCCTTTCATGCATATGATGATAATTTAGTTCTCCCTTTCATTCATAGCTATGATTTACCTTCTCCCAAAATTGATCTCATTAATGAGGGTGCATTGGTGCAAAAAGGGAATATGGACACCGCTTTCAAAGAACTCCCTCCTAAAGATGAATCTTTGGAGAATTGTGTTCCTTCTTGTCCTAAAAAGTACCTCCCTCATGGGGATTATTTGGTGCAAGAGGATGATATTATGGCTACTTATCCTAGTGATACCATACCTTCTTTTCATGATCTTCCCTCTAAAGATGAAGCATTAATTTCATATGATATACCTTTTTCTAATGAGTGTATTGAACATGAAGATACCTTAGAACAAGAGGATGATATTATTTCTCATCATAATTCTCTCTCTCCCAAAAATAAGAGCCTAACAAAAATCAAATCAATTCCATTCATGTTCCTAGGAAACCAAGAATTCTTCCTGATTATCATGTTGTGCCTTACACACATACTAATGAGGTAGTTGACAAGAACATAAGTGAAGCATCATATGCTTTCTTAGTTCCCATAATCCTCTCTTCAATTCACTCAAATAACCCATCTCCTACCAAATAAGTTCATAAAGAAGAAGTCTTAGAGGATGATTGGGGGTCCTTAGATTTCACTCCTACCTTTTCTAAAAAGTCTAAGATGCCTGAATTTCATATTACAATTTTTTGTCCTAACAAAAATCTTAAAATTGATTGGGCCTCTTTAAACTTCAATCCCATTCCCCCTAAGAGTGAACCCTATTTTCAACTTACACATGTATGTAATGTCCAAATGCTTGAATGTGAGTGACAAAGTCATGAGAAATTACACTTTCCTTGGTCCTCATCTTCTTCTCCATTGTCTTGTAAATCCACACCTTCTAATTTTAATTTTGAATTACAACAAGAACATGTGTTGACCAATATTCTCAATTCCAAAATCATATCTCCTCTTTTTCCTAAACAAAGAAGAAAACATAAACAAAATTCTCAAAATTCTTCTTTTTATAGATATGATCAAACCCATGGCCATTCTACTAATGAGTGTCAAGCTTTGAAAACACAAATACGACATTTCATTGTTTTAGGCATGTTACAAATAACATCTGATAATAAATAGCATATTCATCATGATCATTTAAAATAAAATTCAAGTTCCTATTATGTTGCTCCTCACTATGTGACATAGTTAGCCTACCTATTGGGGGCTCCTTGTCATTTGTGGTGGTACAATTTAAGGTGCAATCATACTTAGTGAGCAACGTAATAGTCTATTTGTTCTTGCCTCTATGATTGGGGGGCAAGAATATTCCTTTTTCTCTTTCTAAGGTTTCACCATTTTCTTCATAGAGTACATTATTCATAAACTTGATGTCCTTTCTTGCATGGAGTATTTCTTCATGTGAGTGCATGTCTGTTCTGTGAGTGGGGATCTTCTCCTTTCTTGAAACGGTATGTCTATTATGAATAATATCTATTTAGAGAACCTTTGTGAACCTTCTCCTTCTTCTTTCTCTCTCTTTGACAATCACCTCTTATATTTTGCATTAGTCATAAACTTGATGTCCTTTCTAGCATGCAGTATTCCTTCATGCGAGCACATGTCTATTCCATGAGTGATATCTTCTCCTTACTTGAAATGTGTTGGTAAAGAGATTTGTCCCTTTCAAGAAATTTAGTTATTCTCTCTAAACAAAGATGTAACTCTTGTAAGCCCGATTATGAAAGTAAACAAATTACCAACAGTTGGATGAACTAATTAAAATTCAACCTCTACATTAGAGGGTAGATCCTCATATGATTTGCAATGAATTTAATACACAAATGAAAGGTTGACACTTTTTACCAGAAAGCGTGGAAAGGCTTTAGCATTCATCCATAAACACAAAAGAATTCTTTCAAACTGAAACAAAGAAAATATTCTGAAGATTCATTTGAGTTCACAGACTTTGATTCACACACATGTTCACCGAATAAATTTAGAGCATAGCAAATTTACATCAGTATTGATGTATATCAATTCTCTCTCATGCCTCACAGGACAAGGGGGATTAGCACAACTCAATCCACAATGAATCTGCTAACAAGTAATGGTAACCATGAATCTAGAAAAACATAGAAATAACTGATCATAAAAAGATATCATGCCCATAGCAAATTTCTCAAGAAAGATTACTAATCTTCAAACACACAGATTCAAAGACTGCATATCATAACACTTTATTGATAATCAACCATTCCAATTTAAAGCAATTCATAGAAAAACCAAAATGAATATTATCTGCGATCGAAAAATCAAATTTTTTCGGACCCTAACAAAAACAAGCTTTTCAGCTTAAGTAGCCTCCAGGCTCATAGTTTTTACATGACAAATTTAAACTTTACTTTAACCAAAGGTTAAAGATACCATTTGCTACAACATGAAAGAAAAACTAAAACAACAGTCACTACGAGGCTAACAACTCATTTTTGGATTAACTATGCTTCCACTATGGCAGAGGAGTTTATTGATCTGTCCTGCTTTGCCACAGAACCATGCCACTCTAGGTGTGCCGCCGAGAAGCTCAAGATGACCTGAAAATAAGGAAGACCAATGTGCTGAATCCTCTACTTCAACACCTCCTTATCCATGTTCACTTGTACCACTCTTGCCTTGTGTACCTCAAAATGATCAGAATAGACTGTGAGCATCGATTCGATCCTAGCCACCTTTGAGAATTCATCCGTGGTCAAAGATTTTGCCACCTGAATGAATTGTATTCTTTCTTGAAAGATCTTGGTCATATTTGTGGCCGCCTCAATTGTCTTAGCACCATCTTTCATGAGTTGTATGTCAATGCACTTGAGATCCTTCTGCATTGTATCAATCAAGTTTGTCAATCCTCTAAGCAATTTGGTGGACTCTTCATGACCTTATTTAATGATCGAGTTACGCCACTCCACATTCTTCTTTGATACATACAATACACTATCATCCAGATTTTCTATTGATTTTCCAGCCAAGAACTTCATCACTCCATATCTCTGTATATCATTCATTTGCGTAAGGACCGCCACCCATTTGATCCTTTCTTTCTCCCAATCTACCATTTCCAACTCTAATTCCTTGTTCACAGTCTTAGCATCTTTATAAACCTTCACCAGATTGACGATGTAGTCTGATCCCTGTTGCATTATAAGATCTAACCATTTATTGAACATCTCTGTAACTATTCAGTTCCTTTGAACTTGGTCCACAATCTTCTGATTGGCCGAAGATTAGGAATCAAATGATACCGGTATCTGTGACAAAGGCTAGGGGTTTGGATTATGGATGGCATTGATATACTCAGCCATCTGAGTAACGACTTGCTTCAATTCCCTTTTGTCTTTTTTATCCTTCCATGTTCTTGAAATTATCCTTTTTGTAGATGATTCCAAATGCTTAACATCTATGGCACGCGAAGCAACTCCCAAGTCTATCTTTTCAACTGTAAAATCCTCCTCAATAGCTTCTTTTACATCTCTCCCTAGATTGGTTTGGCTATCTCGGCCGTCTAGTGACCTATTGCTTCATCCACTTCAAGCATTGTTTGCGTCTTGAGTTTTATCGGCTTTGATGCGTTCCCCAAACATTTGTTGACCATGTCTTCCATAGGGATTGTAATCGGCACTACACTCCATTTCTTTCCAACAACATCTTCCAACCATCATGGTGTGTTCACAGGCTCTTTGGGTGGAGGAGTTGTCTGTATATCGGGTGAAGTGACAATGACCATGGTGCTTATGGGGTCTTGTTTACTTTCCACTTCTTTACCCATGTCAATTTCCTGCATCGAGGGTTCATCCAAATCCCGTTGATCCATTGTTACTTCTAACCCTTCACTAGGGTCTAGGTCTACAACAACTTGTTTTAAAATGGGCTCCCTACTCTTCTTCTTACTTCTGGACCGAGTTACTCCATTGCTTCAACAAACATTATCCTGTTCACATCCCCCTGGAGCTCAAAAGAAAATTTTCCTATGAAAACACCATTCCATCTCTCAATTTTCTTGACATGTCTTTGTTGTTGTAACAGGGGATAATAATTATACACCGTCATCCCATCTACCCAAGTTTCATTAAGAAAACCAGGCCAATCCCTTGTACAAGCTAGTATGTAGAAAAGATAAGAAGACATATAAAAACCTGACATTCCCACAAAATTACTCAACCCTTTGTGAAGTCTTTTATCAATTACCTGAGACCAATGAAGATACCCGTCACTAGATAACAACACCTAGATGAAAAAGTACATCCAATCTTCCCATTAGAAAGAATGTGAGTTTCCCTTCACCCTGTTCAGAAGTATCACAATATCCCGCACTTCTGTGATGAAATGCTCTCTAGTCAGGGTCTTTGGTAGTCGTGACCCTCCTTTCTGAACTTTTAGGAGCCAATTCCTAGCAATCACACTCCTATAATTACCTTTCTTTTCTGAGAAATAGGCATACGAGTTCCCAATGGTCCAATCCTCATATTCGTCCTTGTGCGGAATTCACATTGCCGCCATTACTATTTCTCTATTGATACTGACTAGAGCTCACCATTACTAGTTCTAATACATTTGTTCTCTGTATCATACCTATTCATGCAATCAATCACCAAATCTAGACATGGTGCGACAAGCGGGAACGCAACAGCTTCAACAAGACTGCTTTTCACTATTTTCTCCATCATTGAACCAGTTTGAGGGTTCTTCAATCTCTCTAAGAAATCTCCTAAATCAACATGAACCAAGGAAGTATCTTCTAGCTCTGGTAATATGCTCACTAGGCACGAGGTCCGACCAAGCTTCAGAAATATTGGTCTCATAGTCGCCTATCTATACTTCTAACCAAGAAATTCTTAAAACAAGGTATAATTTTACTCCAACAATTAGAGATTTTCTTCCTATACTGATAAATCTTTAGAACTAAAAGAAACACAGCTTAGGAGGAGTCGTCTGAACTTACCTATTACCACCATGAAAACTGGAAAGTTTCTCAGGAAATCAGAGCTGGTTTTACCTTCGGTGCCTCTAATTTGCTCAAGTATAGCAACTGCAACCCTTACAAACTATGGAAATAAATTCATACATTCCTTTTGAATAGATGGGAAAATATCTATAAAGCCACACACACTTCATGTTGGCATATGCACACTCCAATGAGACATTGTAGGTGATTGAAGGTTTTGTCATTGATGGCAACCTTACAATCCTATGGCACCGGCAAGGCATCACACCGGCACTAGCAAGATCAGACTCTACACTGGCACTCAGACTACCAGGACTGATAGAGAAAAGAAGCTTACCGACACAGAGGCCGACAGGATTTTTGTTATAATATATTTTGTTTAATATTGAAAAATCTTTTGAAGCCGACTTGGCAACATTGTAAAATGACTCATATATATAAGAGATCATTATAGAACAATTAGTAGGCATGAAGGAATGTAATTAGGCAAAATAAGGTAGACCTATTATGCAAATTATAGGTTAAGGGTTTATGTAAGAAGCAGAGCAGAAACCGGTACTAGATCTGGCATAGTAGATGCTATTTTGAAGCAGTACAAGACACTGGATTTATATAATCTATTTTTGTAAGTCAGTGAGACTTCCTATTTTGTATTTGAGCAGTGAGCTCTAGGCACTTGGCCTTCCTACATGAGCAAGCCCCTCTTGTAGCAGTAATATTCACTTATTGGCCAGTAAGTGAATATTGTGGGTCACAAATCCCACCAAGGTTTTTCCCACACCGGGTTTCCTCATTAAAATATTGTGTTATGGTGTGTTTCTTATTTGTTTGCTTTTAATTCTATTCATTGCACTACTTCTTTCTTACCGATACACCGTTATAATATGTTCTACATGTTTTAAGTTAAGAAATTCACATCACCGGTTAGATACTGATTCACCCCCCCCTCTCAATATCTGTGGGAATCCTAACACTTCATAATAATTCACTCAAGCATGCGAAGTAACTGTGAAATGACTAAAATTTGACACCTTCTTAATTATCCATCACTTCCGCACAAGTAGTTGATGCACTCATGGTTACTTTCCATATTTAGAATTTTAAACTACTGAATGCTGGGAATATTCCTTCTTGCCACACCACTTTCATTATCATCAAGAGCCTTAAAATTAGTTTTGAAGTGAACTTTTGAACCTTGAACCATTTCCCAAAGAGTTCAATGGTTCAAATTCGTTTAAGAAGTACAACAATGAACAAGCAACACACAACATTATCGGGAACAAGCAACAACAAAGATTATTAAGCAGAATCCTTGAACCATTTGAACCGCTTGAACCGTTTGAACTGCTTGAAAATTGGTTCAAAGTTCAAGTTTGGAAACTAACTTAAAACATATAGACATCCGCTCATTATATAACAATACATTGCCATTACCTACTGTAGCGTCCTAAAATTGTGACACTTGCAATTTCGACTGCATTTGGGTCTTCACGATGGCGATGCAACATGGAACCTGAATGGAGACCCCGAAACTTGTTCATGACACCAAAAACTGCATTTCTTAGCACCCTGGCCTGATCCTCCTTGCACCCTGCTATCCCTGGAGGTGGGACCATGGCGCCCAGCACCCTGGTCCTTCAGGACTAGGGCGCCCAGCTCCCTGGTCCCCCAGGACCATGGTGCCCAGCGCCCTGGTCCCTGGCCCTATTTTTGGGCCCGGTCTCTTTTGGGTCTCGGGTCTTTATGTTTGCAAATTGGAAAATAACATTTCTTGGTCGGCCTAAGGTCGGGAAAATCAGTCTATCAACCCTAATTGACAAGTATATAAACTACATTTCCCCTCTCAAAAGGAGGAGGACATATGTATGAAAAGGCGGAAACAATATTCAAGCATTCAAACATTCAAGCATTCCTTCAAGCAATTGATCATTCTAAGTCTCCATTCAAGGCTAAGTGTTGCATTCAAGACAAGGATTCAACCATTGAAGAGGAGATCACATACAACATACAACATAATACATACATTACACCTTCACATTTAAGAATACAAACATTCTTACAACAAGGTATCAGTACTTGTTTACATTACAAACATTTACATTTACATCATTCTCATTTCTTAGTTAATTCCAAAACCGGGGTTTGACCTAAGGGCAAACCCCTCATCCCTAACCCCCCAATCATCCTCTCTTTTATGTGTGTAGGTTGTAGGTATGTAGCTGTAATTGAAGATCTGGAATCCTTGTGTAGAGACGAACAGATCCCCCTTCGTTTCGTGGATTTTTCGGAGGACCGTGTGCACGCCGGGCGCCATCGTCCTATCAACTTTCGCTCAAATTTGCAGAACAACACCGTCTCGACATTTTACTGCTAATTCCAGGTCCGCAGCTTCATCCCATATCCCTATCTCTGTTTATAAGTGAATCTTTCTTGCTTCTACATGCATTCCTAGTTCAATCTTTCTATCGACATTTCTTTACAAAAGAGGGTTTCCTTGCTATCACAACCCTTGAAACTCATCTAGAATCCAATCTTGCATTGCGTGGGATTGGATCTTGTGGGTTTCAACCCCTCTTTTGAATGTAAAGTCTCCCCTAAGTGAAAACCATCAACCCTAGTGACTCTCCCTTCTCTCTCCTTGGAGTTGGGGAGGGGAGAACGACTAGGGTTCGATTTTTCCGCTTTACATTTTGGTGAACCTGACGTGAACATCCTCATTCTAATTATTCATGGTTAGATCTGAAAATTTTGTTTCCTTAATTACATTTCCATGTTTGATCTTTTGCAAATTTTAGAGGTTAATTGCATAAAAACCCTAAAATTTCTTTTTAGTAATTAAGCTTGTGAAATGTTTAATTGTTAATGCTTGTTTCAGATCTATCATTCTATTGCAAATTGTCAATTCATATTTGTGCTTTAATTCTAAAAATTAAGTGGTTAAATGTCAAAACCCTAATTTTTAAGACCTTCTTGATTCAACCTTTGACTGATAATTTCACTAATCAAAACACCTCCAAATCAGCTGTAACTTTGGATTCCGCAATAAAATCACAATATCTTTCATCTCTGAAAATTTGGAAAAAAGTTGCGAGGACCGTGTGCAGCCCGAGCGCCATCGTCCCCGACATTTTTTCCTAAATTTCGGGAGCTAGATCTTACTGTATTTTTTCGCTAAAATCCAGAATTTTGGCTGATTTTATCAATTTTAACACTTTCAAAATTAAAGTCAAAGTTGGTCTAGCGATTGCTCGGATTGAGGCTTCTAATCATTCAAAAATTGTTGAAATTAAAATTCATATCAAAATTGTGTTCCTTACTGTCCTAAATCTGAAAAGTGTGTTGGCATTCATTCGAAATTTCAGTGTTTTATTCAAATTTTTACAATTTGTGACTTTTGAAATTAAGTGTTTAATTGCGATAACTCTGATTTCTGCTTTCAAACTCGAATTGTTGAATGAAATCGAGTCAACTTTTAAATTTCAAAGCTTGCATTACTTTCAGTATTCCCTCTAAAATCATAAAATTCAAAATTTCAGTTTCCCTCTCTTTTTCAAAATTCAAATTTTACATTTTTCAACAATCTTGGTAGGGTTCAATTTCGAGATTGCAACTTTAATTTGGCCTATCTACAGATCGTAAAATCACTCAATTTTTTCAGATTAGCTTTAAAATCATCATAACTTTCATCCCTGAAAATTTTGAAAAAATTTGCGAGGACCGTGTGCACTCCGTTCGCCACGGTCCCGGACATTTTTTCTGAAATTTCGGGAGATTGTCCTAATTGCATTTAATAGCTTAAATCTAGGAGATTGGCTGATTTTATTGAAATTTGCTACCTCTAAAATTCAAAATCTTCTCTCTCTCTTTAGTGCATGAGTTTTACAACAATAAGTCCTACTTACACTATTCCCATTAGATGAAGCCTTAGAATTAAGTCTTTCCAAGGTGTAGTTACCGAGGAGATGGAACCTAATTTGAATGGCCTTTTTAACAAGGACATGGGTAATTCCTCTAATCCTCTTAATGATGAAGAAGCTCTCCATGAGGTTTCTGTAGAACAAATTTCAAAATTGGATAACCAATTTGATGATTTTCGACAATGGATGTCTCAAGAGTACCCTGATAGCGAAGCTCTTTCATTAATTGAGGGTCTAAAACATATGGTTCAAAGTGATAAGAATGGAATTGATATTTTGCATGGTATTGCACACATTGTGGATTCGAATGTGATGCCTATGAAGAGTTGTGCTGAAACCTTAGGTTATACACAACCTCCTACTCAAGTCAATCATTCTATTCCTTTGACGACTCCTATTGCTAGTATACCTACTTTTACATCAAACATAATGACTACTTCAACACAAGACATTCCTCCTATGATCACCAGTCATGGGGGCAATCCCTCTTCTTCAATCAACCCTCTTCCTTCATTCAATCCAACTTCTTCATTCATCCCTTCAATAAGTGTTCCTATTATATCACCACAAATGAACATGACGCAAGGGGGGCAATTCATTTAACCCTTCCATTCCTCCTTGTAGTGTTCCTCCTTTCCAATCATCTCCTATGACTAACTATCATAGTGTCCCACCACCTTACTCTCTACCTTCTTTCAATAACATAACACCTCCATCACAATCTAACACGTCTAATATGAACTCTTCGACTGAAGCAACCATTAACAATCTTGCACAAACTGTCTCTTCTTTACAGCAACAAATTGCCTCTATGAATCAATCTAAGTTTAGTGTGCCCACATTTGATGTTGCGAGCCCACTTTCTCTTGACATTGTTCGAGCTATCCCCCCTAAACATGTTGAAATTCCACATTTGGAGCTTTATAATGGTAAGGGTGATCCTCTAACACATGTTAAGACCTTTTAAACAATATGTACTGATTTTGCTTATGACCAAAGGTTGCTTGCAAAACTTTTTACTAGAACATTAAGAGATAAAGCCCTACAATGGTATTGCTTGTTGCCTTCTTATTCTATTACTTCTTTTGAACAACTTGCAAATGCTTTCATTCAACAATTTCAAAACAATATAAGTCCTAAAGTTACTTTGATTGATTTAATGCATTGTAAACAAGGTGTTAAAGAGAAAGTGACTGATTTCATTGGTAGATATAAGCATTTGTATGCTCAAATTTCTTTTCCAGTACCTGACAATGACATTCAAAGAATCTTTATTTCTAATTTACAAAAAGATATTAGAGAAAAACTCCTATTTTCTAAGTTTACTTCTTTCCAACAGTTGTGCACAACTCTTCACCATTGTCAACTGACTGTGAGTCAAATGGAACAAGCAAATCCTATGGCTCTGAGTGATAAGGGTGATAGTAGTCAACAACCATTTGGGAAGTTTAAACCGAACAAAGAGTCCATTAAATTCAATGAAAACATCATCAACAACAATGTGAATACGGCATCAGGTGTGCCTCCTATTTCTAATTTTTTCAGGAAAGAAAGAAAGTTTACTCCTTTGAATGAATCATTGCATAGTATTATGAATAAGTTATTGGAACAAAATGTGCTTACTCTTCCTCCTATAAGGCAAATAGATCCTGCAAAGATTAATTCACCCTATTTCGATAACAAATCTTTTTGTCAATTTCATCGTCATCCTGGGCATGATACTGAAAAATGTTTTGCTTTAAAGGGTAAAATTCAAGATTTGATTGATAATAATACTATCTCTGTTTCTGGTGTGAATGATAAAGGCAACACATCTGTAGCTCCTCCTAACCAAAATCTTCAGATTTTTACTGATCCATTGCCTTCTCATACCTCTAATGCGATTGATACTACTGATTCCTCTGTCTCACCTGATGATCTTGTGTCTATGACTCCTAATGTGATTAACTTTGTGGAGCAGCAGAAAATCCCTAAAGAATCTTCCATCACATTTGATTCCAGTGAAACTATCAGGGCACCTGATGGTCCTTTATATATAGTTGCAAAAGTCAAGAATACACCTTGCCGTGGAGTGCTTATTGATCCTTCTTGTATGGTTAATGTCATTACTGAAGAATTTCTTTTTACTTTGCAATTGAATCGAGTAATCTATGATGAAACAAATGTGGTTGTGAAACTATTTGATGCATTTTCTTCTCCTGCAATTGGTTCTATTACATTACCTATCGAGGTCCATAACAAATCCCTTGATGTGGACTTTGCTATTATTCCATCATCCGAACAATTTCGTGTGAAGCTAGGCTATCCTTGGTTGTCTTCCATGAAAGCTATTGCTTCTCCTATTCACAAGTGTTTGAAATTTCCCCATAATGGTGAAGTTGTTACTGTCAATCATAGTCTCTTTAAACCAGCTGAAAGAACTTCTAGCGTTCCTATTGATTACTTTTGGCCTAAACAATTCCAATCTCTTCCACTGCGAAGTGATCATCTTTTCAAATCTTATCAAAAGTGGAAAAAAGATATGATCCTATCTCTAAGTGAACCTAGAACACCCAAACTTGACATTCCTATCGTTCTTGAGAAGGAAGTTCTTCCTTTGAAAGATAAAACTAATGTCTTTCCTCAAGAAGATTCCCAACCCATTCCTATGGATGTGACTATGCCTATATCTAATAAACTTTCTAAAGGTAGACCTATACCTCCTCGTCATGATGGGCTTGGTCTCCTTCCTAAACCAAATATTCCTCCTTTATATGGAGCAGTTCCTCCTCCTTCCTCTTATGGAGAGAAGAGACCTTCCTCTTCTCCTATTATTCAACCTAAGAGACCACAACCTAAACACCCAAGTGATAAGGATGAGAACATTCCTCCTCAATCTCCTCAGCTTCCTACTAAGACTAGACGAAATCGTTTTGCACGTGAACGCCGACGAAAGCGTCGTCTTAGAGCTCAGGCAGCTGCTTCTCAAACTTTGTAATCCCCAAAAACACCTTCAGCCAGTATTATTCCATTTTCTCCTCAGCCGATGATTGAGCCGAAATCTCCTAAACATAAGATGTATGATGGTCTTGATCCTGTGCGAGTCAAAAATCCTATTTTTATAAATCTTGATGATGACATAGATGAAAATGTTATTCATGATGAAAATGTTACTCCTGTTCATTCTGATAGTGAATATGAATTCGTTGATGTTGATAACCATCTATCTAACGAATTTTCTAAAGCACTTATCCTAGCTCCTAGACAAGAACACCGTGGCTTGGGACATGAACATAGCCCTTGTTTGGATCTTGTGATAGCTCCGTCTGCTGTGTTGGATGTTCCTCCTCTAGCGTGTTTCCTACCTTCCCAAAATATTGATCAGCAAGATCGGGGGGTAGATGACGTGCTAGACTAGTTCATTAGCATAGCAGATTCTCTCCTCCTCTCTTTTGTTACTTCTTCTATGTGTTATTCTCATTCTTCTATTTGTTGTCCTTGGTGTTGTCTACTTGAGGACGATGCAAAAAATTGAGATCTCTTTTGGTCTCTCTCATGTTGACTCAAAAGACACATGTGTTCCCTTCTTCTAGGTTACCTTCCTTGATTGGGGAATGAAGAACAATTATGCATACATACATATGATATACATGAATTATCATATAGCATACTAACTCCGAGGAAAGTGAAGTCACCTTGTGCTTTGTGTTTTGTGTCTATTATCCTTGGGCTTATCTCACACTTGGGGGCTAAATCCTTGTGGTAATGTGCTCCTTTCCCTTCTCATTTTTATATGTATCACTACCTTAAAGCAATCACCCCCGGTGAGGCGTGTGCGATCGCTTTAACGTAGGGGGGCATACATCCCGTTCATATCTTTTCAAGATACTTGAAAATTTCTTGACAAATTTAGCTTTGCCTTGAAAATTTTTGATATCTTTCTTGCATGACTCATAGTGAGGGAACCTTACTACTGACAGTCATGGTTCTCCCTCGTGATCTTCCCTTTTACTTTGTCAATCGAAGTCGTAAGATCCTTAGTCCACTGGGGGCTTGGTGTATCTTGCCTCCTTGATGTGGCGAAAGTTTTTCAATGTTGTTTCCTTGTACTTTACTGGAAGTATGAGCGTACGCTTATATTCCCGCTAAAGTGGGGGCTAAATGTAGCGTCCTAAAATTGTGACACTTGCAATTTTGACTGCATTTGGGTCTTCACGATGGCGATGCAACACGGAACTTGAATGGAGACCCCGAAACTTGTTCATGACACCAAAAACTGCATTTCTCAGCACCCTGGCCTGATCCTCCTTGCACCCTGCTGTCCCTGGAGGTGGGACCATGGTGCCCAGCACCCTGGTCCTTCAGGACTAGGGCACCCAGCGCCCTAGTCCCCCAGGACCATGGCGCCCAGGGCCCTGGTCCCTGGCCCTATTTTTGGGCCCGGTCTCTTTTGGGTCTCGGGTCTTTATGTTTGCAAATTGGAAAATAATATTTTCTGGTTGGCCTAAGGTCGGGAAAATCAGTCTATCAGCCCTAATTGACAAGTATATAAACTACATTTCCCCTCTCAAAAGGAGAAGGACATATGTATGAAAAGGCGGAAACGATATTCAAGCATTCAAGCATTCAAGCATTCCTTCAAGCAATTGATCATTCTAAGTCTCCATTCAAGGCTAAGTGTTGCATTCAATACAAGGATTCAACCATTGAAGAGGAGATCACATACAACATACAACATAATACATACATTACACCTTCGCATGTAAGAATACAAACATTCTTACAACAAGGTATCAGTACTTGTTTACATTACAAACATTTACATTTACAACATTCTCATTTCTTGGTTAATTCCAAAACTGGGGTTTGACCTAAGGGCAAACCCCTCATCCCTAACCCCCCAATCGTCCTCTCTTTTCTATGTGTAGGTTGCAGGTATGCGGCTGTAATTGAAGATCTGGAATCCTTGTGCAGAGACGAACAGATCCCCCTTCGTTTCGCAGATTTTTCGGAGGATTGTGTGCACACCGGGTGCCATCGTCCCGTCAACTTTCGCTCAAATTTGCAGAACAGCACCATCTCGACATTTTACTGCTAATTCCAGGTCCGTAGCTTCATCCCATATCCCTATCTCTGTTTATAAGTGAATCTTTCTTGCTTCTACATGCATTCCTAGTTCAATCTTTCTATCGACATTTCTTTACAAAAGAGGGTTTCCTTGCTATCACAACCCTTGAAACTCATCTAGAATCCAATCTTGCATTGTGTGGGATTGGATCTTGTGGGTTTCAACCCCTCTTTTGAATGTAAAGTCTCCCCTAAGTGAAAACCATCAACCCTAGTGACTCTCCCTTCTCTCTCCTTGGAGTTGGGGAGGGGAGAACGACTAGGGTTCGATTTTTTTGCTTTACACCTACAAAAGACATTTTGAACCTTGAACCAATTTGGTTCACGAATTCAAAGTTCAAAATGTATAACAATAATGCACTTGCTTTTATGAAGACAAAGATCACTAATGACTTCTTTTTTATCTTTCTTTTTCAAAAACGCGCTTTGAACCTTGAACCTATTGAACTTTTTAGAAAGAGTTCAACGGTTCAAGTACGAAGGAGAACAAAGGACCCGACAGAAATAGATGCACAATAAGGTAACCCGCAATTACGAGTATTCAAAATGGAAATTTGCAGGGGAGGCTAACATCAGCTCTGATTGGGGACTAGGACTCAGAAGGAACTAGAAATGAACTCGAAAATCTCTGGTTTTGAAAGAAAACTTTATTTAAAGACCCAAACAGAAGCAAAAACAGAAAAGAGACACAACTAATAATCAAACCAAAACACTATATACAAAACCACAAGGGACTCTCATTTACAATTGGTATAATTTTAAATCCTGGCCATTATAGGTCAGAGGAAGAGCAATACCATCTTGATATGCAATTTTGAAAGAGTTAGGACCTTTTACCTCATGAATCACAAACGGTCCCTTCCACAATGATTCAAATTTCATATGTGCCCCTTTTGGCTCCCTTCTTTTGTCCCAGAGAAGTACCTGATCACCTAGCATGAATCTCTGTGATCTGGCCTGCTTGTCAAATATCCTCTTCACCCTCATCTGATGCTCTATTATCTGATCTACTAATTTATCTCTCTCTTCATCAATCCTCATCAGATGCATAATTCGTTTTTCAAGAGAATCCTAAAAATAAGCGTCCTCATGACAGTCTGTAACTTGGTTGCTGCAAGTTCCAGAGGAGGCACTACTTGAGCCACTACACCATATACTAGTTCAAAAAGTGACATCCCAATATCCCTCTTTGGTGATGTACGATTAGCCCAAAGAGCTTTGAATATAATTTTTTATGCCAATATTTGAAGTTTTCGCTCACTAATTTCTTCATGATATTTATAAGGTTTTTATTGCTGGATTCAGCTTGACCATTTCCCTGAGGATAATAATCAAAAGAATGGGCGAGGGATATCCCATGATCATAGAAGAATAATGAAATATTAGTAGAAGAAAAATTAGTGGCATTATCAGCCACAAGTTTTAGCAGAACTCCGAATCGAACCAAGATATTCTCCTTGATAAAGCTACAAACACCCTTAGAAGATGTCTTTCGTACCGAAATGGCTTCCACCCATTTAGTAAAATAATTTGTAGCTGTCAGTATATGTGTATGCCCTGCACTTGAAGTTGGTGTCAAAGAACCTATAAAATCCAAACCCCATTTTTTGAAACGTTCGTCCACAATCACAGGTCGGAGTGGTAATGCTGCGAGCTGCAGCTTTCCTGTGAACAACTTACACTTCTCACACCTAGCTACCCATGCATACACATCTTTGAACATCCCTGGCCAATAATAACAATTGCTCAAAATCTTGTAAGCAGTTACTGTGGATGAAAAATGGCCACCATAGGCTTCATCATGAAACATTTTTAACAGAGACTCTTGAAGCAATTTATCTACACAGTGCAAGAAGGTTCCATCTAATCCCCTTTTATATAACACATCATTAAAAATGACGCATTTGGTAGCTTTTAATCTCAAGTTCCTCTTCTCTCTTGAAGAAAGATGTACTGGGAATCTCCATATGTCAAGTAATAAGCAACATCTACAAACCAGGAATCTTGGAGGTCAATAAACAAGACTAAGGGCAATTCCTTTGTCATCACCTCCTTACTCTCAACAATTAATTTGCACAAACCCTGTCCTCTTACCAATTTTGTGGGCTTAATGTCTAAATTGAACTCTTGAATGTTTGACACCTAGGAGGGTCTATTATTCATTCCTATATCTTGTTGTGTCAATATGCTCTTGACTACAGAATAAGGCACATAAACAATGGCATGGGAATGGAGAATATAATACCTGAACTGCTTAACGGCCTTCACAACCGCATATTCTTGTTTTTCCATTAGTGAATATTTCAATTCATGCTTTTTCAACGGTATACTCATGAATGATATTGGGACTTCCTAATTACCCTCTGTCTTTTGTAGCAAAATTCCTGACATAGTATGCTCCGAGGCATAACAATAAATTAGAAAGTCTTTCTTAAAATCATGATTAACTAGAATAGGTGCATGACCAATTGCATTTTTATCGATTCGAACGCTTTCTTCCCTTCATCATTCCATTTAAAAGCTTGTTTTTCACTCATCAAATTCACAATATACCTGGTAGTCTCTGCAAAATCTAGGATGAACCTCCTTAGAAAATTTACCTATCCAAAGAAGGATCTAATGACATTTCTATTTGATGGTAGACTTAGCTGTTGAATCACTTTTACCCTTTCAGGGTCTATTCTCACTCCCTCCTTAGAAACAATATGACCTAGCAACTTACCCTCTATCACCCCAAATACTGACTTCTTTGGGCTTAAGGACACTCCATGCTCACAGAATCTCTGTAACACTTGTCTCAGATCCCTCAGGTGATGTTTCCTTCTTTTTGAGAAAACTATTAGATCATCTAGATACACAACAATTATCTTATCCTTCAAATGTCCAAAGGATAAATCCATAACACACTGAAATGTCGCTCCTGCATTGATCAAACCAAATGGCATTCGGTTATAGGGAAACATACCCCAGGGAGTAATAAAGGCAGTCTTATGTTGATCAGCTTTGTGAACACTAATCTGATTGTAACTCGAAAACCCATCAAGCATGGACATCATCTCTGAACCTGAAACTATTTGTAAAATGTGGTCCATGGCTGGTAATGGATAATTCTCTTTTAGGCTAGCTTGATTTAGATTTCTAAAATCTACACAGATCCTTATTTCTCCATTTTTCTTCCTAACATGAACAATATTAGCTATCCATGTTGAATGATGATTGGGGTATATAATTCTAGCCTTTAATATTTTATCTACTTCCTAAAATATGGCCTTAGCTACTTTGGGATTGAAACTTCTAAGATTTTGTCGAAAAGGACTTACTCCAGGTTTTAGAGGAATTTGATGCTGGAATTTTCCCTCTCTAAAGTTCTTTAGATCATCATAACACCAAGCAAACACATCTTTGAACTCCAACAAGAGATTAATGAACCTCTCTTTTTTTGTAGGCATACAATATTTTCCCAGATTGATATATTTTGGTTCATCCTCAATACCGATGTTAATCCTTTCATAAACTCCAACATCCTGAACCTCAGGGGATTTGTCACCTTTGTTTTTCTTGTAGGCATCATGACGATCGAACATACATTCTAATGAAACCAACCCTTTAGGGATCTTATTACCTTTGTTTTGCATAAATCCTTCAGTCAACTCCTTGGTTCGTTCTAGTGAAAATTCTTTACACTCTGCATCCGAACCTTCAAAATATGTAGCAGCAAATGTTTCTACACTTTGCATAAAATTATTAATTTGTTTGTCATTTTCAAATACCTACCAGAACTCATAGTTATCTGGGACACTAGGCCGATACACTAACTCTACTCTGTAAATATCATTGACAAACTTAGGATGTGGAACCAGTAAAGAGGCTGACACTGCTAATGAATCTACTTTTGAATTCAGTTATCTGGGTATGGTCTCAATGGAAAATGCATCAAAATCTTTGATTTCGTCCCAGACTCTATTTCGATAGTATTTCAACCTTTCATTTTTTAAATTAAACAACCCTCTGACCTGTTTTATAATCAGTTCGGCATCTCCTTTGACTCACAGGAGTTTTACTCCCAGTCTCTTAGCTTCAGCTAAACCTAACAACACAGCCTCATACTCAGTCGTATTGTTGGTGTTTTTGAATTCCAACTGGAAGGTGGAATCAACACTACCCCTGCACTCGAGCCTGACTCCGCACAACTACCGTCAAACTCCATTAACCATAGGATTTCTTCTCCCTTGGGCTATGATGGATCTCCCACTACCTCATTATCAGACAAAATCATGTAGTTTCCAAATTGACATTCATGATACAAAATTTGAGCTCTTGGGTCATCATAAGGGAAAATAGTGAATTTAGACTTTGGTTCAGGCTGCAGAATGACTCGTTGTTTTCCAACCGGAATTGTGTCTTGAGAACAATCCATTTTAATTTCACCTCCTAAGTCCCTATAGAATGTACAACTTAGTAACATATCATAGCTAGTCGGGATGTCAGCTATCATAATAGTCAACTTAATTCTTTTGTTCGGGTGGGCAACAAGAACTACTTGAGCATCCTTAATTTGTCCTAACATAGGAGCTTGCTTTGAATCCATAGAATAACATCTGTCAAATGTTTTTGTCAAGGACAACCCTAATGCTTTAGCTACTACAGAAGGCATTATATTATCATACGCACTTGAATCTATAATATAATTATTTAACTTATGGCTATTTATGAACAATGATATGTAAAAGGGTTCAGGTTTTGAGTCTAGAGTAGACAAAGAATCATTTGTTTGGAGAGCAGTTATTTAAGGCACCTTTTTATGAACAACAGGGTGAACTGGCTCATCACTGCGTGAGGGCAACACAACATTTACTGACTATTGTGTTCCATTAGCTTGTAGTACATTACTTCCTTTTACGAACTAAACAAGCCTATCTAGCTCTTTGGGGTTTATCTTGAGGTACTTGGCAAGTGTAATTTGTATTTGAGAAGATTTACAAAACTCTACAATATCAAATGAACTTTCTTTTTCAACAGACCTTAAAAATGGAGGCTCTTGCGGTTTTTGATCATTGTTATGAAATTTTGAAACAATCTCCTTACCTTTGACATTCATAGCAGAAGATGAAGAAGCACCCTGAGGCTTTACATTTTGTTGATTTCTTGTGAGTACAACATAGAGGATCTTCTAATGTAACCAAAATATCACCCCCTCTTTTTGAATCTGACTTGTACTTTAGGAAGTGGATTTCAGAGTCACCAGGTTTCTTTAAAGATTCTTCTTCACTCCACTCATTTGGGATATATTTAGAATTCATCAATTGTGCATAATGCACCATTTTAGGATAGGAACTACCCTCATGTTCATCTGTTAGATGGAACACACACATACTCCCTTTAGGTGGTGGTGCCTCAATTGCTAATCTCTGCTGAGCAGAGGGTAATTGCAAAGCCTTATTCCCAAAGCCCATAGACTAATTTGTATTTCTCCTAGGTATATCTTGATAGGGAAATGGGTATAAGGTACTAGCTTTAGGTAATTGTCTTTTAAGGGTAATCACATCATTCATCAATCTCTGGATCATAGGATCAGAAGAAGTTGAAGGTTGGGCAGGGGAAGCCTGTACTTCTCTTTTCCATTTAACTGCCATGATTAGATCATCTTCCAACTCAACGACAAGGGTTTTGGCAGCACTTAAATTTGCAACTCTTTGCTTGCGGATCAAGAAACCTATTTCTGAAGGCATAGAATTTATAAAGAAACACTTCAAATTATCATCTGAGGGTTTTTGATTGACCAGAATTTTATGCACAATCTTATCAAATTTCACTACAAAGTCCCTCATAGACTCCAGAATCTCTTTCTTTAGTTGGGCCCATTGAGCCAAGAGAGAGTGTTCATCTTCAGCTACTTTGAATCTTGCCTCAACCCTTATTTTCAAATCCTTCCAATTAGTTATCACACTGTTCGGTAAGTGATAGAATTAGTCTATTGCTACTCCAGTTAGTGTTTGAACAAACAATCTTACAACAACATCCTCATGTTGAACAACTATTATCCCACAAGCTACATTGAATGCATTTAGGTGCTCATCAACAATGATTTTCCCATCTCCACTAAGCTTTGGCAAGTGATCTCTAGCACCTTTGGGTAAGGGGTTCAAATTTAATCCTAAATTCAATGGACCTACAACACCCCCCCAAGGATTATTCACTGCCATTGGAAAGATGATATTGAGCAGAGTTGGGTTGATTATATTTGGTAAAGTAATACCATGCAGGGTCAGAGCTTGACACATTGAGGACACAGGAGATGATGGAGATGGGGAAGGAGGCCTACTTCTTGCTCATCTTTGAGATGAAAAAGTGGGTTGAAAATTGAGGTTCTGTAACTCCTGAAAGACATAATCAACTATCCCCTCCCTTCTTTGGGACCTACTATATCTCTTTGACTCCAGTCTTGCAGCTAGGTAACCAGTATTAGAATTTGACTCCTCAGTAGAGTCGCCAAAAATATGTTGGTAAACAGATTTGTCCCTTTCAATAAATTTATTTATTCTCTCTGAACAAAGATGTAACTCCTGTAAGCCCGATTATGAAAGTAAACAAATTACCAATAGTTGGATGAATTAATTAAAATTCAACCTCTGCATTAGAGGGAAACTCCTCTTATGATTCACAATGAATTTAATACACAAATGAAATGTTGACATTTTTTACCAGAAAGCATGGAAAGGCTTTAGCATTCATCCATAAACACAAAAGAATTCTTTCAAACTGAAACAAAGAAAATATTCTGAAGATTCAATTGAGTTCATAGACTCTAATTCGCACACATGTTCACCTAATAAATTCAAAGCATAGCAAATGCACAACAGTATTGATGTCTAATCAATTCTCTCTCATGCCTCATAGGACAAGGGGGATTAGCACAACTCAATCCACAATGAATCTGCTAACAAGTAATGGTAACCATGAATCTATAAAAACATAGAAATAACTAATCATAAAATGATATCATGCCCATAGCAAATTTCTCAAGAAAGATTACTAATATTCAAACACACAGATTCAAAGACTACATATCATAACACTTTATTGATAATCAACCATTCCATTTTAAAGCAATCCATAGAAAAACCAAAATGAATATTATTTGTTGATCAAAAAATCATAGTTTTTCGGACCCTAACAAAAACAAGTTTTTTAGCTTAAGTAGCCTCCAGGCTCATAGTTTTTACATGAAAAATTTAAACTTTTCTTTAACCAAAGGTTAAAGATACCGTTTGCTAAAACAGGAAAGAAAAACTAAAACAACAACCACTGTGAGGCTGACAACTCATTTTTGGATTAACTATGCTTCCACTGTGGCAGAGGAGGTTATTGATCTGTCCTGCTTTGCCACAGAACCACACCATTCCAGGTGTGCCACTGAGAAGCTTAAGATGACCTAAAAATAAGGAAGACCAATGTGCTGAATCCTTTGCTTCAACACCTCCTTATCCATGTTCACTTGTGCCACTCTTGCCTTGTGTACCTCCAAATGATTAGAATAGACTGTGAGCATCGATTCGATCCTAGACACCTTTGAGAAGTCATCCATGGTCAAATATTTTGCCATCTAAATGAATTCTATTCTTTCTTCAAAGATCTTGGTCATATCTGCGGCTGCGTCAATTGTCTTAGCACCATCTTTCATGAGCTGGATGTCAATGCACTTGAGATCCTTCTGCATTGTATCAATCAAGTCTGTCAATCCTTTGAGAAATTTGGTGGACTCTTCATGACCTTGTTTAATGATCAAGTTATGCCACTCCACATTCTTCTTTGATACATACAACACATTATCATCCAAATTTTCTACTGGTTTTTTGGCCAAGAACTTCATCACTCCATATCTCTGTATATCATTCATTTGCGCAAGGAACGCCACCCATTTGATCCTTTCTTTCTCCCAATCTACCGTTTCTAGCTCTAATTCCTTGCTCATAGTCTCAACATCTTTATAAACCTTCACCAGATTGACGATGTAGTTTGATCCCTGTTGCATTATAAGATCCAACCATTTATTAAACATCTCTGTAACTATTCCGTTCCTTTGAACTTGGTCGAACATCTTTTGATTAGTTGGAGATTAGGAATCAAATGATACCAATGTCTATGACAAAGGCTGGGGGTTTGGATTATGGATGGCATTGATATACTCAGCCATCTGAGTAACGACTTGCTTCAATTCCCTTTTGTCTTTTTCATCCTTCCATGTTCTTGAAATTATCCTTTTTGTGGATGATTCCAAATTCTTAACATCTATGGCACGTTGAAGCAACTCCCAAGTCTATCTTTTCAACTATAAAATCCTCCTCAATAGCTTTGTTTGCATCTCTCCCTAGAATTGGTTTGGCTATCTCAGCCGTCTAGTGACCTATTACTTCATCCACTTCAAGAATTGTCTTCATCTTGAGTTTTATCGGCTTTGATGCTTTCCCCTAACATTTGCTGACCATGTCTTCCATAGGGATTGTAATCGGCACTACACTCCGTTTATTTCCAACAATGGCCTCCAACCATCATGGTGTGTTCGCAGGCTCTTTGGGTGGAGGAGTTGTTTGTATATCGGGTGAAGTGACAATGACCAGGGTGCTCATGGGGTCTTGTTTACTTTCCACTTCTTTACCCATGTCCATTTCCTGCATCAAGGGTTCATCCAAATCCCGTTGATCCATTGTTACTTCTAACTCTTCACTAGGGTCTAGGTCTACAACAACTTGTTTTAAAATGGGCTCCCTACTCTTCTTCTTACTTCTTGACTGAGTTACTCGAGCTACTGTGGAACATGATGGTGACCTCTTTGATCTCCTAGGTTGGATTTTCTCAATAATAGGCCTTGAAACACCTGCAACATTAACAATTTCATTAGTGGAAGAAATGGGAGATTGAGTCACAATGTGTGAATCAACTCTTAGTTCATGCGAGGACATGTGAGATCCCTCCTTAAACTTTTGATTTCTTAGCCATTTCTCTGTTCGTCTTATAACATTAAAATTTCTAGATTGAACACTGTCATTGTCCTTTCTATCCTAATCAATCTCTGGAATTGGCTTTCCTTGAACCTCTGTGTCAAACTCTAGGTCTAATATATCTTCCCCTGTATCTTCTTGTACTCCAGATATATTGATTGGAAGCTTCATGGTAATTATTTATTGTAAAGTGAACCTTGACCATAGTCTTTTCCTTACCTCAAATTCATCGCTGCAATTCTCCCAGTAATCCTCCAGCTGCGGTTCATGACAAAAATGGTTGTCCACACTTAGATTTTTATTAGCATAACCTCTACTATCAAACTTATGTCTCGCCACATATGGCTGCAGGTTCATCCTTTTGAATTCCAATTCTAGGTTCAGAGCATCAAATAGGGATTTGCAGCTATAATATCCAAGTTCAACAGGGAATACAACTCCAAACTCACCCTTTGTTCCCAATCTCTTATCAATGTAAGCTAGATGCCTGCTCACCTCTATAAGTACATAGTTGTCAAAGGCATACCTAGGCAGCTTGAATGGTTGACCCTCAAAACCACCTACCTGTAGGTAAGTGAACCTCAGAAATTGAATAAAGAAGCTACCATATATGCTTATGAACTCCATTGCTTCAACAGACATTCTCCTATTCACATCCCCCTGGAGCTCAAAAGCAATTTTTCCTGTGAAAACACCATTCCATCTATCAATTTACTCAACATGTCTTTGCTACTGTAACAGGGGATAATAATTATACACCCTCATCCCATCTACCCAAGGTTCATTAAGCAAACCAGGCCAATCCCTTGTACAAGCTAGTATGTAGAAAAGATAAGAAGACATATAAAAACTTGACATTCCCACAAAATTACTCAACCCTTCATGAAGTCTTTCTGCAATTACCTGAGACCAATCAAGATACCTATCACTAGATAACAACACCTGGATGAAAAAGTACATCCAATCTTCCCAGTAGAAAGAATGTGAGTTTCCCTTCACCCTATTCAAAAGTATCACAATATCCCACACTTCTGTGATGAAATGCTCTCTAGTCAGGGGCTTTGGTATTCGTGACCCTCCTTTCTGAACTTTCAAGAGCCAATTCCTAACAATCACACTCTTGTACTTACCTTTCTTTTCCAAGAAATAGGCATACGAGCTCCCCAATGGTCCAATCCTGATATTCGTCCTTGTGCATAATTCCTATTGCCACCATTACTGTTTCTCTATTGATACTGACTAGCTGCTCACCATTACTAGTTCTGATGCGTCTGTTCTCCATATCATACCTATTCATGCAAGCAATCACCAAATCTAGACATGGTGCAACAAGCAGGAACACAATAGCTTCAACAAGACCACTTTTCACTATTTTCTCCGTCATTGAGCCAATTTGAGGGTTCTTGGCTCTCTCTAAGAAATCTCCTAAATAAACATGAACCAAGGAAGTATCTTCTAGCTCTGGTAATATGCTCACTAGGCATGAGGTCTGGCCAAGCTTCGACAATATTGGTTTCATACTCGCCTATCTATACTTCTAACCAAGAAATTCTTAAAAAAAGGTAGAATTTTACTCTAGTAATTATATATTTTCTTCCTATACTGATAAATTTTCAGAACTAAAATAAACACAGCTTAGGAGGAGTCGTCTGAACTTACCTGTTACCACCATGAAAATTGGAAACTTTCTTAAGAAATCACAACTGGTTTTACCTTTGGCACCTCCCATTTGCTCAAGTTTAGCAGCTTCAACCCTTACAAACTATGGAAATAAATTCATACATTCCTTTTGAACAGATGGGAAAATATCTATAAAGCCACACAACTTCATAATAATTCACTCAAGCATGCAAAGTAACTGTGAAATGACTAAAATCTGACACCTTATTAATTATCCATCACTTCTGCACAAGTAGTTGATGCACTCATGATTACTTTCCATATTTAGAATTTTAAACTGCTGAACGTTGGGAATATTCCTTCTTGTCGTGCCACTTTCATTATCATCAAGAGCCTTAAAATTAGTTTTGAAGTGAACTTTTGAACCTTGAACCATTTCACAAAGAGTTCAATGGTTTAAATTCATTTAAGAAGTACAACAATGAACAAGCGACACACAACATTACTAGGAACGAGCAACAACAAAGATTATTAAGCAGAATCCTTGAACCATTTGAACCGCTTGAACCCTTTGAACTGCTTGAACGCTTTGAACCACTTGAAAATTGGTTCAAAGTTTAAGTTCAAAAACTAACTTAAAACATATAGACATCCACTCATTATACAACAATACATTTCTGTGACCTACAAAAGACATTTTGAACCTTGAACCAATTTGGTTCATGAATTCAAAGTTCAAAACGTATAACAATAATGCGCTTGCTTTCATGAAGACAAAGACCACTAATGACTTCTTTTTTTTCTTTCTTTTTCAAAAATGCGCTTTGAACCTTGAACCTATTGAACTTTTTAGAAAGTGTTCAATGGTTCAAGTACGAAGGAGAACAAAGGACTTGACAAAAATAGAGGCACAATGAGGTAACCCACAAGTATGAGTATTGAAAATGGAAAGTTGCAGGGGAGGCTAACAAAACGGTACGTCTATTATGAATAATCTCTATTTAGAGAACCTTTGTGAACCTTCTTATTCTTTCTCTTTCTTTGAAATCACCTTTTCTATTGTGTTATTCATAACTTGATGTCCTTTCTTGAATGGAGTTATCCTTCATGCAAGCGCATGTCTGCTCCTTGGTTAGGATGCATTCCTTTCTTGAAATAGTACATATTTTATGAGTAATATCTCTCTATAAGTTGTGTAATTCTTCTCATTTTCCTACACTTGGGGGGAAATAATAATCTCTCTCCCTCTGTCTTTCTCTAAGGATCCAACTTTCCCTACTGTGTGGATGGTGTGAGTTTTATTACTTGATGTCATTCCTTGTGTGAAATTGTTGGTTGTTTGCTCAAGGATTCTCTCTTATACAAGAAGTCTAAGTGCTTGATTACAACCTCTTTTCCACTTGGTAATGTACATCTATGATAAATTCACCCATCCCTTTTGGGGGTTAAATGTGAGTCATCCTTCATCAAGAATCCCTTTCACCTAGAAATAGGAGGAAGGATTGCATTCTTGTTCTCTTCTGTGTTTCATTCTAGAAGATGTTATATTTGTCTAAGATAACTCCTCTTGGGGTAGATATCTTTTGAACAGAGATCTCTTTTCCTTCAAGGATCACCTTTACACTTACAACAAGATATCTCGTTTCAACTCTCTTATCCTTGCTTGAAGAGTATTCCCTCTCTTGCTTGGATTTATGACATTGTTGCATATCAGATATCTTCTTTGTGTTTAAGGTAGGTATCCTTGTTCTTATTTCCTTAAGATATCAACATTAGTCTATGTTGACATCTTAAGGGGGGGCACCCACACTGCTCCTTTGTACTATACTTCTCTCATGTATTGTACAGTGGGACATTCTTGGAACCAGAGGGCAGCCTCTTAGAGAAAGATTTCATCACTTTTCCCTTGTACAATGGGTCATTCTCAGAACTAGAGCATAAACTCTTAGAGCAAGATGATGGCACTTTTTGTAGGGTGATTATTCTTGGAACCAGAGCACAAACTCTTAGAGCGAGATATCATGCCTTTCTTGACACATGTATTATACATTTTATACAGGTTGTAGTGTACTTGGGCATAGACTCCTATGAGGCACTTCAAACCTCACTTGCACACACATGTACTTGAGGTTGGGTGGAACTAACGGTGTTCCCACTCTTTTCCCTTACATGGATCACCTCGATAGGCTTTAGGGGCAATATTTTCCATGTCCTTTTCTCCTTGGATCACCTAGTTTTAGGGCCAAGATGTACATGGTTTATTTCTTCTTTGCCTTTCTTCTCATGGATCACCAAGTGTGTATTCATGTCCTCTCTCTTCTTCCTCTCATGAACCCATAGTTTTTCTATTGATGGTTCATGGATGATGTCATCTTTTCTCTTTTATGTGATCACTTGTGTTTATGTGGTGGCTTTGGTCTTTATGTCCTAATTAGTTGTTGAGATATATGAGTATTGAGGTCTCTTTGGCTAGTTGGTTTGTCATCTTGTGTCTCTTGTGTGTCTTTTGTGCTATGCTCTTGCATATATTTGAGTGAGTTAAGATCCTAAGATTAGGGGCTTGGTTCCTCAAGATTAGTGACATCTTATACTCCTTATGATCTTGCTCCACATTTCTCATCTCCATCTCTCTCTTTCTTCTACTTTACCGATAGTAGTAGTGTAAGCCACACTCTTGCTAAAGTGGGGGCTAAATGCAGTGTCATAAAATTGCACCACTTGCAATTTTAACCACATTTGAGGTCCTCACCTTGGTGATGACATCCTTCTTCCAAATTGAGACCCCTTTCTTTATTTTCACCCCTTTCCCCCTTCATATTTGAGCCCTGAGGAACCCTAGGATAGGGGCATGGCACCCTTGTCCCACCCTCTTAGGGTGGCCCCAAGATAGGTCCCCTCGACCCCATTTGTACTTTGGGATTCTAAATCTCCCCGATGTTGGCCTTTTATGAGATGAATTAATCTTCAAGAGGCATGTATAAAAGGGAGTTGGTTTTCTCATTTTCATAAAAAGAAAGAATGGGAGGTGAAATTCAAGTAGGATTGAGATAAGCAAGCATAGGTGAAGATATACATCATCAAGAATTCAAGCATTCAAGTTTTCTTCATTCATCCATTGGAGCAATATTTCAACATTCATTTGCAAGCATGTATGTGTGTTAAGGTTTTGTCATGTTACATGCCATTCCATGCAACACTTGTGATTACATTCAAGAAGCAAATAAATCATCATCAACAAGTTTCAGATCTACAAGGTATACATTTCTATTGTTTACTTTCAAGCATTTGCAATTACTTTCTTTCAAGGTTGATTCCACAACTAGGGTTTGATTGAGGCAAACCCCTATCCACAACCCCTTTTCCTGTCTTTTCTATGTGCAGGTTGTAGGTGTGCAACTAAAATTGTAGGTTTGGGCTTCATTTATAGAGATGAAAGAACCCTTTTCATTTTGCAGATTTTGTGGAGGACCATGCATATTCCCGCCATTGTCCTGATGACCTTTCTCCAGATTTGCAAGGCAGATTTGTATCAGTCTAATTAGATTAGATCCAAAGTTATAACACGCTCCCAAATTGGTAGCTCCTCATTTCACTCATTTTCTCTCTCTCTTTTACACATAGTCAACAAGTCAACTTTCTCATTTACAAAAGAGGGTAAATCACACTTCAACTCTTGCAATCCACTTGGAATTCACATCCTTGTTTCCCTTGGATTTGGATCTAGTGGATTCAAGCCCCTCTTTTGAATGTAAAGTTCTCCCAAGTGAAAATCATCCTAGTGGCTTCCTTTCTCTCTCCTAGGTGGGGAGTCACTAGGATCCAATTTTCCACTTTACAAGTTGTCTTCCAGTTATTTGAACTATCTAACAATTATTAGGATTGGGTGCAAGCTAAGCTAGTAATTGAGTAGGCTTTGGTGCATTGGTAGTTGTATTTGGAGGGGACATAATAGTTGGTTGGCTAGGTAGTTCTAGTGGTTGGAAGTAACTAGTTGACTAATTAGACCATTTTTTTCCTCCTCTCCATTGTGGTGGTTGTTGCCAATTTCCTAGTGGTGGTTGCTAGTAAGGTGGAGGATTGGGATTTTGATAATTTGGTCAAGAATTTTGTTGGTAATTCCATGGTTGTTTTCCATAATTAACAAAGTTTGGAGGGTATGAGGGTTGCCTTTGATAGTTAGGTGCACAAGAATTTGAATAAGGAGCATTGAAAGATAGAGGGTCTAGAGTAATACCTTGTGTCAAAGCCCATGGATTCCTTTGTGCAATGTAGAAGATCTATCCTTCACCATATTCAATTGGCCTAAATTATGGCTTCACTTGTTTGCTTTCTATACTAGCTACCCTCTTAAATCTGCACTTTTTCCTTTTGTCTGCAATGGGGGCAAAACTCAACCAATATTGTCTCTACCTCATCATGTTTATGCTTGGCTTGAAGTGTATCCAATTGTGTAGCCATGTTTTTTATGGTGTCTTGTTTAAAATCCTCTAGGAAATGTGTTATTTCCATCCTTGAAACTCCAGAGGCTATCTTGTTTAAGCCAAGTGTGCAACCTCTAGCCTTCTTCTGAGCAACTCTAGAATAATTTTGACAAGGCTTCCTTATATCAGTCCAATTAGCCTGGGTAATATCTCCTCCTCCCATGAGGTCCAATGCATCCATATAGTCATCATTAATTCCCTTTAGTAAGATAAAATTCTGAGATTCTTCACTTAGTGCATTATGCTTAGATTTATTGAAACTGAACATGAATATTTCAACATAATCCTCTAAGTTTTCATCTTCTTTCTGTGACATCCTGAAAATATCATCTCCACGTATATCACTACCACTACAATAGTCTTTGTATTTGTCAAAGAATTCTCCTTCGCTATATCCCAACTAGTTATGGTATTAGTAACTAGACCCATTAGCCATCTGAGAGTAAATTTCTTCAATGTGGTAGGAAACAACTTAAGCTTATGAGCATCAATAATATAGTCATAGCTTCTACATAAGATATCAAACTCAAACAAGAAGGTGTCTTGGTCTTCAGTCACCAAACCATAAAATTTGGGAAGTGTTGAAGATGGAATATTCTTAAGGTTAGGAAGTTGTTTTTGGTCAATAATAGGAAACTCAAAAGTGGGTTGAGCATTGTTGTTAGCTTGTGCAGCCATATTTGCTTGATAGACAACAAGAGGCCAAGGATTTTAAAAGGGTGGTTCAACTAGTGGATCTTGAGGAGGTGGTTCTAATTGTCCCAAATCGTTAAAAATGTCAGCAAAAGGGTTTATTTCATATCCATCAAAAGGGTCAAGTTCTTGTTTAGATGAGTGATATTTAGGATTAGGTTAGTGAGGAAGGAATCGCCCATAATAATCCCTTCTTCTTATTCTATGCAGACAATTTTTAACTCAATTCTAGTATGCTTACCCAAATTTAATATGGCGATATAAATTATTCCTATCTATTCCTACTTCTGATGAAAACAAAGGTTCTACTTCTGTGAAAATGCAACAAAAAATCTCTAACTCCCAACAAACTCTTAGGTTAACACCAACCCCAACAACGACACCAAAAATGTAGGTCTTCAATAATGGGTAGATGGTTGGGCATAACACCTCAACTTAGAGACCAAAGGTATTCACTAAGTAGCCAT
The DNA here is from genome assembly GCF_030272615.1 of Cryptomeria japonica. Lineage (NCBI taxonomy): Eukaryota > Viridiplantae > Streptophyta > Pinopsida > Cupressales > Cupressaceae > Cryptomeria > Cryptomeria japonica. The sequence continues at coordinate 265,855,952 of NC_081408.1, forward strand.
CAATCCCATTACTAAAGCTCATTTATCTATCAACCCAGGGATATAAATGTTTTAAATGGGACATCATTGTTTTTGCACTAAGTGTATCTCAAACTATTCTATCCTAATCCTAATGATAGGAGATATTTAAACAAATAACGAGTAAGGAAATACTAGAAGGAAAATAAACCTAGTAACCATTAACTACCCCCTATTAAGAAAGTACCACTGAAACATGTTCTAGAATAATAAAAATCTAACTAGTAATAGAAGCTATTTTGTCCTGACTTGGCTGCAGGAATAGTCACTAAATAGAGTTTTCGTGGCTATAGGAACAATCAAGTATTTAAAGTTATACTATGAACAGAATTGGGAATAACTAAAAATTGAATAAATGGAATCCTCACCAAGTGGCCCCCCTTAAATGATTCTTCCCAGTGTTTAACTTGAAACTCTGATACTATGCATTTATCATTTCATCGTTCACTCATACAAATAACAGAGATAACAAAAGCTTGTTATTTATTTCAAATACTTAGTTCAACAAAATAACAAATTCCATATATTCTCCACTAGACCTTTTGAATTTAGGTGCAATCAATTTATAGAAAGGAAAAACTATGTTTAACTAACTACCACAACCACTCTACTCCTTAAAATTAGGAGGATAGATTTTATTGGAAGCATGAAAACTAGGAACAAAAAGGTTGAAATGGAATAGGACTTTGCTCATGGTAATTAATATTCATTATATTCACCCCTATATCTACTCTACCAATATACATGTTGAGTAAATGAAAGGATAACTATTCTTATCCTAAATCAAAGAGTCCTTGATTGCCATACTAACTAGCTAGCTGTTTATAACTATTTTGACTCCTTCCAGGTCTACTGCCTTTAATCTCTCAAGGCTTTGATGCAACTTGGCAGCTGCATTTATTTATTCCTTAACAACCCTAGACATCTTCATAATAGCTACATTCAAGTGGTTAATGTGCAAAGTTCCCCATTCATTCAAAATCACTTAAAACATGACATTTGTCATCATTCATAACCAAAAACACATTCATTTAGTATTCATTCAAAAAGGCTTAAAGGCATCAAAGGTTTATTTAAAGTTATGGTTTAGAACAAACATAAGTCATATAATGCCATGTCTTTTAAAACCATAAAGGAGTCAAACATCATAAAACGTCTAAATAAAACATAAACAATGGAGCTCATTGATGTAAAAATAACACAATAAAAACAATGACAACTCTATTTTGATGGATCCTTCACATATCATGGAGGAGGTGCCAACATACTTTTTTTCATCCCTCAAGGAGACTGCATTCCAAGGGCATACTATTTGTCTTTTTCTTATACCAACAACATAGAAGATTACGAGACACTCACTATAGGTCTACTTGTTGTAGTATAGTGGAAGATCTAGGAGATTCATGTTTTTGGTGACTCCCAACTTGTAATTTTCAAAACAAACAATAATTATTAGACTAAAGATGATAAATTGATGCCTTAAAAGAAAATGGTGGATGAATTTAAGAAATAATTTGAGGAGAAAATCTTTGAGTAGATTCCTAGATAGAATAATTGAGCTGCAAATGCCATGGCTACAATAGCTTCTTTGATCAAGATGTCACAAAATACAACCAATTATGAGTTGTTGGTGGATAATATTTTGGTCCCCGCATATGAGATCCCTCCATCTAAACTTATATATACTATTGGTCTTGATTCCCATTGGTATTATGACATATTCTCTAGCCTCCGTGATAACACCCTTCAACCCAACCTTTCCAATAACCAATGTTGTACCTTCATTAGAAAAACCTCCTGATATGTCATTATTGCCAACACTCTTTACCGTAGGGGTCTCGATGATACTCTCCTTGGATGCCTATAAAGTGAGGAAGTTTAGATCATATTGCGAGAGGTTAATGAAGGTATATGTGGAGCTCAATCTAGTGGTCCAACCCTAGCCAAGAAACTGATGAGGACTGGTTACTACTAGCCTATAATGGACAAAGATGCCTACTAGTTTGTCAAGAAATGAAAGAAATTCCATATTCATGAAGACCTAATACATGCACCAACACATGAACTTCAACTGATCGCTACATATTGGCCCTTTTGTCAGCGAGGACTCGACCTTGTGGGCAAGATTCACCCTCCATCATCCAATGGCCATAAGTTCATCAGAACCGCTACTAAGCATGTCAAAAATTGGATTGAAGTAATTCCCCTTATGAAAATCACTATTAAGAAGATAGCAACATTCATTCTTAATTATGTATCATCTGCCACTATAATGTTCCCATTTCCATCATCACAGATAATGAGAATCCCTTCAAGAACTAGGATAATCATGAGCTTTGTGATAAATTCCATATCCAAAACTATTTTGCCACCCCATATTATCCCCAAGGTAATGTTCAATATGAGGCAGCTAATAAAACTATTCTTAAAATCCTTAAGAAGATGGTTAGCAATGTTGGTCTCAATTGGCACACACAACTCAATCTGGATTTGTGGGTTATCGAACAATTGTTTTTAACCCTACTAGAGCTACACCCTACTCACTTATCTATGGTATTGAATCCATCTTACCCATTTAGGTTGAGTTACCATCCTTATGGGTTTCCTTGCACAATCTTATTAGTGATGAGTATTGCACAGTCCCCTAACTACAAGGCTTGCAATTGCTAGATGATCATTGATAGAATGTATTCAATCACCTCAATCCATATCAAAAATGCATTAACTAAAGCTATAATCATAAGTGAAGCCACATATTTAAAGTTGGTGACTTGGTCCTTAGAGAGAACCCTAAAAATCAATAGGATTGAGAGAAACGACGTAAGTTTGAACCAAATTTGCTCAGACCTTACATTGTCATAATAGTTTATGGCTTAGGAGCATACCAAGTTATCTACTATTAAAGGTGAACTACTAGATGATCCTATCAACAACATGCAACTTCACAAGTTTAATGCATATCTCTTTCAAGAATCCCATCATAAATACAAAATTTTTAAAAATATCAAAACTACGAAAAAATCATAAAAAATAAAAAATCATCACCTTGATTAAAACTTGGGAAACAAGCATCTTGTGTGACACATAAAAAAAAATAAAAAATAAAAATAAATAAATTTGTCTAACAGTAAAAACCACTTTGGGTGGCACTCTAGAACAGTACCATGGTGAAATTGGGTTACCGTTGCCATGAGTAGGGACTTTTCTCCTCCCTCCTTGAGGACTTTACATAATCCCCCTTCACTTCGCACACACTCACATCCTATCATATCATGATAACTTGTCTATCCTTGCCATGGATTTTCATTGATCTACCTAAGGTCATTTAGCCATCTGCAATAAAATTTTGTCACATTTTTTCTTCATCCATAATAATAAGGTCCTATCTATAACTGGGTCATATTCTAGACTTAGTGATGGAAATGGATCGTTGACATTGCATGCTGTGAGGAGTATCATTTTTTTACACCTCCTTCATTTCACACACAATCCATAATAACGTCATTTACATTGACAATCCATAATAAAGTTTACGTTCTTTGCAATAAAGTATCAATTTCATGAAGTAAATTAGTTTCGGATGAGAGACAAGTAGTACTAGGATTTCAAAAAATCAATATTTTGGTAGACTATGATCCTAATAGGATTTGATATCTTCATACTATCTATCCTTTATCAAAGGACAACATTGTGATCAAATCATAACACTTTAACACATGTGGCAAGGAACATCCATCACATAAGGATTTCAATGTTTGTTAGTGATAAGTCTTTGGTTTTGTTTGGCTTGATCTTGGTGGTGTCATGTTTCCTATTCTTCTCAAGGATGTCTACATACTTGAGGGGCCAATATGGGGCATGATTACCTAATAATTGCTTGTGCATTGTTCCCCAGTAACACTATGGCTTGTTTGAGGATAGGGTGACACAAATTCATTGAGGACATCATGGGTCTAGTGTGAATAGGGGCATTCCTTGTTTGTGATTGTCTAATATCCATAAAAATGACACATTGACTATCTGGTTCTAAACTATATCTTGATGATAACAAACATTTTCCATAATAAGCTCAATGATGATGATACACAAGAAGCTCATTCACTCTCATATCTTATTGTTGGCTTGATGATGATTGTAATAGATGACTTCATGTGTTGTCATTGATGGAACATGTATACACATACATATGTTCATGTTGTCTACAGATATTAATTTGAAGTTACTTGTATTATATCACAACCGGTATTGGAAGTTTAGTTTATGATGGTTTAGAGAGTGTCAAATCGGTATAGGCAGAAATAACTTGACACCAACTCGAAGATACAATGAAGACCATCAAAGAAGCAATGGAGGACAATTGATTTACATGTTTAATTGGTTAACTCTAACCGGTATCACTGGTCGTGATGAGTTATCCTTATACCGACATTTTGGCGGTAAATTGTGATGAGTTATGTTTTGATTGTCCAGATACACTGCACCTAGGAAATTGTGATACAATTTTTAAGCCGAAATGAAATCTAGTGTCTATATAATGACATTATGATAAACTATTATGAATATATGAAGAGAGTGACATGATGCAAAGTAGAAGCTGAAGGTATTTCTGAATATGTTGGTGATGTAGTTGTGAATGAGCTGAAGAGGATCTATTCAAGAAATTTTTTCTACTATTAGATCACACACCTATTGTTTTCTTATCACTACAACAATAAAATCCCCTAACCGAGTAAGCTCTAACAAGCTTCATTGTACAAATCCTCTAACCAACTGATCCATTAGTTTGGATTCAGAAATCCTCTACCAAGGTTACTTCTAACAGGGTACTACCTTTAATAGGGTATAACTCCTTACAGAGCTTTGAGATCCTTAACAGGATTGGCTCCTAGCAGAGAAACTTTTGTAAACCTTAACCGGTCAGTTATGTATTTCTACAAATAGTTAACTTATGAGTCTCATCTCACCGTGGTTTTTCCCATTTGGGTTTTCCACATATAAACACTTGTGTTATGGTGGATGTTTTACTTATTATGGATGCTTTAATATTATTTTGGATTGCATGCATAGTGTTTGGAAAACCTATTAAGTATCTGAACCAGTCAGTATTTAAAGTAGTATTGTTTTTGTTGTCACTGATTCACTCCCCCCTCTTAGTGCTTTTGAAGCCTATCAATTGGTATCAGAGCCTAACTTCTTTAAGGCTTAATCGATGGAAGGAAACCGTAAAGCCACCATGGGGGATATGAGCTACTTTGAGATGGCAAGAGTGCTTGAAGCTACTAAGGATGAGCTTGAAACCCTAAGGGTCAGATTTAAGGCTTCACAAGTCAAAAGGAGAGAGCTGACTGAATAGTTGTTGGAGATATATGACAACAGTTCTTTAGATGAAGCTAATATTGATGCTTTAGCTAAGGAAGTTGAAAAACTAAACAGTGAAAAGCTAAATCTGAGAAGAGAGTTGGAAAGCTTAACTATCTGCATGAGTCAAGAGTTGGAAGCCAGGAGGACAACTGAATACCTTATCAAAGAAAGAGATCATAAGATTGTTAAGATCAAACAAGATAATACAACCTTGCATGAGCACTGGCATGCTGAAAAAGAAGAAAAAGAAGCTTTGCAGCTAGATCTTGAAATGACATCATCCCTAAGGGAAACTCTAACAAAACACAATGAAGATATTACTAGAGAACTCACTGAGACTAATGGAAAGCTAGAGAATTTTAATAAAAGTACTTCTATGTTGGATGAGCAAATCCAATCTCAAAGGATGAAAGGAGATACTTCTGGACTAGGCTTTAATACATCTGAGAAAGGAGAGTCTTTTGGAACAAAGAGCAACATTCACAAGGATAAAACTACTCCTAAAGCTAAAAAGCGTATCGGTAATAAAGTTTTTAAACCTGTTTGCTTTGTTTGTCTCAAACCTGGACATACTACAAATGTGTGTAGAAACAGACCAAATGGAAATACAAGCCATAATGGAAATACTAGGTATGTATCTAAGAGATTTGAAGGTCATTGCTTTACATGCAACATGTATGGACATAGATTAGTTGAATGCAGATATGGAGCAAATAATCTAGTACCTGACATGAATCCAAGACCTAATGGTAATAGAATGGGAATCTATGACAACCGGGGAAACATGAACTAGCATAGACTCTAAGTCAACCAATTTAGTCCATTTCAGATGGAAAAGGTAACCAATGTCATTTTCACCATCTGTAACAATTATGGTCATGTAGCTATGAATTGCAGAAGGAGAACTGGAAGAGGTGACACAGGACCTTGGAAATCATCAGGAATGACCTCCTATCATTGTCATAAACTGGGACACATGATGAAGTTCTGCAGAACCAGAAAGAACAAATTGGTCAATCATTTTGTAGATCAGAAAGGCAAGAAGAAGGTAAATGTTGAAGAAACCAAAGAAGAGATGAACCGAATTTGGAAAAAAGAAGAGTGATGATGTGCCTGTAGAGGAACCTAATCCTTCATCTAGTGTGGAGAATCCTACACCGACGAATTGAGCCTTTCAAAAGGGCTAAGGGGAGCATAGCTGTAAATATACTTTAAGACCCCTTGAAAGATGAATGGTAAGAGAATTTGCATTTTGAGTTATTATGTGTGAAATCTTGATATCTTTTGTCAATTGGTTTTTTGAAATTTTATCAATCGGTTTTACACCTATTAAAATTGTATGCATCGTTAAGCGGTGTACTAGGGTTTGTAACCCTAGCAGTTGAGCATTTAATGCAGTAGGTAAAAAGGGATAAAAGCAATTTTTACTATGTTATTTTTACCCTAAATGCATTCAAAGACAATTCTTGAGAACTTGCAGAGCAAAGAGAGAATTGCTAGCTTGTCTTAGATGAATTTGTGTTGTGAATTGAGTTATTGAAGTTGATTTGAAGATCATTAGAGGTTGAATTGGTGTGCATTTGATTAACCAACCAGTAACCGAGGAGATGCACGAGAATTAAGGTATTTCTCTGAAAATCCATTTCTGAAACAAGTTTATTAGAATGGCTTCATCATCAAAGCAAGTAGAAAGGTTAATGATCACATCGGAACCTATGGAGGTTGTAGAATCAGAACAAATTGTGTCTTACAATTCCTTATCTCAAGTTCCTGAAGGTTCTATTGTAAAAGGAGATTTGTCTAGCTATATTGATTGTAAAATTGAAGATTTGGGATCTTTGTCTATCTATTCTCAATTGAAATCCCTGTGTGATAAGAATGGTCAGATCAAACCTGAGTTTATTAGGGTTTATGAGAAGGGTTTTCATAATGCAACTTATTTTCTTGAGGATTTTGAAGACGAACACATTAGAATCATTCTTAGTTGTGTTCATAGTCAAAATATGTATCTGGAAAGGACACACACTATAGCCAAAGAAGTTATACATGTTATGAATGGTTTTTAGTCAATCGGTGAAGTTCCCAAGCGGAGGCAAATTTCTAAAGAGACAATAACCACTTTAACCATGTCTACCTCTGATGGACGTGCATTTTCTGTTAATAATATTGAGGACCCAACGATTAAATTGGCTACTATGGTTATAGGCTACCGGATATTCTATTCCAGTAGGATGAACAGTGTGCCATCTGCAACAGTGCATACAACCTATAAAATGATTGCTGAGAATGTAGATTATGACCTATGTGAGGCCATATGGAGTCAATTGATGTTGAACCTACAGTCAATTAAGAAAGACAATAGTCTGAAATTCAAATTTGGTCAATTATTGATTGGTCTATTCTTTTACTTTCAGAATTTCCTACTAGGAATTGGTGACATTGAATGGTCAAAAGACCTACTGGTAACTGCTCAGATCAAGAATAGCATTAAGGCTGTTAAGAACACTTTTTTTGCAGCAATGAACAGGTACTTCACTAAATTTCAGAAGAAAATGAGTATGAGGGTAAGGCTACCTGAAGATGTGGTGAGAAAATTTGCTAAAGACATCATCTTCACAGTCACCATTGGTTTCTGTCTAATGGAAGCTATCGAACCCAGAGAGGATGAAATGGAAGACATGAGCTATGAAGTCAATTATGACTTATTGATTGGTTATGCCAATAACCTATTGGTATCTCCAGTAGACAAGAAGAAGAAAATACTGGATACTATTGAGGAAAAAACTACAAAAGCTGAAACTAGTAGTGGTAAAGGGAAGAAGAAAAAGGCTAAGCAAGTGCCTCCGGTGTCAGCCAGTACAAGAGTGACACAAAGTGTCCAAGTGAAAAAGGAACCGACACATAAAGTATACATTAAGAAGTAGTCTGCAACAAGGAAGAGAGGTCAGCAACTGATTCTTCCAACTGAATCTGAGGAAGAACCAAAGAAAGCAAAGGCAACTGGTAAGAAGGCCAAACCAGTTAAAGCTAATTCTCAGACTATTTCTATTAAAGCCTTATCTTATAAACCTATGACTAATTTTGAGAGAACTATGAAGACATTAGGAAGGAATAGATTTGATAATGTCAAAGAATATTTTGATTCATTTGATGAAGATCATAAGGAACACATTGTTCAATAGGTAATCAACCATTTGTGTCATTACAATCGATTACCGCATGATCTTGAGAAAGACATTTATGAGTCTTTATATTATATTCTTTTGAATAAATGGGAAGAAGCTGTGGAGAAATAAAAAGAAATCATTGATGATGCATTTATTTAATATTTTCCTGATTTATCCAAAGATTTGTTAAATACATTGCTTGATCTTTATAAAACTCATTTTTCTTTTAAATCAAGAAGATTAAGAATAATAGGTGGAAAGTTGCAATCTGTTGAAGAGGAAACTGATCAGATAGAAAGGAATATTCAAACAATGTATAAGCAATCCCAACGGACTAGGGAGAAAGATACTATGGAGGAACCAGAGATGGGTGAGAAAGTGGTTGGGCAACCTGATATTGTCTATCCTACCATGAAGAAGGATGACACTACTTCTCAACCAGTAATTTTTGTCGATGATATACAGGATACAATTGATTTATCTGGGAATATTATTGATCCAGATGTGCAAGCAATGGAAAAATCGATTATACAACCAAGTGTGGATATTACACCCCCATTGGTAAAAGATCATCAAAAGGAAACTCAACTTCCATCGGTTTCTCAGGCTACCCAGGAGAAAACCATTGAGAAAATTGCTGATAAGTCCTCTGAACAGGATAAGGAGAAAGAGGAAGAGAAAAATGAAAAGTAGAAATCTGCTGAAGTTGAAAAAGCGTTAGTCAAACAACAAAATAATGATGATGATGAATCATTTGGCATCAAAGGGCCTATCGATGTTGATAACATGAGTGCATTAGAGTTAATGGAGATTGCAACAATCATGCAATCCAGAGCTCAAAAGAAGAGGCTTAAGGAACAGAGAATGGAAGCTGAAACCATTCAAAATGCAGTAGACATTCTGTCAAGCCTTCTACTAGAAACTGCTACAGGGAACTTGTCAACTCCCATTGGCAAGCTTGGCCGGTTGGTTACTGATGCCTCAAACCAACTCAAGTTTACTCGAGGAAGTAGTGCAAACCTTTGTAGAGAAAAACTACAGGAAGAAGAGAGGAGAATAGATAATGAAGGATATTGATACAGGGAGAATTGCCTTATCCCTAAACAAAGATCTGTTAAGAAAAACTATTGAGACAGGAGGAAAAATTCTTGCATTCACATCTAATGTTTCATTATTTTATACTGATCTAAATCAAAGACGAAGAAAGACCGAGAAAGAACTGGAAAAGATATGTAATACCTACATACCTTTACAAGATTCTGCATTAATTTTTGGTAGAATGGTTTATGATTTTCAAAATTGGTTAGATTTGTATGATTTTGAACAGGCAAAAAGACTCTGATCTTTGAAGGAGTTGAAAATTTTACTCAGACCAAAAGTGGACATCTTACAAAGAGCCCACAAGAATGCAGAAACAATTTTGGTCACTCCAAAGATGTGTATAATTGATGCAATGGAATAATTCTATACATAGGTCATGACTACAATAGAGATCACTGAAACCTTGCTGGAGACATGGGAAAATGACTTTTCTCAATTGAAGCATACTTTTAGTGACATTTTTATGAGAGTTTCCATGAATACTCCTTGATTTAGACTTTCAATTTTTTGTATATATAGATATTTGATGCAAATTTTGCTATATATGTATAAATTTTACTTTTCAATTTGGCATTGTTGTCAAAGGAGGAGTAGAAATATGTATGTGTGTTGTGAAAATTTTGTACATATTAAGGGGGAGTATGTATTGTGATATGTTTGGTATATTTTTTTTGTAAGCATACTTAGCTGTATAGTTTGAAAATTTTCTAAGTGTTGCCATCAATGCCAAAGGGGGAGATTGTTGGCTTGATGATGATTGTAATAGATGACTTCATGTGTTGTCATTGATGTAACATGTATACACACACATATGTTCACATTGTCTACCGGTATTACTTCAGAGTTACTTGTATTATATCACAACCAGTATTTGAAGTTTAGTTTATGATGGTTTAGAGAGTGTCAAACCGGTATATGTTAACAATCGGTATAGACAGGAATAACTTGACACCAACTCAAAGATACAACGTATTGGTTTACATGTTGAATTAGTTAACTCTAACTAGTATCAATGCTTCAACCGGTATTCATTGATTGTGTGATGAGTTATCACCGATCGTGATGAGTTATCCTTATACCGACATTTTGGCTGTAAATTGTGATGAGTTATCTTTTGATTGTCCACATACACTGCACCTAGGAAATTGTGATACAATTTCTAAGCCAACATGAAATCTAGTGTCTATATAATAACATTATGATGAACTATTATGAATATATGAAGAGAGTGATATGATGCAAAGTAGAAGTTGAAGGTATTGCTGAATATGTTGGTGATTCAGTTGTGAACGAGCTGAAGAGGATCTATTCAAGCAAGTTGTGCTACTATTAGATTGCACACCTATTGTTTTCTTATCACTACAATAGTAAAATCCCCTAATCAAGTAAGCTCTAACAAGCTTCATTGTAAAAATCCTCTAACCAATTGATCCATTAGTTTGGATTTAGAAATCCTTTACCAAGGATACTTCTAACAAGGTACTACCTTTAATAGGTATATCTCCTTACAGAGCTTTGGGATTTTTAACAGGATTCGCTCCTAGCAGAGCAACTTTTGTAGACCTTAATTGGTCAGTTATCTATTTCTGTAGATAGTTAACTTGTGAGTCTCATCTCGCCGTGGTTTTTCCCATTTGGGTTTTCCACATATAAACACTTGTGCTATGGTGGATGTTTTACTTATTGTGGATGCTTTAATATCATTTTGGATTGCATGCATAGTGTTTGGAAAACTTATTAATTATCTCAATTGATCAGTATTTAAAGTAGTATTTTTTTTGTTGTCACTGATACACCCCCCCTCTTAGTGCTTTTTAAGTCTATCACTTTTAGCTTCAGCCACCCAATCCTTTTGCATCCCTGATCCCATGTAGTCACACATCATATGACTAAGTATAATGAAACACTAAAATTATAGAATCATGCATTGCATTTAGTGTCTATCCTAGTGATAAACCTAGAGGATCTCTAGAGTTAATACTGAGAGGGGGGTGAATCAATATTAACAAAAACTGAAACTTTCAACACCAAAACAAAATTATCTCAGATCTAAAAACATTCAACTCTTAAACCAAATCTTCATAATATATTTCCTTATCAGATCTAGATAATCATTTCCTCTTATGCAAACTTATTAATCAGATTAGCCATAAATTCAATATCTGATCAAAAAACACAGTTACCAACTTATTAATTGATCAGAATTCTTCATCAATCATATAATTATCAATATCGGTAACTACTTTAAGATCTCTAATAAACAAACATAAACTGTCTTTATTGGTTATCAGAAATAAAACATGAACATCACAAGAAAAGCATACCACACATGAACACCATGTTTTTCATGTGGAAACACAAATAGGGAAAAACCATGGTGGGAATAAGTAGCCAAAATATTTTGCACTCTTTCAGAATGTGCCTTGTTAGGAGCCAAGCTCGGTTAGAAGCTTACAATGGTGCCCTATTTTGAGCAGACCCTATTAGGAGTCACCCAGTTAAGGGATTTACCTCAGCCCTATTAGAAGCTTTGATCTGTTAGGATCAACCTCGCAAGAGGATTTAGAACTCATATATTGAGTCACCCTATTAGGGGATTTTAAAATCTGAGGCCTGTTAGGACCTACCCGGTTAAAGCGATTTTAGTTGTTGTAATTATTAGAGAAGAACAATGAATGATCTGTGTATAACACTCTATTGATTTCTTGATTAGATCTAATTAAATTCTAAGTCTACATCTCTCTAGCAGATCTTCTCACACACACTGGTTCAGCTTCACACAGTTCTCAAAATCAATGACACTTCAAAACATCAACCTTGCCGACATAAATAAATATTACAACTAGGTCAGAATCAAAACCCTAAGACTTACTACATATATCATCACAGATCTTTACAACTCATTACAGATCATCATAGTGATCATTACAATCAATTACAAATCAATATTGTCCATTGAATGATCATAAATCATCATAGCAGGTCGATCTCATACAAAGTCAAACCCTTAGTACATTCCGCTAAGAACTTTGCACAGTCCCAAGAAATTCATTCTTCAAATGTGGCAAAACCTCTTTCAATTTCATCACGTGGTTTGTGCCGTGTTATCATTAACATAGTAAATTGATGTAGATCATCACCAAACCAAAAATCATTACCGTTTAAGAGAATTCTTTACTGATCCTTAAACCCTTCTTAAAACCTAGCAAAACTTCATCAGAAATTCAAAACATTCCTTCCAATAACCATCATAGGATGCAGTTCTAATTACGTACTCAAATACATCATAAGAGCTTATGTATCAAACCACAAGTCACCAAACATCATCGATCACCCGATTCCATCAAAACTTATCTTTTTTATTGATTAAGATCGTAATTCACAGTCTTGCCAGTAAACTCTATCAAACTGTCAAACTCTTACTCCGGTAGACCAAATCACTTAGCCAACAAGTCAATCACCGAAAATAGACTGTATACATCAATTGAAACTGGTTTCCATCAATGACAATATAAATAACTAATCATGTCATCTTCCTCTACTAGTACAGTCATCCACCATCATCTCATCTTCATTAGTTATACCAAACATGCTAACGATCTCCCCATTTGGCATTGATGGAAACACTAAATATCAACATACTCAACTCATACTATTCCGCTCTGTTTTGGACCTTCTTTGCAACTCTTCTCTTCTCCGTTGCACCTCATCTATCAGTTAGACTATATCTACTCCAACTAATCATATGTCTTCTCTTAATCTTATTTCTTCTCCCCCTTTGACAACAATGCCAAAGGTGCATAAGCATCACAAATCATCAAGTCTGGTGCAGTTGCTGTCTTCAACATGTCTCCAAACACATCTAAGCTACTCCCCCTATGGAGTAGCCTACTATTGAATTTATGGCTGATCTGATTACTAAATTTTCATAAGAGGAAATGATTATCTACATCTGATAAGGAAATCTATTATGAAGATTTGGTTTAAGTGTTGAATGTTTTCAGATCTCAGATAAGTCTGTTTAGGTGTTGAAAGTTTTAGTTTTTGTTAATATTGATTCACCCCCTCTTAGTATAAACCAAATCCTCTAGGTTTATCAATTGGTATCAGATCCAGGTTAGAAGCTTACAATGATGCCCTATTAGGAGCAGACCCTGTTAGGAGTCACCCAGTTAAGGGTGTTGTGTGTGTGAAGTAGGATACTTGCAACTGCAACAAAAACACTGAATAGATCATTACAAGCATGGTTAGAAAATTGAAATCAAATGAAAGATAAACCATGACAAAGAGACCTATCACCTCTTCAGAGATGCAAGTGTAGATTTGCTCTTAGATCTGGATAAGCAATCCTAGTGACTTGAATACCCCTAGATGGAGGATTTAAAATGATGATATACAAGCTAGATGAATGCATGATTATGCTAGATTGATCCAAGAAGATAATTAAGCTAATGATATGCATGATTATGATAAATGATGATGCAATTAAGCTAGATGAGAGATGAATTATGCTATATGATTCAACAATTATGATAGAATATGATCAAATTGAGCCAGATCTAAGATGCAATTTCTTATAATAAAAATGCTTAAGCTAGAAATGATATGCAAGAATGGATATGCCTATAGTAACAATGCATGAAATTCTAATGAGATTGGATGTGCCTATAGTAACAATGCATGAGATGAAAAATGAGATGGGATGCTTTGTGCTTCAAAATGGGGGATATTTATAGGATTTCCAAGGCCAGGGGTGAAGTGGTAGGAATCAACGGTCAAGATTGAGTATGAAGATATCAAGGGTGAAATTGGAGTAGGTTGGAGGGAGGGAAACTTGTCATCTCTGTGGTGACAAGTGTCAAGGAGTCTTTCTCACAAGAGGGCAACTATACAAGGGAGGAGACATGTGGCATAAGTGCCATGTGTCTCAAGGGGAGGATATCCAACCCATAGGAGGCTAGGATAAGGAGGTTAGGATGTATGATACAATAGGGTTAGTTAAATCCAGGGTTAGGTGGATTGAGTTAGGTTAGAGGGTGGTTAAATTAGGTGGTCAAAACTTAGGAGACATGTGGGTAATTTGAATTTAAAAAATCAAATAATATGAAAAGGATAACTAACTTTCAACAACTCATAAACTCATTTATTTTAATTAATTAGGGGATCATAAGAATGAATTAAATAGGGAAGGATTAATTAATTCAGATTAATTAATCAAAAGGGACTATTGAAATGAACCTATTAAATAAATCTTTAGATTTATTAATAAGTGGATGAATGGAAGAATATAATCAAATTGCTAAAGAATTTAATTAAATTGGGAAGGGGGATTAATTAAATAATTGCTTATTTAATTTATTATCTTGAGACCATTTTTAGGTGTATACAAAGGGATTTATCTCATCCCTATTAGAAGCTTTGATATGTTAGGATCAACCTCGCAAGAGGATTTAGAACTCAGATATTGAGTCACCCTATTACCTGGGATTTTACAATGTGAAGCCTGTTAGGACCTACCCGATTAAAGGGATTTTAGCTACTATAATTGTTAGAGAAAAACAATGAATTACTTGTATATAGCACTGTACTTCTTGCTTGATCAGATCCAATTAAGTTCTTAGTTTGCATCTCTCTGGCAGATCTTCTCTCACACACTGGTTTGACTTCTCACACTTCTCAAAATCATCAACACTCTAAAACATCAACCTTGCCGACATAAATGATTTTTACAACTAGGTTGGCATCAAAACCCTAAGACTTACTGTTGGCATTATGGATGAATTGATTATGTGTTACATTGATGTTTTTTCATTGATAACAACACCAACTGTTATGGTTGGTTACCAACAGACAGGTTTTGGTTACCAGTAGAAGATCTAGTGTTACCGATAGGAGACTATCTGTTGGACACTTCCGATATGTTTGGATGTATGGAATGTGATTGGTTACATGTGGTACGTTCTTCTAGAGAATGTCTTGGTCATATGGTATTGAATTGGTAATCGGATGCTATCATACACTCTAGTAAACCCTTACCAACACTAGTTTAAGGTTGTACTGGCAGAGCTTTCACTAAGGAATCTTGACATGATGCACAAGTGGTGTTGGTGCACCTTCTAGATGGATTTCAAGATGTTGAAGATGTTCTTTGATCGTGCTTCAACTGATTGAAGACATTGCTTTGGCATGGTGGACACAAAATAGGTCAGGTACCTATCTAGGTTATGGACCAGTATCATGATAACGTGTTCTCTAAACGTTATCGGGATGTTTCGAGATGAGTTATGGATTTTTTTATTGTTGTTTTGGTCTTAAGTCGACATGCAATATCATTGTAATATGGATTTATGTAATGATCTTATTGTAATATCTTTTAGGTGGCCAACCTAATTGGTTTAGGCCTTAGGGTTGGTATAAAATGATGTAAGATATCATTGTAGATTGTGGTATGGGAATGGAATAGCTATTCGTGGTCTTGGAATGCAATATCATATGTGAAGGAGATTTGGTCGATCATAGGTGATTGAATTGGGATTAAGGAAGAGGTCAAAGGCCTCCGGTATTGAGCTTAACTGAGACTATAAGCAGGCATGGTAGATGCTATCTTTGGCAGTTCATTATTTTGGATTGTTGTCCATATATCTTGAGGTGGTTTTAACCTCTATAGTTAGTGAAACTCATTTGTAATGAGTAGTATGCTCTATGCAATGTGCCTTCCTGCATGTGTAGGCCCCTCATTGTATGACATACTTTTTACATAAGTATCGTTTAACTATGGGTAGGCTTCCCACTGTGGTTTTTCCCTTTCTAGGGTTTCCATGTATAAATCATGGTGTTATGTGGTATGATTGCTTTGCATTGATTATCTATTTAATTGTTAAGTTGTATTGTTTACCGATATCTAGTTCTGCCCTACCGGTATTTTATCTAGTTAAAGATTATTAAGTGGATTAAATGTTATAATTTGTTAACAACTAATTCACCCCCCTCTCAATTGTTCACCGATTATCCTAACAATTGGTATCAGAGCTTTGGTCCCCTTTTGCAAACTCCTAATTGCTTGAGGTAGATCTTATGGCAGCTAACACTTCAAATCCACGGGCAACTATTTTCAGAAGAGAAATCCCTATGGTTGATGGAACAAATTATGGGATATGGGAAATTTGAATGGAGACTCATCTTAGATGTCTTGGAAAGGATATTTGGGAGATCACTGAGAAAGGATATACACCTTATGATCCGGCATCTAGCAATCCTGCTCCTGTAGACTTGGATACGAATATTGAAAATGATTGCAGAGCTGAAGAAGCCCTCTTGTGTGCACTTACTGATCAGCAGATCATGGGATTGACTGATAAATCATCGGCAAAGGTTATGTGGGATAAATTGCAAACTCTGAATGAAGGTGATCCTACTATCAAAATTTCTAAACTTTATGGTTATCGGGTAAGATATGAAAACTTGAAGATGGAAGATAATGAAAGAATTGTTGTGTTTATGGAAAGAGTAAATGAGATTGTTATGGGAATTCAATGTTGTGGAGGATTTCTAAGTGAAGATGAAATAGTTTCCAAAGTCTTGAGAGCCCTTCCACCGTCTTACAAGATGAAGGCAACTGCAATTAATGAGTTGAGAACAATGACTAACTCTTCAATTAATAAAGGCATTCTGATTGGGAAATTATCTACTTTTGAGCTTGAGGAATTTGGATCTTCTAGAGCTGTAAAGTCTGAACCAAATTTTCATGCATCATCATCATCATCTATCGACAAAAGTGATTGAAAGTATTATATGCAAAAGAATTGGAAGACATGAGGAAAGAAGATGAAGAATTTGAGCAACTTGAAGCCTTATTTTCTAGAAGAGTACCTAAAGGTCTGACAGGAAGTAAGTAGGAAGGAAAAGCACTTTTAAAATGTTTTTCATGTAATAAAATTGGTCATTTTGCATCTAGATGTCCTGAAAGGAATGCAAGGTTTGAGAGAAGAGTTAAGAAATAATTTAAGCCTAACCAAAATAGATATAGATTCAAGAAAAGTAAACAATGTTACATAGCTGATGAGGAAGGTGTAACTGATGACTCTAGAGATGAACCAACAGAAGACTCTGCTAGTGGATCCGACAATGGAAAGGAATGGGTGTTCTATTCTTTAAAAGAAGATGAATTGGAACCGGCTATCAAAAATGAAGAAAAGGCCTTGGCAACAAAAGTTGAAGATAAGGATGAATGGGTAATTGATAGTGGATGATCACATCATATGACTGGAGATAAAATAAATTTTTTGTCCCTGCAAGAATACAATGGCGGTCAAGTCAGATTTGGAGATGACAAAGCATGTATGATCAAAGGTAGAGGTATTATTTCTTTGGATGGTAAGCATAATACTGATAATATCTATTATGTAGAAGGTTTAAAGCATAATTTTTTGAGTGTTGGTCAATTGGTGGACAAGGGTTTCCAACTTCAGTTTAAAGATAGAAAATGCAAAATCATTAACAAGACTAGTTTGGAGGTTGTAGCCGGTATTCAGACTGGAGGTAATATCTTTCACTTGAACACTGGTAATAAGACATGTTTGATTGCTCATATTGATGAGAGTTGGTTATGGAATAAGAGGTTGTGTCATGTTAATTTTGATTGTATTGTTAAGATCAGTTCAACTAAGGTAGTTAGAGATATACCTAAGATTATGAAGCCTCATAGTCTGGTATGTAAGGAAAGTCAAATGGGAAAGCAAGATAGAAGTTCTTTTAAGAGCATACATGATAAATCTAATGATGCACTTTATTTGATTCACACTGACTTATGTGGTCCAGCAAGGACTAGAAGCTTTCAAGGTGATAGATATTTCATCCAGATTATTGATGAATATTCTAGGATGATGTGGGTGATTTTTCTAAAGGAGAAGTATGAAGCCTTTGAGAAACTCAAGATCTTTAAAGCAAAGGTTGAAACAGAAAATGGATTGAAAATCAAATGTCTAAGATCAGACAATGGCGGTGAGTTCACTTCTCATGTATTTAATAGTTATTGTGAGACAAATGGAATCAAGAGACAGTTATCTGCACCTCTGACTCCTCAACAAAATGGAGTGGTGGAAAGAAAGAATATAACCATTTTGGATGCAACAAGATCTATGATGATGGAAGCCAAATTGCCTCATATCTATAGGAGAGAAGTAGTGAGTACAATAGTCTACACATTCAACAAAGTTCACATCAAAGGTGAAACCGGTAAGACCCCTTATGAATTATGGTTTGGACATACACCTACTGTTAAATATTATAGAATTTTTTGAAGTAAATGCTATATAAAAACAGATGCTTCAATTGGAAAGTTTGATCCTAGATGTGATGAAGGGATATTTCTTGGTTATTCAATTCAAAGCAAAGCATATAGATGTTATAACAAAAGATTGCAAAAAATTGTGGAGAGTGCTAATGTGAAAGTGGATGAGCAGTACATAAATCACTCTATATCATATGATAGGAAATCGTCAGTTGAAATGGTCACAAATGAACCTGAAATGCCTCAACCAGTATAGGAAATTGAGATAGTTACACCGACACAATCACAAAATTCAACTGTGACTAATGATTAGACCAGTGAACTTGAAGTTCAAAAGACACCAAGGTATGTAAGATTAAATCATTCTGAAGATCAAATTATTGGACATAGGAACAAGGGAGTTATGACAAGAAGAAGATTGGCAAATGAAGAGGGATGTCTTATTTCTCAAGTTGAACCAGAAACTGTTATTGAAGCTTATAAGGATAAACATTGGTTAAAGGCCATGGAAGATGAATTAGATTAGATAGAGAAGAATGAAACTTGGACTTTAGTTCCCCGACCTAAAAATAAGAATGTTATTGGAACTAAACGAGTTTTTAGGAATAAACTGAATGAGAATGGTCAGGTTGTAAGAAACAAGGCTAGATTGGTTTGCAAAGGATATTCTCAAATGGAAGGAATTGATTATGGTGAGACATTTGCACCTGTAGCTAGAATTGAAGTTGTTAGACTATTTCTTCCTATGCAGCTTATAAGAACTATAAGGTTTATCAAATGGATGTTAAATATGCATTTTTGAATGGTGAACTTGAGGAAGAAGTATACATTAAGCAACTTGATGTATTTTCACTGACAAATGATAAAGATATGGTTTACAGATTGAAGAAAGCTTTATATGGTTTGAAATAGGCTCATAGAGCTTGGTATGCAAGGTTGGATAAATATCTTTTGAAGCTTGGTTTTACTAAAGGCAATGCTGATAGTAATTTATATTATAAGATCACTACTAAAGATATTCTAATTATTTAAGTATTTGTTGATGATATCATTTTTGGAGGAGAAGATAAATTGTGCATGGAATTTGCTAACAATATGAAGAATGCATTTGAAATGTCCAGGATTGGTGAGATGAAATTTTTCTTAGGTTTGCAGATTACTCAAACTGACAAAGGCATTTTTATCTATCAAACTAAGTATCTGAGGGAATTGTTGAAGAAGTTTGGTATGGATAATTCCAAACTAGTAAGTACTCCTATGGTGACAAGTGAGAAGTTATATCTCAAGGATACTTCTAAACTGGTAAATCCGAGAAGGTATAAGTCTATGATTGGTGGTCTATTATATTTGACTCAGACTAGACTGGATATTATGAATGCAGTAAGTATTGTTTCAAGATATCAAAGTAATCCTAAAGAAAATCATGAATGTGCAGTAAAAAGGATATTTTGGTATTTGCAAGGAACAACAGAATATGGTTTATGATATTCTAAAAATGATGATTTTACTTTATGTGCATATACCGACTTAGATTAAGAAGGAGATACTGATGACATGAAGAGCACTTCTGGTGGAGCTTTCTTTCTTGGAAATAAACTAGTTTCATGGATCAACAAAAAATAGTCATGTATTTCTTTATCTACTACAGAAGCTGAGTATGTTGCAGCAGAAACTAATTATACTCAAGTGTTGTGGATGAAGAAAATGTTGAAGGATATCAGGTTAATTGTAGTGAACTGGTAGCTATCTACTGTTATAGCTTTGTAGCTATTGACATGTCTAAGAATCCAATATTTCATTCTAAGACTAAGAATATATCAATAAAGTATAACTTTTTGAAGGAAAAGGTAGAAGGAAAGGAAGTCAAATTGGTTTATGTGAACACTAAAGAACAGATTGCAGATATATTCACTAAACCATTATCTAAGGAATCATTTAGGTATTTGAGAGACATGTTAGGGGTTTCCGCCCCTCCGACAGAGACTTGATTGATGTAGTTTGTCATCAGTCTAACATGCATTATTAGAGATATTACTCATTCCGGTACTGATGAGTGGTTCTACTACTCAGGGGGAGTAGTCGGCTTTGAGATTCAGAGGTTTATATTCTTACTTTGATATTTCTGTCAGATTTTTGGCATTGATGTCAAAGGGGGAGTGATAGTGGTGTGAAAAATAAATTCAGAGATATCATTCACAGGGGGAGAGTTATTGATATTCAGGAGATTGTTAGTTGTCTTCCACAAGGGGAGACTTGTTTGGGATTTCTTGGTACTTAGATGTTTTTCACATCTAGTGTTGCCATCAATGCCAAAGGGGGAGATTTTTGGCATTATGGATGAATCGATTATGTGTTGCATTGATGTTTTGTCATTGATGTCAACACTAGCTGTTATGGCTAGTTACCGACAGACAAGTTTTGGTTACCGGTAGAAGATCTAGTGTTACCGATAGAAGAGACTATCTGTTGGACACTTCCAACATGTTTGGATCTATGGAATGTGATTGGTTACATGTGGTACATGCTTCTGGAGCATGTCTTGGTCAGTGGTATTGACTTGGTAATCAGATGCTATCATACACTCTAGTAAACCCTTACCGGCCCTAGTTTAAGGCTCTACTGGTAGAGCTTTCACTAAGGAATCTTGACAGGATGCATAAGTGGTGTTGGTGCAACTTCTAGATGGATTTCAGGATGCTGAAGATGTTCTTTGATCATTCTTCAACTGCTTGTAGATATTTCTTTGGCGTGGTGGACCCATAATAGGTCTGGTACCTCTCTAGGTTATGGACTGGTATCATGATAATGTGTTCTCTACATGTTACCGAGATGTTTTGGGATGATTTGTGGATTTTTTATTGTTGTTTCGGTCTTAAGATGACATGGCATATCATTGTAATATGGATCTATGTAATGATATTATTGTAATATATTTTAGGTGGCCAACCTAATTGGTTTAGGTTTTAGGGTTGGTATAAAATGATGTAAGATCTCATTGTAGATTGTGGTATGGGAATGGATTAGGTGTTCGTGGTCTTGGAATGCAATATCATATACGAAGGAGATTTGGTCGATCATAGGTGATCAAATTGGGATTAAGGAAGAGGTCAAAGGCCTCTGGTATTAAGCTTAACCAGGACCATAATTAGGCATGGTAGATTCTATCTTTGGCAGTTCATTATTTTAGATTGTTGTCCATATATCTTGAGGTGGTTTTAACCTTTTTAGTTAGTGAGACTCTTTTGTAATGAGCAGTACGCTCTAGGTAGTGTGCCTTCCTACATGTGCATGCCCCTCATTGTATCACATACTTTTTGCAGAAGTATCATTTGACTGTGGGTAGGCTTCCCACCGTGGTTTTTCCCTTTTTGGGTTTTCTATGTACAAATCATGGTGTTATGTGGTATGGTTGCTTTGCATTGATTATCTATTTAATTGTTAAGTTGTATTGTTTACCGGTATCTGTTTATGCCCTACCAATACTTAATCTGGTAAAGGTTATTAAGTGGATTAAATATTATAATATGTTAACAATTGATTCACCTGCCCCTCTTAGTTGTTCACCGGTTATCCTAACACTTACTACATAGATCATCAGGGATCTTTACAACTCATTACAGATCATCATAGGAATCATTACAATCAATTACAAATCAATATCGACTATTGAATGATCATAAATTGTCACAGCAAGTCGATTTAGTACAAAGTCAAACCGTTAGCACATTCCGCTAAGCACTTAGCACATTCCCAAGAAATTCATTCTCCAAATGCACCAAAACATATTTCAAACTCATCACATGGTTTGTGCCGCGTTATCATCTATTGATATGATGAATCAATAAAGACCCGATTAACTACTAAGAGGGGGAAGGGTGAATCAATAGATAGAAAAAAAACTAAACTTTCACCAAACTTAATCCCAACTCATAAATCAATCACTGAACTAACCGGTTTAAACATTGTAACAAAAACTGTTACTACACTGTCAAGCTTATCGGTTGACTAACACATCAATGATGCAATGTAACAGATCTGTAACTTAGATACCTTTTATCCAAAACATCAAAACACTTTACTAACATTAGTAATAACTCATTTCAGATCACTTGAGATCATCTAAACATATATAAGTGGCTTTATCACTTAAACATATTAACCATATCAAAAACATATAATCACAAAATTATTCACCACTTGACATAATGATTTTTGACGTGGAAACCCAAATGGGAAAAACCATGGTGGGGATGAATACCAACAAGTATTCTGAACTCTTCTGGAGTTCGACCTGTTAGGAGCCAAGCCTTGTTAGAAGCTTTACAAAAAGGCAATACCATGTTAAAGGCAATACCATTCTAGGAGTAACCTAGATAGAGGATTTCAAATCCAAACTAATGGATCACCTAGTTAGAGGATTTAGAAAGCACCAAGCCTGTTAAAGCTTACCCGGTTAGGGGATTTAACTATTGTCATTGTTAGAGAACAACAGGGTCTTTGCTTGATCTAGTAATAGAACTATCTTTCTTAGTCAGATCCTTTTATGCTCCTATCTGCCTTCAAAACATTCTGTAGACACTCCTTCTAGTTCGGCAATAGTCTCGCTACCATACTTAACAAAATTGCCAACACTATTACAAAACAACTCATCAAATTTATAAAGAAATACAATAGGTCAGTAACACATTACAAAACCTAAGATCTCATAGATATTACAAATATATCGGTTCAAACATGATCGTTGGATTACATAGCAATCAATTGCACATTGTTCTAGCCAACCTCAACTGCTCTTGGATCACCGCACATTGGATCATGTAACTCATCATGCATTATTTACTTCATGCTATGCATATGCTCATTCCCAAGATAAAATAATTATCTCTACCTACCAAAACCACTTTGAAACTCATCGCATGCATCATGCATATGTGACATCTCTATCTTTGATCACCATTTGATCATAGATCATCATAACTAATTCACCAAGCTCCATCAGTTATGGTGGCATATCAACTGGTTAGGGTTATAGGTTGATCACTTTGCTTGAATAACAATACCAGTTTCCTTCACTGCTCAACTACCAGTTGCATAATTGCATCACTACTGGTTGCAATACAACTCCATTACCGGTTATTATTAACATCCATGACAACACTATAGTGCATCAATGAAATCTTCATGTAATGCCAACAATCTCCCCCTTTGACATTGATGACAATAGAAATATCAATACCCTTTTGATTGTAATGATTGAGAGTAATGCACATACATAGGTATAGGAATCCTAGTTTATATTTTTCATGTACTCTCCTTCAATTGTGTCTCCATGTCTTCAGCTGGTAACTGGCTACAATTCTTCTCATCACCAATCATACAGTTATTCTCCCCCTTTGACAACAATGCCAAAGTGGATACGAAAAACAACTCGGTAACAATTCCATGCTTCACCAATCTGCAAAAACAATCTGCAACTGGTTGCTTCCCCTGTGGAATATCTCCACTCTACACCAATCCTACTTTAATATTTTCAATAAGCTCTAGGACTGATGTCTTCCACATCTGCTTAACTGACCTCATGTAGGGGTATAGCCCCTAACTTACCTCTAAGATACTCAAAAGTAGCCTTAGGTAAAGGTTTAGTAAAGATATCCACTAGTTGCTTCTTAGTAGATATATGCTCCAATGACACATCTTTAATTTGCAATTTTTCTCTCAAGAAATGATATTTCATCTCAATATGCTTGGTTCGAGCATCAACACTGGGTTCTTTGAAATGTTTATTGCATTGGTGTTATCACATAAAATCCTTACTAGTTCTATAATCTTCAACTTAAACCTTCCAGAGTGTGTTTCATCCAGATTGCTTGGGTACAATTCATATACACTGCAACATAGTCAGCTTCAGCAGTTGACTGTGATATACAACTTTGTTTCTTGCTACTCTAGGATACAAGCCTTCCTCCAAGAAAGAATGCACCTTTGGTTTTACTCTTCCTGTCATCAACATTTTCTGTACAGTTTGCATCTGTATAGACTTTCAAATCAAAGTCACCAACATATGGATACCATAATCCATAATCAATTGTGTCTTTCAAATATTCTTTTAGTTGCTACCATGTGTGTCTCCTTAGGACTTTTCTGAAATCTGGCAACTAATCCAACTACATGAGCAACATCCAGTCTGCTATGAACAACATAATGTAGTTTCCCTATCATTGACCTATACTCCTTTTTGTCCACTAATGCAAAATCATCCTTCTTAGATAGTTTACAACCTATAACCATTGGTGTCCCAATTGGTTTATAGTCTCCCATTCCAAATGTCTTCAATACCTCTTTCACATATTTGGACTATGTGATAAAAATACCATTCTTCATCTGTTGAAGTTGCAAATCTATAAAGAATTTTAACTCTCCTGCCAGAGACATCTCAAATTCACTTTTCATCTCATTAGAAAAGTCATCACAAATGTCATCATTGCCTCCAAAAATAATATCATCCATAAATACCTCACTAACTAGTATCTTATCTCCTTTAGTCTTGAGATATATATTGTTGTCTTCACTGCTCCTCTGAAAACCTATCTTCACCAAGTGAGAATGTAACCTTTCATACCATGCCCTAGGTGCTTACTTCAAACCATATAGTTCCTTGTGTAGTTTTCACACCATATCCTTTGCTTCAGTCAAAGCATAAGCATCTAGTTGATCAATGTAGACTTCCTCTTCCAATATTCCATTTAGAAATTTTGACTTCACATCCATCTGATATACTTTGAATCCTCTATATGTTGCAAATGCAAGTAGATTCCTAACTCCTTTCAATCTTGCAACTGGTGCAAATTTATCGCCATAGTCTTCACCTTCTTCTTGTGCATAACGTTTGCATACCAGTTTGGCTTTATTTCTGACTACTACCTCATCTCCATTTAGTTTATTCCTGAATTACCCATTTTTTTCCTATCACATTCTTGTTCTCTGGTCTGGGTAATAGTGACCAAGTATTATTATTCTCAATCTAGTCAAGCTCTTCTTCCATAGCCTTTATCTAGTTATCATCTCCAAAATCTTCCTTTGTTGTCCCAGGCTCAATAGTGGAGATCATACAAGAATTCTCTCTAATTCTTCTTCTGGTTAACACACCAACATCTTTATCTCCAATAATCTAATTAGGATTATGATTGATTCTTACATACCTTGGAATAACATGATCATGGTCTTCAGGCTCTTCTTCTTCTTCACTTTCTTTATCTTCTGTAGAATCTACCTGTTTAGGTTGAACTGGTACTGCAGTATTCACTTCACCAACTTCTCGCTTCACTGATTCTGGTTCCAAAATTAGAATGTAAGGTTCATCTTCCTCCTTCTCCTTACTAGTTTCTCCTGAATCTTTAGGAAACTCATCAACTCAGACATTAGCACTTTCAATGATCTTCTTTGTCTGGTTGTTGTAACATTTGTAGGCTTTTCTCTTGGTGGAGTAACCAAGAAATATACCTTCATCACTCTTAGCATAAAACTTACCAACATAGTCACC
This sequence comes from Cryptomeria japonica, assembly GCF_030272615.1. NCBI lineage: Eukaryota > Viridiplantae > Streptophyta > Pinopsida > Cupressales > Cupressaceae > Cryptomeria > Cryptomeria japonica. The sequence continues at coordinate 265,882,428 of NC_081408.1, forward strand.
TCTCTTGATAGAACATCTACTACCAATAATCTTAAATTAACTAACATAAGGTGATCTACCATACCGGTACTCAGAAGGAGTTTTATCCTTACCTCTTTTAACCAGTATCCAGTTCATTGTTTAAACAATTGTGTTGACAACTTCTTTCCAAAGTGTCTTAGTTACACCTCCTTGTATTAGCATAGTCCTTGTAGCTTCAACAATTGACTAGATGTTCCTCTTTGCAATACCATTCTACTGTGGTGTCCTAGGTGCCGAAATCTGCCTCTTAATTCCATTGTCTTCACAGTATCTAGTTAATTCCTCAGAAGTAAATTCACCACCTTGATCAGTTCCTAAGCATTTAAGCTTTCTCCTTCTTTTTCAACCAAGGCTCTGAATTCCTTGAACTTGCTAAAGGCTTCTATTCCGTCCTTCAAAAATGTGTGCCACATCATTCTTGAGAAATCATCAGTAAAAATCATAAAATACCAATCACTTTGAATGATTCTAGTCCTTATTGGTCCACAAAGGTCATTATGAACCAAATCTAGCAAATGTTCAGTTGAGAAATATTTTCTCTTAAAGGTTGAGGATGTCACCTTTCCTAATTGGCATTCCTTACAGAGAGTATTCACCGGTTTGTCCAATTGAGGAAAACCTCTTACTGATTTGGACTTACTGACTTTTACAATGTTATCAAAGTTTACATGACAAAATCTCCGATGCCAAAGTCAACTATCTTCTACTTTTGCAATTAAACAATTGTTGACTTTAGAACTTAGGTGAAACAAGTTACCTCTTGTTTGCTTGCTAGTTGCGATCAATTTACCTTTGCTTCCATAGATTTTGCACATCCCATTCTTGAATTCCAGTGGATAACCTCTGTCATTGAGTTGACCAACACTCAAAAGATTGTGTTTCAATCCTTCAACCTAGTAGACATCATCTACACTACTCTTTCCATTGAAAGAGATGGTTCCCTTTCCTTTTACAATGCATGGTTAATCATTTACAAATCTCACAACACCTCCATCAAATTCCTTCAAAGCAAGAAACTTACTATGGTAATCGGTCATGTGGTGTGAACAACCACTATCTATAATCCAATCATCAAGACTATCCATGCGAGAGACTAAAGCCTTCTAATCTGATGTCTCTTCTTTAATGGAAACAAAGACAATGTCCTCATTTGCATCTTCTTCAGATTCCTCATCTGTAATTCCTCCATCCATAGCAATGAGACAATCTCTTTTGCCTTTTCTTTTGTACTTCTTATACTTCTCATGTTTTTGCTCATTATCTCCATTTAGACAGTTAGCAACAATATGTTTGATTCGGTTACATGCAAAACACTTCAACGGTAATTTACCTCTATACTTACCGGTACCTCTGGGTGACCATTTGACCAACAATGCTTCAAGCTCAATTAGATTGTCTTCATCATCAAATTCTCTACTGGAACTAGACTCATGACTGTAACTAGCTTCTCTGCTTTTTCTCATTGGTGGGTTTGAAACTGAAGCTCTAAATGCAGAATTTGATTTCTGAATACTTCCATCATAACCATTTAATTCAAAAGCAGTCAGTTTACCAATGATGGAGTCAAGAGTTACCTTTGATTTATAAATAGACTTGAGTTCCTGAATGACTGCAACTCGGATAGCGTAGAGCGATAGAAGGGTTCTCAACACCTTGCTAACCACTGTGGTATCTTCCACCATACCACAGACACTTTTGATCTCACTGACTATCTCCTTGATCCTCTAACCACACTGTTGAATGTTCTCTCCATCAGCCATCTGAATATCATCAAATTTACCTCTCAAACTCTCTTCTTTGGCAATCTTAACATGCTCATCACTGCTATAGATATCCTTAATTTTCCTCCACACTTCATAAGCAGTCTCCAATCCATGGACATCAACATACTCTCAATCAGAAAAGGAACTAATAATGGCCTCCAATGCTTGATTATTCTCCCGTTGCTCCTTCTTTTGATCATTTGACAAAATCCCACTAGGCAAGTTATATTTAGTAACAACATGTTTCCAATATTGGCTTCCTGGATTCTTGATATAGATCTTCATCCTATCACTCCAGATTCTATAGTTTTCCATATTGAACTTTGGACCTTCTTTCTTCATCATGTTCTCCTAGATCTTTACCTCAAGTTGTTAGGCTTAAACACAGGAGGACCTGAAATGCTCTGATACCGATTGATGATATGATGAATCAATAAGGATCCGGTCAACTATTGAGAGGGGGGGGGGTGAATCAATAGATAGAAAACAAACTAAAATTTCACCAAACTTAATCCCAACTCATAAATCAATCACTAAACTAACCGGTTTAAACACTATAACAAAAACTATTACTGCACTATCAAGCTTATCGATGATACAATGTTACAGATCTATAACTTAGATATCTTTTATACAAAACATCAAATTTTTTACTAACATCAGTAATAACTCATTTTAGATCACTTCCAATCATCTAAACATATCTAAGTGGCTTTATCAGTTAAACATATTAACTATATCAAAAACATATAATCACAAAATCATTCACCACTTGTCATAATGATTTTTGACATGGAACCCCAAATGGGAAAATACACGGTGGGGATGAATACCCACAAGTATTCTGAACTCTTCTAAAGTTTGCCCTATTAGGAGCCAAGCCTTGTTAGAAGATTTACAAAAATGTCCTGTTAAGAACAAATCCGGTTAAGGACCACCCGGTTAAGGGATTGACTATAATACCCTGTTAAAGGCAATACCATGCTAGGAGTAAAATCGATGGAGGATTTCAAATCCAAACTAATGGATCACCTGGTTAGAGGATTTAGAAAGCACCAATCCTATTAAATCTTACCCAGTTAGGGAATTTAACTTTTGTAATTATTAGAGAACAACAGGGTCTTTGCTTGATCTAGTAATAACACTATCTTGCTTAGTTAGATCCTTTTATGCTCCCATCTGCCTTCAAAACATTCTACAGACACTACTTTTAGTTCGGCAATAGTCTCACTACCACACTTAACAAAATTGCCAACACTATTACAAAACAACTCATCGACCTTATAAAGATATACAATAGGTCGGTAACACATCACAAAACCCAAGATCTCATAGAGATTACAAATATATCGGTTCAAACATGACCATTGGATTACATAGCAATTGACTACACATTGTTCTAGACAACCTTGGCTGCTCCTGGATCACTGCACATTGGATCCTATAACTCATCATGCATTATTCACTTCATGCTATGCATATGCTCATTCCCAAGATAAAATAGTTATCTCTAAGCGCCAAAACCACTTTGAAACTCATCATGTGCATCATGCATATGCAGCATCTCCATCTCTGATCACCATTTGATCATAGATCATCATAACCAATTCACCAAGCTCCATCGGTTAGGGTGGCATATCAATAGGTTAGGATTACCAGTTGATCACTCTTCTTGAATAACAATACTGGTTTCCTTCACTGCTCAACTACCGGTTGCATAACGACATCACTACTAGTTGCAATACAACTCCATTATCGATTATTATTGACATCAATGACAATACTATAGTTCATCAATGAAATCTTCATGCAATGCCAACATCATCAACACGTGAAATTCATGTAGATCACCACAAAACCAAAAATCATTACCGCTTAAGAGAATTCTTTACCAGTCCTTAAACCCTTCTTAAACCTTGACAAAACTTCATCAGAAATTCAAAATATGCCTTCCAATAACCATCATAGGATGCGGGTCTGGTTACATACTCAAATCCATCATAAAAGCTTATATATCAAACCACAAGTCACCAAACATCGTCAATCACTCGATTCCATCAAAACTTATCTACTTTAACGGTTAAGGTCCTAATTCACAGTCTTGCTGGTTAACTTTATCAAACTGTCAAACTCTTACTCCGGTAGAGAAAATCACCTAGCCAACAAGTCAATCACCAAAAATCAACTGTAAACATCTATTGGACCTCATTGCCATCAATGAAAATATAAATAACTGATCATGTCATCTTCCTCTACTAGTATAGTCATCCACCATCATCTCATCTTCATCAGCTATGCCAAACATGCCAACACCTACATCATAACATGTTAATCATATATATCCTAAATCATCTCATTAACATATCACATAGACATACATCCTACATCCATATAGATTAGTACATAAAAGAGGTATACATAATCCATATCACATCATTATGCATCCATTGTTGGCATGATTGGCATAACTAATGTAAATGAAAAATAATCACTGAACTGGTAAAGCACTATTTGTGATGACATTGTGATGAAGAGATTGAGATTGCATGATTAGATGAATTTGATAAGTTATTTGTGTTTTCATTGATGGTAATTTATGTTTACTATGTTGTATTTTGTCATCTAAGTCTTTTTGGTCTACCAGAAATGCCTTATCGGTATTGAAGACAGTGAAATGGGAATAAGGATCTTAACTGGTAAATGAGGAAATGTTTTGATTAGATATGGGAATTGGTGATGATTGAAGTGTTGCGGTTTGGAATGTGAGTTTGCATCATTGTAATATGTATCTGACTGAAACCACATCATGCTTTGATGACTGAAAGTCATGTTTATGATTTCTATTGTATTTTTGCTAGCGTTTAAGAACTGGTAAAGAATTCTCTTAACCAGTAATGATTTTTGGTTTGGCAGTGATCTACATAAAGTTCAAATGTTGATGATGACATGGCATAAACCGTGTAAAGTGTTTGAAAGATGTTTTGGCATGTTTGAAGAGTGAATTTCCTGGGAATATGCAAAGTGCTTAGCAGAGTGTTCTAAGGGTTTGAATTTGTATCAGATTGAGATACGATGATCATTTAATGATTGTAATTGATTTATAATTGATTGTAATGATTCATATGATGATAAATCATGATTTATAATGACTTGTAAAAGATCTATGATGATCTATGTTGTAAGTCTTAGGGTTTCGTAATGGACTAAGTTGAAAAGGTTATTTAGGTTAGTACAGTTGATGTTTGTTGTGTTGGTGGTTTTTGAGAAAAGTGTGAAGCTGAACCAGAGTGTGAGATCTACAAGAGTAGCAAATTTGGAGCAAGAATTAGATCTGATCAAGAAAGGAGTTAAGTACTATACCTAGATCATTCAATGATGTTCTCTAACAATTGCAATAGCCAAAATCCCTTAATCAAGTAGGTCCTAACATGCCTTACATTGTAAATCCCTTAACTGGGTAGCTCAACATCTAAGTGTTAAATCCTCTTATGAGGTTGATCCTAATAGATAAAATCTCCTAATAGGGTTCATCATCTACATCCCTTAACTGGGTGACTCCTAACATGGTCTACTCCTAACAGGGCATCTTTGTAAGTTTCTAACCGAGCTATGTTCCTAACATGGCACATTTTGAAAGAGTGCACAATTTTTGTGGGTACCAATTCCCACCGTGTTTTTTCCCTATTTGGGTTTCCATGTGAGAAACATGGTGTTCATATGGTGAATGTTTTTATGTGCTGTTTTGTTTTAATTTTAGTTTATACATGTTGATGAACACTTAATGAGTAGTTATGATAAATTGGTTTAACAGTTGGTTATCAGTGATTACCAGTAATGGTAAAGAGTTTTTTACTGGTTTATGATTGATTTGGTGAAGTTTTATGAGTTCAAGTTTTAAGTTTGAAATTGTTGTTAATATTGATTCACCCACCCCCTCTCAATATTAACTGGATCCTCTAAGATTAACAATTGGTATCAGAGCATTGGTCCTCTGTGAGCAGAAAGCTTAATAGCTTGAGGGAAAGATCCTGAAGAAAAATGATGAATAAGGAGGGTCTCAAGTTTACCAAGGAAAACTACCAGATATGGAAAGATTGGATGAAAATATACATTAAAGGATTGGGTGCTCAGTATTGGAATCATGTGATAAACAAGTATATTTCTCCTACTACCAAACCCTTGAAACTGGATGAGCTTAAAGAACAAAAAGAAAACATTCAAGCCTTGCAAGGAATTGTGAGTACTTTATCTGATTCTGAGTATATAGATGTTCATGGATTAGAAACTACATTTGAGGTATGGGAGAAATTAGAATTGATTTATGGAGGAGATGAACATGTACAAAGAGCAAAATAAAAAAGTTAAGAGGCAGATTTGATGACATGAAAATGGTTGATGGTGAGAGCATTGCACAATATAGTCAAAGGATTAAAGAAGTTGTAGGTGGTATTAAGAGTGCTGGTCGTAAGATTGATGATGATATTGTTGTTAGTAAAATGCTTAGAAATTTCCTACCATAATATGCTATTAGAGTTTCTACAATCCAAGAAATGAGATCTATTTCTAAAGATAAAGTCATTGTTGATTCTCTTATTGGAAAGTTGACTGAATTTGAGTTAAACAACTTTGATAATAGTGTTTCAAAACCGTTTGAATCTTCTTTTAAAGATTCTATAACCGATACATTTGTTAGGAATGGAAAGGATATTTGTCATAATAATGACTACAAGTCTAGTCATGGCGGTAGCAGATGTGAGGATGCTCTTCATCTGATGGAACTTGAGGCACTATTGGCTAAAATATTTCCTAGAGGCACCGGTAAGTATAAAGGTAAATTATCTTTGAAGTGTTTTTCCTCCAATAAGATTTGACACATTGCTGCAAATTGTCCTAACAGTGATAGAAAATAAAAGTTCGGAAATTTAAAGGAAAAGGATAGAAACATTGCTATGTTGTAGTGGATGAAGGTGTGACAGATGAAGAATAAGAAGAAGATGACAATGAGGAGATAGTGTTTGTTGATATGAAGGAAGATCTAAATGATGAGAAGGCATTGGTGTCTCACATGGATAGAAGTGATGAATGGGTAATAGATAGTGGTTGCTCACACCACATGACCGGTGATAGAAACAAGTTCTTATCCCTTGAAGAATTTGATGTCGGTGTGGTAAGGTTTGGTAACAACTCACCCTGCATAGTTAAAGGTAAAGGAACTATTTCATTAAATGGAAAAGTTAATGCAGATGATGTATTTTAGGTTGATGGATTAAAACATAACCTTTTGAGTGTTGGTCAATTAAATGATAAGGGATATCTTCTAGAACTTAAAAGTGGAGGGTATAGGATTCTTGGAAGTAATGGATGATTGATTACTACTAGAAAGCAGACAAGAGGTAATCTATTTCATCTAAATACTAATGTGAATAGTTGTTGGGTGGCAAATATTGAAGAGAACTAGGTATGGCATAAGAGGTTTTGTCATGTGAATTTTGACAATTTGATAAAGGTTAGTAAATCAAGTATTGTGAGAGGTTTTCCCCATCTTGTTAAACAAGATAATGTGTTATGTAAGGATTGTCAGATGGGTAAGATGACTTTTGTATCTTTCAAGAGTAAGTCTTTCTCTTCAGAAAATATTCTAAATTTTATTCATACCGATCTTTGTGGTCCTATGAGGTCTAATAGCTATTTTGGTGATATATAATTCATGGTTTTCACTGATGATTTTTCCAAGATGATGTGGGTAACTTTTCTAAGAGAAAAGTGTGAGGCATTCAGTAAATTCAAAGCATTCAAAGCTTTAGTTGAGAAATAAATCGAGAATAACTTGAAATGTTTGAGAGCTGAACAGGGAGGAGAATTTATTTTTGATGAGTTTGTGAAGTTCTGTGATGAACAAGGAATCAAGAGGTAGATTTCAGCTCCTAGAACTTGGCAACAAAATGGAATGGCAGAGAGAGTGAATAGAACAATTGTTGAAGCTACTAGAACCATGTTGGTTCAAGGTGAAGTACCAAAAATGTTTTGGAGAGAAGCAGTTAGTACTGTTGTTTACACTTTGAACCGGGTACTTGTCAAGAGAGGTAACAATAAAACACCTTATGAATTATGGCATGGAAAGACTCCTAATGTAAGTTATTTAAAAAAATTGGGATTAAATGTTTCATTAAACATGATGATTTAACTAGAAAGTTTGATGCAAAGTGTGATGAAGGTATTTTTCTTGGTTACTCTACAAAGAGTAAGGCTTTCAAATGTTATAACAAGAGAACAAAAAGGATCATTTAGAGTATAAATGTGAAGGTAGATGAAATCTTTGATAAATTTGATAAGACCAACAAATCTGAACCTGAGAAAGATGAAGAAAAACTTGTGTTTATTGAATTGGAAGTACAAAAGAATGATGAGCAAAAAAATGCAAAAATAGGTGCTCAACCGGTAAATGAGGAAAGCGATGAAGAAGATGAAGAACATGAAGCATAAGTCACAACACCAGAATAAATAATACCAAGATATGTCAGATTGAATCACTCAGAAGAACAAATTATGATGAAAATGCTAGTGTACAAACAAGAAGGAAAATCAGAGAAAACTCATGTGATTTCTACTATTGAGCCTAAAATAGTAAGAGAGGCATTGAAGGATGATGATTAGATTAATGTTATGAATGAGGAATTGGATCAGATAGAGAAGAATAAGACATGGACACTTGTTCCCAAACCGGAAGACAAGAATGTGATTAGCACTAAATGGGTCTTTAGAAACAAGTTGAATGAAGAAGGCAAGGTTGTGAGGAATAATGCAATGTTGGTATGTAAAGGATATATACAAGAAGAAGGAGAAGATTATGGAGAAACCTTTACACCAGTGGAAATATTGGAAGGAGTAAGAATGTTAACTACTTATGCTGCATTTAAAGGCTTTAAGGTCTACCAAATGAATGTTAAATCTAGTTTTCTTAATGGCATCCTTGAGGAAGAAGTGTACATAGAACAACCAGATGGATTTTATTTGTCTAAGGATAAAGATATAGTTTGCAAGTTACATAAGGCACTGTATGGATTGAAGCAGGCACTGAGAGCATGGTTTGAAAGATTGCATGCACACCCGATCAAGATAGGATTCCAGCATACCAGTGATGACAATAACATATATCTTAAGACTGATGGAGACAGAGTGTTGATATCTTAAGTATTTGTAGATGATATAATTTTTGGAGGTGATGATGATTTATATATGGATTTAGCTGAGGAGATGAAATAATTTGAGATGTCTCTTATTGGTGAGATTAATTTTTTTATTGGGTTGTAGGTCTAGTAATTGGATGGTCGAATATTTATCTATCAGAGAAAGTATGTAAAGGAAGTGTTGAAAACATTTGGCATGGAGGATTGTATACCAGTTGGTACTCGGATGGTGACAAGTTGTAAATTATCTAAATAGGATGATTCACCTTCTATTGATGAAAAAGAATACAGGTCCATGATTGCTAAGTTGATTGGTAAGTTGCATTATGTTGTTCACAATAGGCCTGATATTGCACATGCTATTGGTTTGGTTGCTACATTTCAGAAGGATCCCAAGGAGACTCACTTGGTAGCGGTGAAAAGAATATTCCGATACTTGAAAGGCACATTAGATTATGGCCTATGGTATCCTTATCAAAATGATTTTTCTTTGGAAGTATTTATTGATGCAGATTGGGCAGGAAACATTGATGACCGGAAAAGCACTACCGATGGAGCTTTTCTTCTTGGAGGTAGATTGGTTTCTTGGACAAGTAAGAAGAAAAAATGTGTATCACAATCAACAATAGAGGCAGAGTATGTTGCAACATCATAGAATTACACATAGGCAATCTAGATGAGACGTGTGTTAGAAGGTTTTAAACTTGATATGTCTGAATTGGTAACTATTTATTGTGACAATACAAGTACAATTAGTATTTCAAAAAATCCTATGTTACATGCAAGGAAAAAGCGCATACAATTGAAATATCACTTTCTAAGGAAGAGAGTACATGAAAAACAAGTCAGAATGGAGTAAGTGACAAGCAAAGAGCAGCCAATAGACATTTACATAAAACCTTTTCCGAAGACTACCTTTGAGTACCTCAGAGGTAAATTAGGGGTCAAATCCCTACACAAGAAAAACTAGGATGCAAGAGATCATCAATCCAGTATGCTTATTGAACATTTTTCACTATGGATTGATGAAATGGTGGCTACTTCGCAGGGAGAGAAAATTAGATGAGATTTGTAGAGATGTTGAAGACAACAACATATTTGATGACCAGTGATGCATATGCACCTTTGGCATTGCTATCAAAGGGGGAGAAGAAATATATTAGCATAAGGAAGACAAGATATGTAACAGAAAGGGAGAGAAGAAATGAAGATTTAGTTCCAAGTGGAGAAGAGAAGAACCAATAGAAGAGTAAAGTGCAACAGAGTTGAGCAACATGATTTTAGTTGAATATGTTGGTGTTGCCATCAATGCCAAAGGGGGAGAATGTTGGCATGATTGGCATAATTGATGTAGATGAAGAATGATGATTGAACTGGTAAAGGACTATTTGTGATGACATTGTGATGAAGAGATTGAGATTGCATGATTGGTATAATTGATGTAGATGAAGAATGATACTTGAACCGATAAAGGACTATTTGTGATGAAATTGTGATGAAGAGATTGAGATTGCATGATTGGATGACTTTGATTAGTTATTTGTGTTGTCATTGATGGCAACTAATGTTTACTATGTTGTATTTTTTCATATAAGTCTTTTTGGTCTACTGGAAATGCCTTATCAGTATTGAAGACAGTGGATTGGGAATTAGGACCTTAACCGATAAATGAGGAAATGTTTTGATTAGATCTGGCGATTGATGACGATTGAAGTGTTGTGGCCTGGAATGTGAGTTTGCATCATTGTAATATGTATCTATCTGGAACCGCATCATACGTTGATGACCAAAAGTCATGTTTATGATTTCTGTTGTATTTTTGCTAGGGTTTAAGAAGGATTTAAGGACTAGTAAAGAATTCTCTTAACCGGTAATGATTTTTGGTTTGGTGGTGATCTACATCGAGTTCAAATATTGGTGATGATGTGGCATAAACCATGTGAAGTGTTTGAAAGATGTTTTGGCATGTTTGGAGAGAAAATTTCTTGGGAATATGCAAAGTGCTCAGTGAAGTGTTCTAAGGGTTTGACTTTGTATCAGATCGAGATGCGATGATCATTCAATAGTTGTAATTAATTTATAATTGATCATAATGATCTATATGATGATCTGTAATGAGTTATAAAATATCTGTGATGATCTATGTTGTAAGTCTTAGGGTTTTGTAACTGACTTAGTTGAAAAGGATATTTAGGTCGGTAAAGTTGATGTTTGTTGTGTCGATGGTTTTTGATAAAAGTATGAAGCCGAACTAGAGTATGAGATCTACAAGAGTGTAGCAGTAAGAATTGGATCTGATCAAGCAAGAAATTAAGTGCTATACCTAGATTATTCACTGTTGTTCTCTAAAAATTGCAACAGTCAAAATCCCTGAACCGGGTAGGTCCTAACATGCCTTACATTGTAAATCCCTTAACAAGGTAGCTCAACATCTGAGTGTTAAATCCTCTTGCAAGGTTGATCCTAATAGGTCAAAGCTACTAATAGGGCTCATCATCTAAATCCCTTAACCGGGTGAATCCTAATAGGGAATCTTTGTAAGCTTCTAACTGGGCTAGGATCCTAACAGGGTGCATTCCGAAAGAGTGCACAATTTTTGTGGGTACCAATTCCCACCGTGGTTTTTCCCTATTTGGGTTTCCACGTGAAAAACATGGTGTTCATATGGTGAATATTTTTATGTGTTGTTATGTTTTACTTTCAGTTTATGCATGTTGATGAACACTTATGAGCAATTCTGATAAACCGGTTTAATAGTTGGTTATCAGTGATTACCGGTAATGGTAAAGAGTTTATTACTGGTTTATGATTGATTTGGTGAAGTTTTATAAGTTCAAGTTTTAAGTTTGAAATTGTTGTTAATACTAATTCACCCCTTGTTAGTATTAACTGGATCCTCTAAGATTAACATCCATCATGATCAAAATCATACATGTAAAATAAGACATATATCATCAATGCATAATCATATAAAAATAACATCATTAGATAGAATAAATCATAGCATGCATCATACATACTCCATTATATAAAGCCATGCATAACATCATGAATCATTTCACATAAACATCATTCATATAGAGTAAACCATCATCATCATATAGTATCACATAGAATCATCATAAGAATAATAGAATCATATCACATATAATCATCATGCATATAATCATCACATAGAACCATCATAAAATCACATAAGCACATGCAAATAACCAGTACAAGGAATAGGTATCATCTCATATATCTCTAAAAATAATAATGTGTCATGATACAATTGTCTCAAAATATCATAAAGGCTACAAATATCACTTGTAGCTGTCTCCATCATCATACAAAATGAACTAATACAAAAAAATGGACTCAAGAGAGCTATGATGAACTCTCACCCTCTAGATCTAATGGTATGTGTAGTCTCTAAGCTCTTGATGATGGCCCAATCCCTCCAAAGCCTATAGTTGTCTCTACCCTTGGAGGTCCTATGCCACCCCCTCTCTTTGACCTTTGTCTCCTATTGTAATGGTGAAAAAATAGGGTTTCCACCATTCTATGGAAGAAATCACTAGTTTAATGACTTGGGGACCATTACATTAGGGAAAGAGGAATTAGATAGATCTAAATCCTATAGATCTAGATTTTGATATGATTCTAGGGGTGTTGAATGTGACCTCTTCTTTCCCTTGAGTTGAATTAATTTACTGAAGATGCTGAAATTGGGGTCAATATGTTAAAATTGATGTAAGGGTAAGTGCAAGGTAATGGGTCACAAATTGGCAGAAGTTCGTGCATTGGAAAATGCGCTCTTATAAATGGGGGCCCATTTTCCAAAAATGGGGGCCCCCCAAGACAAAAAGTAACGGGGGCCTGAGGCGAAACTAGATGGACCCCATTTTGTTCTTAAATGGGGGCCCGCTTGAAAACAAAACGGGGGCCCGTTTTTAAAACCATTTTTACCCCTTTTTTCCAGGGAACATTTTTTCATTTTCACCTGCAACTGAAGTGAGAAAAGGAGATAAAAAATGGGCCCCTATGTTGTGGACTCCATTTCAAGCCTCCACCACTATCCTAGGTACACATTCGATCATCCATTTTCACATTTTGTAATTTTCTTGTATATTTTTCCTATTTTTTGAATATTATTTAAGTTTTTTTGGTTTTTTTTTTTAAAGTAGCCTATAAGTAAATTTGTTTTTACATTTTTTAAATTCTTAATTTTGATCTGAAATATTCTTCAACAGTTAACCCTAAACCCTAAACCAAAATCAACAAATTTACAAATCAAAACCAAATCTAGATTGTTAACAAAACAAAATATCAAATTTACAAGATACAAGATATAATCGAAACTAAATGGAAAACAAAACAAAACTGAAATTACTGAAAACTACTGAGACAACAAGAGACTTTACTTGTAGTAAGATTTGATCCACTATAGTAAATTTCAATTCATCTTTCAATATTGAATTTGTGAGACTTGGGTTAAATGTTTCTAGGAATTAGTTTTTTAGGTATTGGGCCTTCCAACCAATAAATGGAAAAATTTAACCACTTCTATCAAGCCACCATTCCAATTATTTAAATTGAACATATGTACTAAAATTATTCTTAATACTCATTAGGCAATGCAAAAGTTACCACTATTAGTTATTGGTACCTTTATAGTACCTTGGATCATTTTTAGGTGACCATGTGGCCTTTTGGGCTATTCTAGTGGGTTATGGGAAGTCAAAAAAATAGGAAGGAGAGATACATTTTAAATTTCATGGATTAGACAAAATCCATAATTAAAACCACAATTTGAGCTACTGGACAGTGGGGTAACTAAAAATTCATTTTAGAAGAGGGAAATCCAAATGTATAACCTTAAGTAATTAACATTACGAGCTTCAAATTTCAGATATCAAAGTTTAGGCTTAGGTTTATGCCATGACATGACATAAAGGTCCTATTATGTCCTATTATGCCATGCCATGGTATGATAGGACCAATTAATGGCATAATAGGACACATTATGTCATGATGGCGTAATATGTCCTATTATGCCATGACATTGCATAGTAGGTCCATAGTTGGTCCTATTATATCATTTAGTGGCATAATAGGACCTATTATGCCATGACGGCATAATAAGTCCTATTATGCCATGACATTTCATAATACATAATAGGACCTATTAAGCCATGACATGACATGATTTTCTCAAATTGCCAACTTCATCATCTAATTCATCTCCAACACTGATGTACTAATTCAACATGTTTACTTAGTATGATAGGACCAATTATGGACCTATTATGCCATGCCATGACTTAATAGGACCTATTATATCATGTCATAGCATAATAGGACCTATTATGCCATGACGACATAATAAGTCCTATTATGCCATGACATTGCATGGCATAATAGGTCCATAATAGGACCTATTAAGCCATTACATGACATGATTATCTCAAATTGCCAACTTCATCATCTAATTCATCTCCGACACTGAAGTACTAATTCAACATGTTTACTTAGTATGATAGGACCAATTATGGACCTATTATGCCATGACTACATAATAAGTCCTATTATGCCATGACATTGCATAATAGTCATGGCATAATAGGTCCATAATAGGACCTATTAAGCCATGACATGACATGATTTTATCGAATTGCCAACTTCATCATCTAATTCATCTCCAACATTGAAGTGCTAATTCAACATGTTTACTTAGTAAATGACCACTTAGAGAGGTTACCATCTAATATATTAGTACTATTCCAACACAAAGTACTAATTCAACATGTTTACCAGAATTGTGACTAATTATTTATTATATAAATTACTTTATATATGTTGATCTTATTTTACTTTTTTTACAAGTTCATGTATGGAATATTTTATATTGATTTTAATAGTTGATGCATTTTACAAGAAATGAATGCATTAAATTGAATATATAATAGATTTATGAAGTTTCAATGAAAGTTTGTATTAAGTTTTGTGTGCAAATTTTATATTTAAAGCTTCAATAGTATGTACATGTATATTTTTTTAAGTTAAATATTATATTATAATTCATGTGTATCTCATTCAATAACATAAAAATGTTACTATTTATAAATGTTTTTTTTAAAACTAAAATAGATTCTTCTTTATCATAGAGTTGTATATAATTCATGTATATCTTTATATATGTAGGAGCTCTTTGTTATGATGGATGTCTTTGACATAGATGAATTTTTAGGTGAGAATCATCCACCGCAACCCCCTCCTCCTCCACCTCCACCTCCACCTCCACCCCCTAGATTAGATGAAATCCGTTTAAGAGAAAAAATTAATGAAAACCTACTAGTTATTGAATAAAATATCACTTCAATCCAAAATGAACCAATCACCACCCCCCCCCCCCCCCATCTTCTAGAGTTTGCCAAATCAATGCAAACTTTTGTTGAGTCAGTTAGATCAGTTGATTCTCAACTAGATCAATTTCATAGATGACGACAAGAGTTGCATGATTTTTATGCTGATGGATTAACTTATTGGCAAATCACTGATCTTAGAATAACCAAAGCTCATTTATGTCCATATTTTACTAACCCAAAATATGAGAACCAATGCAACCTAGCCAGAAAAGAATTTCAATTAGGTGGTGTGATCATCCACAAATGGCTAGACACTTTTGGGATAGATGGTGGATGGTTTTTGATTATACACCACATCGTAATTATTAGATCCCTTTATATTTTTTCAAGAAATTATACTATGAGTTTGTAATGCACCAAAAACCAAATTATTTTGATATTAAGTCATCCCAAGCTATTGGTCATGGAATGCCACAACATAGATTAGGGGCACACAGTAATAATCCCCTACCCGATCCACCCATGGTTCCACTTGTTGCTCCATCGATTCTTGCAGATGTGCAGAATACATCATTCATTTCAACATTATATGCTTTGACTTCCATCACAAGTAACTTGAGTGAGCAAGCTGCACACATGACATTCACTCCTCGATTGATGCCACATATGTGTACGAGTTGTCATTAGATGTGTGTAGGTCCTATTGTTGATCCAAAATCCGCTTCAGTTGTAGCTGAGCATGATGCAGTAGATAATACTATGATGACATCATATATGGATTTTCTTTTCTCCGATGATCATCTTGAGAAGGTATAGATATATATACGTGTACATGTAAATATAATACTTCATTAAATATAGGTATAAAGTAAGTGCATGTCTTTTTTTTAATACAATCTAATACTTCATTAAATAAATTTGGTTTATGTAGATAAGGACTACACCAAATGTTTGAGTCAATATTGCATCTACTCTTACACAACTTAGCACACCTTTTGGGGTATAGTATCAATTTTTATCTAGAAATTGTACTAGCTTTTAAAGTTAATATGTTATCATCATATACTATATAGATTTTCATGTTGATACATTGAATGCTTCTTTTTCCAGGCTTTAGGTCATGAGGGACCTTCTACATCACATCAAGAAGAGGGTGTGACAACTGTGACACCATCTATTGTATGTATCTTAGAATTCATAATTAAATATGTTCTTACAACATTGTAACTTAACTTGAAATTATTTAATACACACATATATATGTTCAATAAATATGATTTCATTAAATGCATGTTTGTAGGTGGACACTACTATCAGGATAGGTTATCCTCATCATTTTTATCAGAGTCAATTTGAACGCACATCGACATCCTTTGAGGTCTTAATATGTAATTAATACTTAATTTGACCTTATTTTGACTCTTAAATTGACATTTAATTGGACACTTTGAATTTGACCTTGTACAGGACTTAGCTAGCACTACATTTGGCGTTGATTTCAATGTACATACATGTCAAGATGCACAAGATACTGCTAGAGGAGATGAGCAACCTTATGTACGTGATATTTTATTATATGATTATTTAATCAAAATATAAATGTTCATTTTTATTTAATAAAAAAATAAACACGTGTATGTGCTCATGTTCATTATATCATGTTTCTTATCTTGTATATAGGATGACACAACTCCTAAGCATTTAGTACATGTAGAACAAGTTATTGGAGTTGATGTGCACATGCATACTGTGGTAAGTTTGTAACTTAATTTATGAAATCCAACTGTATTTGATAAATTATTATCTTTTAATAGTTAATCAAGTATTTTGATATTATTTTTTCCTTTTACAACATGAGATGGGTGGATCTAGTCCACGTCCCGGAGAGAAGAGACCATGAGATGTTATTGATGATAACACTTAGATTTTACTATTTATTTGGCTCTGATATGATGTGCATGTACTATTTTATATGATATGTACTTTTTTATGGACTTTACACATT
The DNA here is from genome assembly GCF_030272615.1 of Cryptomeria japonica. NCBI lineage: Eukaryota > Viridiplantae > Streptophyta > Pinopsida > Cupressales > Cupressaceae > Cryptomeria > Cryptomeria japonica. The sequence continues at coordinate 265,899,754 of NC_081408.1, forward strand.
TGTTTACACATGTACTTATTTTTTAACATTGTATATATTGTCTTGAATGTGCACATACTTTATATATATGGATAGTTGCATAATAGGATTAGATCATATATATTTTTTGGACTACATATAAATGCACATTAGATATTATGTGGAATTCATCATGTTACGATCCAAATATATATGGATTATGTGGACTTGAAATTTTATTTATGGAACTTGTGCTTAAATAACTTTATATGGATTATGTGGACTTGAAATTTTCTTTATGGAGTTTTATTTAAATAACTTGTGATTAGATAAAATAAAGGTGTACATCGTGAACTAACAATGATGATAAGACCAAAGTATCAAAACATATCTTATAATTATAACATATAGATATGCAAAATATATAATCAAATATATAATTACCATTACAATAATAATGATGATTTAAGAGAAAAGTATCAACAATGATGATAAGAGCAAAGTGTAAGGAACAAAGTAGGTGGTATGGTGGGGTCCAATAAGTAGAACCAGTGTGCTATGTATGAAATTAAATTTACCCCATAGAATATATAATATATTGAATAGAACTTGATTAAAACATAATTATCTCATTCATAAATTTGACCAATAGTCTCTCATTTATGTATATTACACAAAGTGTAATTAAGTAGACCTATCTAAAATCTTTGACTTCATCTCCTAATGGATCTGCAAAAAAAAAACATATCGTATTAAATACACAATAATAATTCAACATTCAAGTGCAAGAATATTACTTTACTCAAGTAAAGTTTAAAAATTTAACCTTGAACAAAATTGTAAAAGCACAAATAATAGAATTCATTGATGCCATGTACATGTGGAAGACCTGAAATAAAATAAAAAATAGTCTATTTAAATTATAATAATAAGGATATATCTTTCAAAATACAACATAAAGTATGCACAAACAGTAGTAGTCATTTAGGCCAAGTCTACTCTAAGAGACTTGAAAAAAATATACATATGATTAGTTTTTATAATGAGGATGCATTCAATTTAAAATACAACATAAAGCCTACATCACGACTCTTCAAAGGGAGTTTCCTTAAGGGTACAAAACTAAATAAATTACTTGCAATTATTCGAAATGAAACATAAAGTATGCACAAATAACTTGGTTTTCATTGATGCCTTCTACTTGTGGTAGACCTGAAACAAAATTACTAGATTAGATTTTATAATTAGGATGCATGATTTAAAATGTTATATAAAATATACATCATGAATTTTAAAAGGGAGGTGGATTAAGGGTTCAAATTATAACTTACTTGTATATATTCATTCTGTTATACCATCTGGATCCTCTCTCTTTAGCAAAGCATCTATAATTGTCTCGTGCTCTTCCATAGAGAGAGTCCATAATTGTTTATTAGCAGGTCTGCCACGATATCTATCCAATTTTATATTAGTTGCCACTACCAAATGCGAGTAATGTATAATCTTCTTCTCTAATTCATAATCTTTAAACATGGGCAATCCATTCTTTCTTGTTATATATTTGCATAGCCAAGTGCCAACAACAACCACAGATCCTGTTGGATAGTCATAACCATCATCATCTACTCGAGGAGTGGTTAGCTTATGTTTTGGCTCTACACATCGAGCCAACCAATACTCTGTCCCCTCTTCATTATCCTCTAGTGCAACAACAACATAGACATGTCCTGTGCACACAACAATTTTATTTTAATATTTAATGAGATATAAAAACAAAAATATACACTAGAAGATTTCATATATGTACTATTTAATAAATAAATAAAAATTTCAAAAACAATTTTACGTTGTTGTATTTAAGATCTAAATGCGATCATAGTCATTTGATGCAAACATCTGATCCATATCTTCATTAGTTCTTTCATGTGGATCATTTGCATCTATGGGTGTCGATGATCTTTGTTGCCATTCTTCAACCCATTCTTTATTCTCACAAAATTCCCAATCTCTGGAAACACAAAACTGACAAAAGCAAGCAAGCTCCCTTGTGAATATAGTCCATGTGTTTGAATTAGAACTCTTAAACGAATTCCATTTAGCTGATCCAATGATGGTATTACAATCATGCCGAATAGGAATACTATCTTCCTCTACCAACCAGAAGAAACGTTGAATTGTAGAGTTGATCCTTTTGACAACTTTGAATTGCATCAATCTACAACTGCACGAGCATCTTTGAATTTCACTGCATTCTTAAATTTCAATTGTTCTCTAGCAAGAGCTCTTTTTATATAGGCACCAACTCCATCATGTTCCCCTTACCATGTCCTGCTTCAAAAAAACTCCATAAATGTTGGACATTGGTTTTTTTGTGAACTCTGCATAGCCAATAAAACATTCTTGCATTTTTGAATTGTCCAGTGTAGTTATCTGACCATATCATATGTTGTTTCATGTCAATTTCTCTTTCCTTAAGATTATCATGAAATACCTCAAAGCAATGCTGAACAAACTCCGACGAGTGTAATCAATTATCACTAACATAGAAACGATACTCCCTCAAAAATTTTCTATTATCTTTTGTACTGTCACAGTCATGTCTATATATGATGTGCATAAATATGGCCACTTGCACTGAGTTGTAGTATTGTGATTGAGTTTCCTCTTACGGTTTAGAGTATAATTTTCTACAAAATCCACAACTGATACTATTGTTCCAATTGGAAATGTGTTCTTGCATAGGCGAAATTGTCCATCAAGCCATCGGGCATTTTGGGAATGTTTCACATATTTTGGAAAAATATAACTTTTAAACTCACTTATAAATGTATTCACACTATTCTATTTTGTAATCAATTCTAAATGTTTTCCCATCTTTCCATCCTTTAAAGGGTATTCTATATTTTTAAATCTCCTAACATCAACCATTTTTTGTCAAAACTCAGATGAAACATGTTCATGCAAACATTCACTATCAAAGAATAGTTCCACATAAATTGCAAAGGCCATAAATGCATGAACTGGAAAGAAATAATTGCTCATTAGGTGGTTTACAAAATAAACTTGCAATAAAATCTTTTATAGTTTCAGGTGGAACATAAACACCACAATCCTGCACAAGATCATTACCATGCAACATACAATGTATATATCGAAAAACATCATAATAGTAACGAAACTGAACATGAGTTTTACAACAACAAGATATTCTTTTTTTATTGATTTTAACATACCAGGGTTTGAATTTTTCAAATGATCTTTGACTAATTCGTAAATTCATTAACATAGATTCATCATGAAATTTTTTAAAGAATTCAATTTAAGTCATGTCAAGAAGATGTTTTGGATGAGGATCACGAATTTTTGATCCCTCCCTTAACTTTAAAACATCTCTAGGATTTGATGAAACTCTAGTGTTATCATGCCAAAATTTTGCGATTAATTGTTTAGTTTCATCATTTAATTTCATGTCTGACCTTTGAAGTCTACCACTAAAACTCCAACAATGGTTTCGTGGATCAATTTAAATTGTGTCTCTTCTTTTGGCTACTCTTGACAAGGTTCTACGATGTAAGTTTAAATAGCCACTTATATCACTTAACATTCTTTTACTAACAATTATTTTGTCAACTATAGTAGTTGTTATAACTCTACATGCTGCATTCTTATCTTTAGATAGACTTGTTTTTCCGATAGAATCGACAACACTGGCAATAATAGATACAACTTGCTTATATGATTCATCTTTTCTTTTTGGTTTTGCATAAATACCTATTTTTTTCATGACTTTACACATTTTTAACATTTTAATTAATTGTAGCGATCTACAACTTTTTACCCTAAGAAATTGATACTAGATAGATATGTTATTAGTTCTAGAATGCATGAATAGATTATTTAAAATATTGATGGCACTTGTATTATCACACAGAATATGAATGGGCCCATCACATGTTACCTTGATGTCATTTAACATTTTCTTTATCCAAAACACTTAGGTGCAAAAAGATATTGATACTATATACTCTTCTTTTGCTATAGATAGGGATAGTAAGTCCCACTTCTTACTGAATCATGAGACTAATATAATTATGAGGAAGAAGGCTCCAATAGTTGTGCTTCTTCTATCATTAATATTACCATTCAAATTACCATTAGTATAAGCACTTAACTCAAACTCGTTAAATATCCAAAAGATGTTCACTCCAGGAGGGCTCACTTCCCAGAAAGGTTTACTGCCCAAAAAGGCTCACTGTTGATGATAGAAAGATACAAAAGAAAATCCACCATTAAAAAAAAGTCTACACTATCGAAAATGCTTTCGGTAACTATCCACAACATGCTTCACAACAAAAAATGGATTCTTTCAATCTTGCATATCTTCAACACAATTAGCCATTCACAAAAATGCCACATGAACTCATCTAGATCATACACATACATTGCTGTCCCCCCCCAAAAAAATCTCCCAAGTTGGCCAAGACAAAGATCTAAACTAGGTCAATACTAAACATCTTAGTGGTGGGAAGGAATGAGAAATAGCTCACATTGCAATGTTCCACATAGAACATATCAACACGTTACACATATTACCAATATAGACACAAAACAAAACTGTTGTTACACACCCTTGACTTCCGGATCAAGATGGACCCAAAAATAGTACTAAGTAACAATGATACTATTGCAATAGGTTATTTGATGAATTTATTTGTGTTGTCATTGATGGAAACCATGTTTTTTTTAGTCATCTAGGTCATCTAGACCAATCCATATAGCCTAACCGGTAGTGGAATTAGTTAGACAGAAAAACTGCTAAGTTGCTAACAACCGGTAAGCAGGAACAAAGCGGTGATCAAGCAACCGGTATGGATTATTGGAGAAGAGTTAGACATTGCTATTTTATTGGAGTGTTGAAGAAAGGAACATGCACCTATGTTCCAAACCACATCAGAAAATTTAGTGTATTGAGCGAGTTATGATAGATTTTCCAGTCACAGTCAACAAGAACAAAGAACTAGTATAGCAGAGTTAGTCTGATCAATAACTGATAGACTTAATGTTATGTTTTTAAATTATGAATTATTTGGCCAGCATGAGAGAAGTGTAATGAGCGGAAAAATATAAAAGGTGACTAGATTAAATGAACCTAGGGAATTGTTTCAAGTTTCTTAGCTGACCTAATAGAGTTCTTTATAAGGAGAGGTAAATTGTATGATTTCATAGATCAAGAGTGAGAATTTGATCGTATGATGGAAGAAGAAGTTAGGGTTTGATATTTAGTCGGTGATAGAAGATGAGAAGAAGTGGATCTAATAAGGCATAGAGGTGCTAACTTAAGATCAGTTGAACTTGTTGTCTTCCTAACAGTTGTAGCAAGAAAATTCTCTAACAAGGTCACTCCTAACAGGGTGTGGTAGGATCCTAGCAGGTCTGAAGGTGAAATCCTCTAACTGGGTGACACATTAGCTTGTGTTTGTAAATCCTAGTAATGTGGGTAGCTCCTAATAGGGATGGGTCATAAAAATACTTAATGTATAGCTCTTAACTGGGCTAAAACACTCTTAACCGGGTGTGCCCCTAACAGGGTGGTTGTATGAGCTTAACTGGTTAGATCTCTATACTACAGTTAGAATATCTTTGTGGGTACTAATTCCCATTGTGGTTTTTCCCATTTGGGTTTCCATGTGAAAAATCACTGTGTTATGGTTTGCATGCTTTGTTGGATGTTTGCTTATGTGGTTATATTTCTTGCATGTTTATTGATTTTCAAGTTGGTGAAAGTTGTTATCAGATTGTTCTAATGTTTTTGCTTGCATTGATTCACCCCCCATCACCTCTAAGTGCCTTATAAGTTTATCAATTGGTATCAGAGCCTAATTCCCTTAAGGATTAATCTCTTGAGAAGGATCTCTAAGGCTAACATGGGGGAAGGTTCAATGAGTTACATAGAGTTTTCACATAGGCTTGCAGAATATGAAGAAGCCCTTGGTGAACTAAAGGTCAAGTACAAAGCTTCATTGGCTAAGAGAAGAGAGATAGTTGAGAAGTTGTTGGAACTTAGAGAAAATAATTCATTTGAGGAAGCAACCATTGTTTCCTTTTCTAATGAGGTGGAAAAGGTGAATGATGAAAAGACAAATCTGAGGAGAGAGTCGGAAGCCCTTACCATCAGGATGAGCCAATAATTGGAAGCCATGTGGACAACTGAGGTCAAAAAAGAGATAAGGTGGATGAGATCTTTAAGCTAAACCAGAAGATCGGTACCATGCATGCATATATTCATCAGGAAAGAGAGGAAAAAGTGGAAATATAAGTTGATCTAGACATGGATATGTCTCTTAGAGAAAGTCTCACAATAAAGAATGAAGAGCTTACCAAGGAGTTGGCTAATGCAAATGAGTTACTAGCTAAATTCAACAACAACACTCCTATGCTTGATGAGAAGATTCATACACAAAGGTAGAACAAAGAGACACATGGCTTGGGATATACAACCTTTGGACAAGGAGAACCATCTGGTACCAAGGACACCATGCATGAAGCCAAATTTGCACCAAAGACCAAGAAGAACACTGGTAAGAGAACCTACATACCATAATGTTTTAACTATCATAAGGTAGGTCATACTGCTAATGTTTGTAGAAGTAGATCCAGTACTTTTGATGGATATAGACCTAATGGATATGAAGGATATAAGCCTAGTACTTTTGATGGATATTGCGTGAATTCCAACAAGTATGGGCATAGAGATGTTGAGTGCAGGTCAAGGGTGAACAATAAAAGATCTTACAATGACCAGAGGAATCCTACTTGGCAGAGATATTACAATGACCAGAGGAACCCTACTTGGAAGAGACCTTATGCGAACCATTCTAGTCCATATGAAATGGAGAACAAATGGAGTGTGACATGTTCAATCTATCACAACTATGGCCACATGGATATGAATTACCAGAGCACGTAGTGATAAGGTATGAAGACTCTATTTGTTTTATGGTTGATACTAATACTTGTCAGATGGAGGCTGCAGATCCAAGAACTTCATGGGTCATGCCTATGGGGTATGAGGTAGAAGCAGATTTATTGACTATTTATGTTGACCACCTTCTATCTAAACCAGTAGATCCAAATGTACCTAGGTTTAGCACATTTAAATAGAAATCATTACAAGTACATGCTGAATTGGCCAAACCGGTAGTGTCCAAAATGTTCAGGAAATAGGCTGAAGAATTTGTTGTTGCACAAGGATTCACAAAGGAAATGATTGGTGAAGCAAGAACCAGATTTGAAGAAAAGAAGGCAGGAACATCTAGTGTCTCCATCGGTAGACAAAGTAGGAGTGCAAATGTCAAGAAGGAGAAGTTCTATCCTCCTCCAAAGATACAAATCAAGAGAAAAGCGAAACAAGATTAGCCACAAGCATCTAAAGTCCCTACAACTAGAAGAAAAAGAAAGAAAGAAGAAGCACATAGAATTTTTAAGGCTATAGTAGAGGAAGAAGCAGAGGAAAATGAATCAGAAGGTGGTAAGAAAGAATTGAGGGCAAGTGGCAAGAAGTCTAAAGTGGTTGGTTCACCCACTGTCAAATCAGTTAAGCCACAAGTAACTAAACCTACTTCTCTTGAGAGCTTGTTGAGTAATATAAGGAAGTATGGTATATTGATTGGTGTACATAAGTACTATAAAATTTTGGTGAGGAAGAGCATAAAAATATTGAGGATTCAGTTATTTGGTGTATGAATCACTAGAGCAAAACATTGATTGAATTACAAGGACATATACCTGATTCTTTGTATAGAAAATTGGAAGCTAAATGACAGACTGCAATTGGGATAAAGAAATTATAGAATATGTACTTATGCATTTACAACCGGAGACATCCAAGGAGGAAGTCCAGCAAATTATTTCAAAATCAAAACCATTATTTTGTACCAAAAAGAGGTTAACAAGATTGTTTGTTGGTGATTCCCAGTCTATGCAAGTTGAGAGAGGGAAAATTTTGAAAAAGTTTATAGGACTTGTAAAAGAGGAACCTAAGAAGATAGATTCTTCTGAGGAAGAGGAACTCTATGAGGCATCCGTAACTGAAGGTGAACTATCGGATGTGTTTGAAATTGATTAGATATCTGATGTTACTCAGACAAAGAGAATTAGAAGGAGATGCCACATTAGTTCCTAATGTCACAATAGAAGAACCAGTGATACCAAAAGTTATTCAAGTTTTTGGTGAAAATAGAATAACAATATTGAAAGACTAAATAGATTCAACCACAAAACCCTAGCCTAACAACAAAAAAGATCCACCATAACATATGAAGATTACCTAAGACAATGTAAATCAACAAAATCACAAAGATTATACCATCACATGTCCAATAGGGTTTGGATCTCCATTCTTCCTATCTCCATTGATCTTGCTTGATATATTTGTGCTCAAATTTTATGTGTGCACAAGAGCTCAACAAAGAATGGAAATGTGGTTGCAAGTAGGTTTGATCGCATATGAAAGTTTGAAAGCATAGTTGGGTTGAAGGCTTGATTAGTTGATTAGGGTTGATAATGAAGGAAGCATCTCCTTATATAGAAGAGACTATAAGAAATGGAGGGATAAGATTAAGAGGTGTAAAAGATAAATGATCGACTAGGATGAGAAGGTAGGTAAAAGAAATAAGAAAATAATGAGAGGGTAGGTAGTGTAGGAATTAAGAGATGAATGACATGTGTCATAGGTAGAAAAGGCTAATGAATTAATTAAATAAATAAAGATTTATTTAGTTAATAGAAGAAGTGGGATCAATTAAATAAATAAGATATTTATTTTATTTAGGAAAAGGGGAATTTAAATAAATAAAGGTATTTATTTAAATGAGAAATAAGGCTAGAAGAGGATAAATGAATTAATTAAATAAATACAGATTTATTTAATTAACAGAAGAATTAGGCTAAAATATTTAAATAAATAAAGATATTTATTTAATTAGACAGGACAATTTTAGGTGTCTACATTTTGCCCCTCTTTGAGACAATGCAACTTGTCGCATTGTTTCAAAGAAGATAAGATCAACTGAATCAAAGTAGCCCCAAGATGGGAATGATATGCCCCCTCGAGAGATTGGATGAAAATGTCTGGAAAGATTGCAGACAATCTCTCGATAAGAAGAAAGGGTAGAATGGACTGACCAGATAGGATAGAGTGACAGAGTCATGGGATAAAGAAGGCTGACTCAGAAGACTAGGGCTAGGGTAGTCTATAAGATAGACTAAGAGGGAAAACATTCTCATTGTCATCCACACACCTAAGAGATCAGAGTGCAGAGAGAGTAGAGAGCAGTCAACAGTCAGCAGCGATGGCATTGGTGCATAGATTCGATTGTGATGCTCTGCAAAAAAGATTAGAAAATCTGTTTGATGGCAACACACACAAGAGCACAAGAAACAAACATTAGTGTTAGCAACAAAAGATTATCCTAAACAGGCATATCAAGAGAGATATTAAGCATGAAATAGAAAGCATATAAACATAGAATAAAATAGCTAATCAAGATGCTCATAGTTGCTCCTCCCTTGTTCCTCTCCTCTCCAAGTCCCAAATGAGTGTAGCTCTCAGCTTTTAGCACTAGCCATGGATGCCATATGGAGATTCAAGATAGTTGAATATGATAAGCAAATGCTATGCAAGTGTAGATAGTGATGCTATGAGAAAGCTCTATGCTAATGCCAGTATAACAACAATACTCTAATGCTTCCTTTTTTTGCTTGAGGAGAAGGGTTCTATTTATAGAAGAAATGGGGAAATGAAGGGTTAAGATTGAATGGTTTAATCAAGGGCCAAGTTTGAAAGTTGGGGATCCATGTGCACAATTGGCACCAATAAAATGGTGACAAGTGTCAACATAGGATTGGGTTGAGAGAAGAGGTTGGAGGCATTAAAGGTCTGAGAAGACCTCATGGTTATCTAGAGGCTAAGGGTCAAGTCCAAATTAAGATTACCCACTGGATTAAGAGTTAATCCAAGGATAAACCTTTGTGCAAATGTTTAATAGATAATCATGGTCAAAACATTAATGGCCTGATGAGACCTTTGGGTTGGGTAGAGGTTGAGTCAAAACAAATGTTTTAACCATGTGGGAGGGTTTGAGGTAACCATTAATGGTTATTGGAGACTTTGGGGATTAAGTGGTTGAAGGTTGAAAGCCTTCAATGGTTATCAAAGACTTTGAGCCATTTAGTGGTTGAAGGTTGAAAGCCTTTAATGGTTATCAAAGACTTTGAGGGTTTGAGAAGTGAATTCCCTTTTGCTTAGGAATGTGACAAAGTTTAGAGAAGGGGTTAGGTTATTTAGAAGTGATTAGAAAATTCTAGAAGGGGTTTAGGCATGCAAGTGGATTTTGTAGGAAAATGCAAGTGGGAGAAATTTTGGTATTTTCAATTAAAATAAAATCATTTATTTCAATTAAATGGTGTAATTTGCATTTGGATAAATATTCAAATAAATATTAATTTATTTAAATGAGAAAAATGAAGATAAAGCATTAAAATGCTTGAAGACTTTGAGGGAAACCATTAAAGGCTTGAAGACTTTAAGGAAAATCATTAAAGTCTTAAGAAGACTATAGAAGGAAGCCATCAAGTTTGAAGACTTTAAAGCCATCAAGTTTGAATACTTTAAGGGAAACCATTAAAGGTTTCAAGTGGGTGAGGATAAATAGGATTTTAAATAAATAATTTATTTAAAATAGTTGTGCAACTTGCTTTTGTAGGAAAATACAAGTGGGTGGAGGATAAAGGTGTTTTAAATAAATTATTTATTTAAAATAATTGTGCAACTTGCTTTTGTAGGAAAATACAAGTGGGTGGAGGATAAAGGTGATTTAAATAAATGTTAATTTATTTAAATGTGAGAGGTGGGATTTTGGGGGAATTTAAATAAATATTAATTTATTTAAATGTGTGAGAATATTTAATTAAATAAATATGATTTATTTATTTAATTAATGGTCTGAATTTGGTTAAGTGAATTAAATCAAATAAATTGAATAATTTATTTAATTAATAGGAGAAGAGGGTTAAGATGAATTAATTAAATATTAATTTAATTAATTCATTAATTGATGGTTAAATAATCAAATAAATACTAAGTATTCATTTAATTAAGTGGACAGATTTATGTGACTATAGATTGCGTTCGCCGATATTAGTGGCCAGTAGATGTAGGAGAGCTGGTAAGTACCACAAAACCTCCTTGTACCTTGGTGCATTAATTATTGTCATAAATGCATGTCAAGTAGGGTAATAAATGCACATTAGGTATGTCTAGAAAAAATATCAAGCGGGGAAAAAAATGCCAAGGCACATCTACGTTGGTGCCAAGCGCGTCTAGGTAGGCTAGGCGCATCTGTGTTTGTGTTCAATATGAGTGCGTCTATGTATTTTAGGCGCGTTTATGTAGGACAGGCACATCTATGTGATTCAAGCATGTCTGTGTAGAGCAGACGTGTATGTGCAGTATGCAAGCATGTTTATGTCATGAATGCACGGTTATGTCTTCAAGGTTAAATCGACAGTTCTGTGATGAACATACGCTGTCGATTGGATATGCTGCTGAGAGGATACACTCAATCAAGTCCTCTAGGGAAGAATAGAATATCAGATAGGGCTAGGATTGACAATTCTGTGATAGAACATACGTTGCCAATTAGGAAAGTACTCAAGAGGATACACTCAAGCAGAGGCCCTAGGATAGGATAGATCAAGGCTCTTTGTGATGAATAGGGAGTACCATAGAAATTGACAATTTTGTGATAAAACATATGTTGCCAATTGTATTAGGCTGAAATTGACAATTCTATTATAGAACATATGTTGTCAATTGGATAAGCTACTCAAGAGGATACACTCAAGTAGGTGCCCTAAAAGATAGGATCAAAGCAACACTTTGTGATGAACGGGGATTACTACTAGGATAAAAAGAAGCACTTTGTGATGAATAGGGAGTACCACTAGGATAAAAAGCAACACTTTGTGATGAATAGGGAGTACCACTAGGATAAAGAGCAGCACTTTGTGATGAACAGGGAGTACCAGTAGGATAAAAAGAAGCACTTTGTGATGAACAGGGAGTACCACTAGGATAGAGTGCCATATGATAGATATAAGCATTAGGATTGACACAGTTGATTTGCTTGACTGCAGGAGGACTTACCTATGCTGGAGTCACGGGAGAGATTCCATTCAACTCAAAGTTTACGACTAGAGCTGACACTCGAGGATAGAGTAGTAGTTGAGGTCATGGGGTTGCGATATATTATGTATATGCTTGAGTTCCAAGCAAACATGGGGTTGCTGACTGCATTAGCTGAGAGATGGCACTCAAAGACTTGCACGTTTCATTTGCCGATGGGTGAGATGACAATCACCTTGGAGGATGTATACAAGATACTGAGGATACCGATTGATGGGGAGTTTGTTCCTTACAATCGAGATGGAGACATGGATGCACCGAGATGAGTGTTTCAGGATCCAGGATTGGAGATGAGGGCTAGACATGTGGCTTGGGATACCAGGACAGTGATAGGATTGGCACTACCAATGATATTGGTAGGAGTGATCAGTGGGTTCCTCTATCCGGATAGGGCGACATGAGGGTTGGCTATGGGATGGGGGAGAACTCTGGAGACAATGGTGACTGAGCACACCAGGTTTGCATGGGGGTCGTGTCTCTTGGCACACTTGTATTATGAGCTGCATCAATTTGTGTATCATAAATCGGCAGGATTGGGATGCAGAGTGACAGTGTTGTAGGTATGGGCATATGAGCATCTACCGGTTACACATCCGATACACTTTAGAGGTAGGGGACATGGGCATAGTTTTGTGCATTTGTATAATATGATTATGTCACAGCTACGGATTGAGAGATTGGAGTATTGGCATAGGGTTATTGATGAGATAGACAACATGGTATGGACGTCGTACTTAGATTGTGAGGAGTGGGAGGATGATGCAGTGGAGATATCGTATGTATTCAGGAGTAGGTATCTGATAGGGAGGGCACCATATGTGATTGGGAGGTAGTTGATAGATAGGGTGTGCAGGCAGTTTGGTAGGATACAACGGATGCCACGGGGTTCAAGGATGTATGCATAGACGGTGAGGGATCAGGTGCATTTGGGGCCATTTCTTTCTTATGATCAAGTTGTGACACAAATGGTAGAGATGGTTCCCATGCCTTGGGATATATGGGCAGATATAGAGGATGCAGGCATGGATGCAGAGTACACTGCATATTGGGGAGAGCATCCATTTCCATGGCTGATGGATACAGGGGAGCTGATAGATGGAGACAGTGGAGGTGACAGAGATCATAGTGAAGATGGTGGAGGTAGAGGCCGACGGAGGAAGCAGGGCATAGTGGTAGATAGGAGAGTGACTCTGAGGAGAGAGGGTGGAGAGGAGAGATAGGCTCAGCAGGCTCGCATAGTGAGGGGCAGAGGTGGATTGCCCTTATAGGTGCTAGCAGCATAGGTTCCCAGATAGGTAGAGGCTCCTAGATAGGTACAAGGATAGGAGTAGGGAGAGGACATGAGCAGCCACAGGGACAAGGTGAGGGGGGAGAGGATGATGATCTACTATCCTTGAGGGAGATCTGCCAAGGATAGGTAGATGAGATCTAGGATTTGGAGAGGGGCATGGCTAGGCTCAAGAGACAACTGAGGGACACTGAGCGGGAGAGGGATCAAGCTATTCAGTGCTACACAGAGGCTGAGACAACACTGAGGGAAGGGAAGTAGGTAGAAAAGGACACAGGAGCTGGATATGCCTATTATCTGTGAGTAGGGGAGGAGATAGCCTACAAGAGAGACCTATACTATGGAGTGGTTCCACCAGATCAGTGGGCTAGGAGATTTCAGAGACCATTGCGGACTATGACGACCACTAGAGAGAGAGACAAGAGACAGCTGTCTAGCGGTGGGGTTTTGGGTCCTCCACCACCACCAGATAGAGGGGGCAGGATAGATGATCCTGGGGCGGGTCCTTCCAGGGCTCAGACTCCATCAAGGTCAGCTGGCTCCGAGGGAGGGAGTTCATCATAGCCTTAGAGGGCTCCCTACATATCAATTTTTGTACCATTTTTGTATGATGATGTAGACACCTTCAGGTGATTTTGTAGCCATATGTATTTTGACAATATTGTATCATGACACTTATGATTTTGATATATATGAGATGATTCATCCTTGCGGTAGCTATATGCATGTGTACCTATGTGATGTATGTTTCTATGTGATGCTTATGATATGGATGCAAATATGTACATGAGGAAGTGCAATAGTTTTGTTCTTTTATGTTTTTAATATGTTATGCAAATGTGAATGTATGAAATGCAAATGAATATGATAATGCAAATAACTATTTACATGATGAGAATGTAAAATGTGCTAACTTGTGGTGTGTGAAAGATGTGATGCAATTGTGATATCTATATGTATGTATGAAATGCTAATATGTGGTAATGCAGGTGCAGAATACATGAAATGCAAATATTTTTGGCGTGTCATTATACTCAGTCATGTGATAACAGGCCACATAGACTCAAGAAGGACAATGGAGGTCAATCAAGAAAGGGGGATGAAAGATAGAAGATATAGAAGTAAAAGAGTTTCTTGTGCTATTATCATCATTGAGCTTTATTATGGCAAAATAGGTAATGACAATTCAGGTATATGTTCGACCCCGAAAGTCATTGTACCTGTTTGCATGGAGATCAGACAGTCACAAACAAGGAATGCCCCAGTTCACACTAGACTCATAGTGTCCTCATATCCTCGGACAAGTCATAACATTACTAAGAGATGATCCACAAACAACAAAGAAAAAAAAAGGTGACGATACCCCATCCTTGCCTTTCTAGTCAAAGACATCCTAGAAAAAAAATCTCTAGTCAGAGACATCCTGGAAAAGCTGAAAGACATGTCACCAAAAGATAAAATCAAAAGAAAAACAAGACTTGACACCAACATCCATTGTATTCCTCAAGTTTAGCATCTCTTGTCACTTGTATAAGTCTATTTGATTGTGGTCACAATGTTTACTTTCACAAAAGGATAGATATCACTGAACTATAATGTTGTCTGACTCTATTGAAAGATTTGATTTGTTGAAGCCCATTGATGTTGTGTCTCATTTGAAACTAACTGAATCCATGAAACTGACACTTTATTGTGGAGAAGATGAAACTTTATTGCGGATTGGTGATGCAAGTGTTGCTTTTATTGTGGATTGTGCATGGATAGACTGAAGAAAATTGGAAGAAACTGTACTCCTCAAAATGTGTGATGCTCTTAGTTCAACACCCATCACTAGACATAGGATTTTCCTTAGCCATAGATAGGAGCTGATTTATTAGGGATGGAAAAGGGGTGAAAAAGGAATGTTTATTATGAATGGCTAACCAATCTTAGGTAGATCAATAACAAGCCATGATGGGAATGGGGAAGTTTATTATGGATCAATAAGCTGTGAGTGTGTGTAAAGTGAAAGGATTAAAGTGAATCCTGAAGGAGGGAGGAGAAATATCTCTACACATGGTGCCAGTAACCTGGTTTTCACCATGGTACTTGCCCAAGGCACCACCAAAGTGGTTTTCACTGTTGGGAGAATTTATTTCTCTTTACTTTTTTTTTTGTATGTTTGAATGTTTTTGATTTTTTTGTATGTTTGAATTAGGATATTCTGAAGAGCTATGTGTAAAACCTATGAAGGTGCATGTTGTTAATAGGATCCTCCAAAGGTTCACCCTTTGGAGTTGAGAACTGATATGCACCAGATCCATTAGCTGTTGTAATGATGTAAGGACCAACCCAATTTGGTTCGAACTTGCCCTTCTTCTCTTTGTCTTGCTGATTTTTAGGATTTTCCTTGAGAACTAAGTCACCCACCTCAAATGTGTGAGGCTTTACTTTGTCATTGTAGTTACAATGTTCCTTGACTAAATGATGTGTAGCTTGAGTGACTGTCTTCCTTGATAAAGGAACTGAGATAGAATTACTAATGTGTGGACTACATTTTCCCATATGCGTGTCACCTAAAGAAGTTTGGGCATCCCTGACAACAAAGTCCTTCAAGGAAGCTCCATTAAAGGTCCATGATGTATCTCTAGAAGGAAAAGGATGTGCAGAACAAGTGGATGAGTGACGAAGGCTTATGATTGCAAAAAAAGTGAAAGTAGGATGACATGATATAAACTTAGGATCAACAAGTATGCTTTTCAACTTAAAATTGTAGAAATTTTTTCCCCAGTTATTTTGATATTAGGGGAGATAAACTCTTGCTCTTTTTCTTTCATAGGATTTTTATCCTTGACTTTGATTTTTGTAGAGTCCAATAGTTTTTTATTTTGATTTGAACTAAAGGACTTCTCTTTATTTTTGACTTTTATATTTTTCTTTTCAAAGCCTGATTTTTGATCCCCAATGAGTATGGGCTTTTCTGATTCTTGTTGATCCAAGTTTGGGAGAGGAATGGAAATGGAAGGAGTGGTATGGGCTATGTGAGTTCTCAAGAGGGTTGGCGATATACTCAATAGATTCTTCGCTGGAACCACTCTTAGGACTATTGATATCAAGAGCTACTTGCACCACTAGAGGAGATTTGCATTCAGACTTAGTAGCCACAACACTAGGTGTTTCACACCCAATTCCTTGCAAATTGTTTATAGATTGTTCCTGTCGATGGAATACCTTAGGAGATAGTGGGAGTTGATCAACATGAAAGATATACTCACCACATCCCATGTCTTTAATCTTGAACTTTTCTTTGATCTCTTCTTGTTTTGATGTAGAAGCTTTTAAGGATTTCAGATCCACATATGCCAAGGATGGAATAGCCTCGTGATTGACTCAGATTGTCATTTCTGATCTAGGTCATAGATTGTTGCAATATATGAATGTATTTGGATCAGCTTTGACAGTCACTTCAATTACATTGTGTGGGAACTTGATACATCGATGATATGTTGAGGGAACAACTCTCATTTCATGAATCCATGGGCATCCCAAGAGTATGTTGTATGTGAGATCTAGATCAAGGACTTGACAAACCACATCCTTCGTAATTGGCCCTACTCTGAGAGGTAATGTGACTGTGCCTTTGGATGAATGCTCTTCATCATCATATGCCTTGATGGTAATTTTGCTTGTAGCATTCACAACTTTATCTGAATATCCCAATTGTATTATAGTACTCAATGTACAAATGTTTAGACCTACTCCTCCATCTATTAGGACTCGTTTTATTCGGTGTTTGTGTACGAAGCCTTCAATGTGTAAAGGTTCATTATGTGGTTGGCTCACGGAGGCATCATCAGCTTCTGTGAATGTAAGAGAATATGGAATAGAAAGGTATCCCACCATGGCTTGAAACTGGCCCACGTTTAGATCAATGGGGATAGTAGTGTCTCTCAAAGTTTTGTCAAGAATGGCTTTATGTGCAGGGCATATGCATAAAAGCTCAAGAATGGAGATAAGCATGGGCATCTTCGCTAATTGTTCTACTAGGTCATACTCAGGTTTGGTTGATGAGGAAGCGGTGTTTTTAGCTAGAGCACCTTGCAAAGTGATTTTACCTTGACGAGTTGTGACATTACATTCAGAGGTAGGTTCAGAAGAATATCCAATGCCTTTTAGGACAACCTTGGGTCTTTGGGTAGAATTTTCAAGTGTTTTGTCCTTTATGATAATGGTAGAGACATAATTGTTCATCGAAATGTGATTAACAGTTGAATCATAGTTATAGGATGCTCTGGTATAGTTGGCTTGCTCATATGTGGCTTTGGATTTTCCCTTGTCATGTTTTGGCAATGGTTCCTTAAACATCTCATGTTCTTGATTGGATGAATGTCCTTCGATCTCAATGTCATTTCTATCAATAAGATCTTGTATGATGTTCTTCAGTTGATGACAATTTCCTATTTTATGTCCTTTGCTCTTATGATATTCATAGTACTCATCATCATTCCACCAATTTGGTTTGACCTTTGGCTCATATGGAGGATTATCTAGAATTGTTATTATTTTGTTTGCCACTAGCTTCTTGAAAGCTGACTCAAGTGGTTCTCCCAATGGGGTGTATTTCCTTTCTGGTTTTGAAGTTGTTTGAGTATTCACTTGATTGTTTGTAGAGCCTAATCCAGAAAGAATGATTTTGGGTCATACTGTATTGGCATCAACAACACCATCATTGACTGTGTTCTTGTTTTTATTCCAAAATCTTGGCTTGTCTTTTCCTTTAAAGTCCTCTTTGTTTTCTTTGAATATCTTAATTACTCCTTGTTTAATTAGGACCTTCTCTATCGCTAAACCTTTTTCAATGACGTCCTTGAAGGTGGAAAAATAAGATTTTCTAGGTCATAACCAATGTCTTTGTTAACATTCTGGGTGAACATTTCTACCACTTGTTTTTGTGGAATTTCACAAGAGCATCTGGTGGCTAGATTTCTCCATCTTTGTAGAAAGGATGATAAAGACTCTCCATCCTTTTGCTTGGTGTTTCACAAAGTAGTGACTGATATATCTGTCTCTATGTTCTATTATAAATGTTGGATAAATTCCTATGCTAATTCACCCCACGACTTAATTCCAGGTGGAAGTTGGGAGAACCATTCCATAGCTTGATCACCTAAGCTTTGTGGGAATAATCTCATCAAATATGTCTCTTCTGCTACTACCTCAATGCAAGCTATGAAAAATTGTCTTATATGTGCCTTAGGATCCCCTTTTCCTCTATACTTATCAAACTTAGGTGTCACAAAGTGTGTAGGAAATGGAGGCATTGGAATGCTTTTGTCAAATGGATAGGGACATATGTCTCTCATTGTGTAAGCTAGCTTCGATGTATTTATGTCCTCCATTTTATTTTGTAAGTCCTTAATTTGTTGCTCCAAATTGTTCTTAGGTGGAGACCGACTTCTTAGACCATACCCGATGCCTGAGACACCAGGTGGAGGAGGAGCATACTGCATGTATGGATGGTATTGATCATACATGTGTTCATATGGAGGAGGTCTATAGTGATGCTGCGTATAGGGACCACTTGGTATAGAGTCATGATGAGGAATGGAATATTTGTTTTGTCCATGTATACCATACTCTACAAGCATGTCATGAGTTTTTTCTAGTTCATTGCCCCCAAATGTGACACAAGGTTCCCTTGTGTCCAAATTTTGATCATTCCTTTGGATATCCAATTACTTTGGTGGTTGGTCCTTAGCATTGGTATGTGATTGAGTATATTTTTCTACATAAGACTTCCATAATGGTCTATGAAGGTGAGTATCATATGTTTGACCATGTGTATTTGGGACCTCAGGTTTTTGAAACAATGATGATGGTGACTTAGGCATGAAACATGGTCCTCTAGTACCTCCACTATTAGGTCTCCTTTGATCCATGTTAGGTTGAAGTTCTTGCAAAGGTTGATTTTCCATTATTTGAGAGATGTCAAAATTATGAGGGATCTTGGCTCCACTTTGTGTCATCACTTGTAAGAAATATTGTCTATCTCTCCTCATTATTTCCTCAACCAATCGATTAAAATGGGGATCCATAATGGAGTCTTCCACTTCTGCTGAATGTATGGAAAAGTTGTCCATACTATCATTGTGTGTATCATTGTTGTTTGTAGTGTCCATGTTCTCAACATTTGGAATGTTTCTATAGGCATCCATGTCAGGTAACGTGGTATGTTCAGAATTGAAAAAGACATCATTGTCATACTCATAGGAACTCATGTTTGCGGACTCTTGAGCCTCTTTATCTTCTCTCCTAGATTTTTGGGAATGGGTTTCAACCATGAACTAGGTCTTGACCAAGTTGTGTGAGACTAGATGAAAATGGAAAGAGTATGGAAGACTAAGAGTTTGGATGGAATGTAAATGAATCTGAAGTGTACTTGCAATGTCCAAAGTGTAATACCAAGTATGTATGTAGTAGAGTAGGTGTGACTTCCAAAGAGATGATAGTTTCTCTTGATGAGGTAAGTTGACCTTGACTCTAAGTAAGACCAAATGAGACCCAAAGGTGATAGACCTTGATGAGGGGCCACTTAGCAAAATGTTGTTGTATGTAGTGTGTTGACAAAGTATGACGAGGACAAGAAGGTGACCTTTTGAATTAAGTTTAGACAAATGTGAATGTAATGCAAGGTGTAAAGCAATGATGGACTTTGTGAGACCTAGAAATAGGCTGAATTCTAGATGAAAACCCAAAGAGATAACCTAGGAAGCTCAATAAGTCTGAAACTGACTTCTCTTGTTTGCTGGACTGTAAATTTTTCCAATTCTAAACATAGACATGCCTGTATACTTCACAGACGCGGTTAAATGACACAGACGTGGTTGAACACTACACAGACGTGTTTCTAAGATTTTATGAATGTAATTTTCTTTAGGATAACACAGACACATTTCTATATTTCGCAGACGTGCTTAAATAACACAGACGCGGTTAAATGACATAGACGTGTTTCCGCCAGACACAGACGCGTTTTTGGAAATTGAGTGCAATTTTTCCAATTTGTGAAGTTGCTATTGTGACCAAATTTGATTGTTTGACTATTTTTCATGACAAGAGGACACAATGTTGATGAAGACTCAATGTTTGTAAGTTTTTAGACTCAAAATGACTCAAAAGAAAGTGTGTTGTTTGACGTAAAAATATTTTGGATACACTTGAAGACACAAAAGACACAATGTTTTGATGTTTGATCTTGAATACTTGATCCCACATGGGGTTTCCCCCGAGGCTACGCTATTCAGAGCGGATACTTAGATGCTTGATGCCATTGGCTCCACCCTTGACACTCACTTCTCCAAGGCAACCAAGCATCATTCCCCATGAAAACTCCATGTGGCAAACTTTGTATCTTTACTAAGAATCGTATGTGTGTGGGCCACTCTAGAGGTCGGACCTCCTACCCCAACAACTAGAAGGATTTTGGCTTTCTAAAACAAAAAGGTGCTAGTAAGGGCATCTGCTCATGTGGCCATACATGTGACACTTTCAGCTCTGTAAATACAGAAGGCTCCTAGCCGGTAGGGGTTACGCCCTACAACTAATCAAATAAATTTGATCAAACGAGTTTATGGGGAGACATAGTGTCAGTATGAACTAATCAGTACACGTTACCCATGGCTTTCACCATGGATATAGTTATTTATAGTGGTTCGGAAGAGGTGGGTTTTCCTCACTACCACTTGTGTCGTTCTCTCCTCACTAGTAGTCCAAATGACCACATGGGGAGACAGACCCTCTAGAGATTAAACAAAAAGAGCTTATTGCTCAAGACACAAAAGACACTGGTTCAATTTTAGTGCACCAATTGAAGTGTTTGGTAATCTATGAAATCAAGGCACAAAATAGAGATAAAAAACCCTTGCCAAAATTCTGCAACAAAATTTTTTTTAGTAGTTTTTCAATAATACCCCTCCTGCAAGCACACAAGTTAGGTAAATTTTAGATCCAAAAGACTGTGAAATAGGGGGCCTTCAACAATGCATTTTTTGACAAATTCAAAGATTTGATTTTCCACGAGTTCTTTTGAATCATAAAAAAACAAAGAACCTGTAAAATTTTAAGACATTTTCAAAAATGTAAGAAAATCCAAAATTTTTTCTAATTTGCTCCAAAAATTAATTTTTTATGAAACGTCATAAAAAATTCATATAAAATGCACAATTGATCCAAAAAATATGAACTTTTTATTGGACACTCCTGATAGTCTTCCAAACTTGCATAAAAAAATTCTTGCAAACATTCCAAGCATTTTGTGCGATATGATCAAAATAATGCAAAACCCTAACTTTTAAAGATCTGATATTTTAGGAATTATTTTTCTTCAAAATCAAAATCACAAAGAACCAATCCTGTGTATAATTCTGAGAGATTTCCAAAAATGTAAGAAAATCTAAAAAATTCGCTCATTTGCTCTCAAAATTAAATTTTTATGAAAATGCATAAAAAATTCGCTCATTTGCTCTCAAAATTAAATTTTTTGTGATATCGGATCAAATCTCTCCGAGATCTTGATTTTGTATCCAAAACCCTAGTTGCACAAGGTTATTCTCCAAATTGTTTAACAAAACAACAATATAGGGTTAGAAAAACCTACAAAAAACATAGATCTAACAAAAATCCATGTCCCACCGAGCGTGCCAGAATGTTTATGGTAAAAATGGAATAACAATATTGAAAGGCTAAATGAATTCAGCCACAAAACCCTAGCCTAACAACAACAAAGGTCTACCATAACATATGAAGATTACCTAAGACAATGCAAATCAAATAAAATCACAAAGATTATACCATCACATGTCCAATAGGGTTTGAATCTCCATTCTTCCTATCTCCATTGATCTTGCTTGATATATTTGCTCTTAGATTTTATGTGTGCACAAGAGCTCAACAAAGAACGAAAATGTGGTTGCAAGTAGGTTTGATCACATATGAAAGTTTGAAAGCATAGTTGGGTTGAAGGCCTGATTAGCTGATTAGGGTTGATAATGAAGGAAGCATCTCATTATATAGAAGACACTATAAGAAATGGAGGGATAAGATTAAGAGGTGTAAAAGATAAATGGTCGGCTAGGATTAGAGGGTAGGTAAAAGAAATAAGAAAATAATGAGAGGGTAGGTAGTGTAGGAATTAAGAGATGAATGACACATGTCATAGGTAGAAAAGGCTAATGAATTAATTAAATAAATAAAAATTTATTTAAGTAATAGAAGAAGTGGGATCAATTAAATAAATAAGATATTAATTAAATTTAGGAAAAGAGGAATTTAAATAAATATAGGTATTTATTTAAATGAGAAATAAGGCTAGAAGAGGATAAATGAATTAATTAAATAAATAAATATTTATTTAATTAACAGAAGATTTAGGCTAAAATAATTAATTAAATAAACATATTTATTTAATTAGATAGGACAATTTTAGGTGTCTACCATTCCAACCGGAGAAAGATGGAGAAATGTAGAAAGACACATACGACTATCCAAGGACCAATAAACATGGACATGTCGAGTCCAACAAAACTAATGGAGATTGCATCTGCAATGCAATCCAAGACCAAGAAGAAGATGATAAGAGCTCAAAGGAGAGAAGCTCAAACTATACAAACTGTAGTTGACATATTTTCCAGTCTGTTACTGAAGACTGACACTGATAGCCTCACAACTCCCATTGAAAAACTAGACCACTTGGTCACAACAGCACAGGAGCAAATGAAAAGTCTTCGAGAGGCTGCTCTACATAATGTAGATAAAGAATATGAAAAGAAAATAATTGAGATGTTGATAAAGGAAATTAACAAAGATAAAGAAGGTCTTACTGTGAATATGGACCAAATCAAAGAAGTCTTGAAATATGGAGATCTGTCATAGCTATGCAACATAAGCTTAAGGAATATGAGGTACAATAAATTAAGAGGACTACATCATTTCAGGAGTTACAAACTCATCTATTCCCCAAATTACAAATTTTGTAGAGAGGATACAAAGAGAAAAAAATAATTTTGACTACACCTGAAATGAGTACACTTGATTCTATGGAAGAGCTTGCATACCAAGTCCAAACACACATTGAGATTACATCTACTCTTTTGGTGACATGGGAGAATGACTTGAAAGTATTGAAGACTAATTATTCTGATGTTTTTCTTAGAATGTAATTGTAAACATTTGCACTCTTATACATTTGGTAATGCAAATTTTGGTGTATTGTATTATTTCAAATTTATTTGCTTACCTTTGTCATTATTGTCAAAGGGGGAGTAGTATAAGTCAGTCAAAATTTTGTAATAGCATGTAATTTCTAAGGGGAAGTTTTGCATTTTGTATTTGAGTTGAATCTTGATTTTTGTAATGTGACACTTACAAATTTTTTTCCTAAGTGTTGCCATCAATGCCAAAGGGGGAAATTGTTGGCTTGATGATGATGATATTATTGTAATAGGTTGTTTTCTGACTTTATTTGTGTTGTCATTAATGGAAACCATGTTTTTTTTAGTCATCTAGGTCTTCTAGACTAGCCAATATAGCCTAACTGGTAGTGGAATTAGTTAGACAACAAAACTGCTAAGTTGTTGTCAACTGGTAAGAAGGAACAAAGCAATGATCAAGAAACTGGTACAGATGAATGGAGAAAAGTTAGACGTTGTGGTTTTATAGGAGTGTTGAAGATGGGAACATGCACCTATGTTCCAAACCACATTGGTAGATTCAATGTTTTGAGCGAGTTATGATCGATTTTCTAGTCATAGTCAGGAAAAACAGAGAACTGGTATAGCAGAGTTAGTTTGATCCATAATCAGTAGACTTATTGTTATGTTTTTGTTATGAATTGTTTGTTTAGAAAAGTGTAATGACTGGGAAAATTTAAAAGGTGACTAGATTCAATGAACCTAGGGAATTGTTTCGAGGTTCTTAGCTGACCTAATAGAGTTCTTTATAAGGAGATCTAAATTATATGATTTCATAGATCAAGAGTGAGAATTTGATCGTACGGTGGAAGAAGAAGTTAGGGGTTTCATGTTTAGTCAGTGATAGAAGATGAGCGGAAGTGGATCTAATAAGGCACAAAGGTGCTAACTTTAGATAAGTTGAACTTATTGTCTTCCTAATAGTTGCACAACAAGAAAATCCTCTAACAAGGTCACTCCTAATAGGGTGCGATAGGATCCTAGTAGGTCCAAAGGTGAAATCATCTAAGAAGGTGACACATTAGCTTGTGTTTATAAATCCGAGTAATGTGGGTAGCTCCTAATAGGGATGGGTCCTAATAGGCCTTATTGTATAGCTCATAACTGGGTGTGCCCCTAACAGGGTGGTTGTATGACCTTAACTGACCAGATCTCTATACTGTCGTTAGAAGATCTTAAAATGTTTGTGCGTTCTCAACAGTGACCATTGAAAATATGAGTGTTAGAATAGTTGGAGTCTTTGTAGAGACATTACATTTAAAAATATTTTTGCCACTACAAATGAAATAAGGAATGGTCTAGAGAAGTTGAGAATGCCTCATTCAAATTTAGGCAATCATTCTTTGATGTGCGATTAGTATTTCTTATGTTCATATTGTAAGACTTCCTAAAATATGTTGCAGGGTAATTTTTTATGTATTACTTTCATAAAACATTACATTTAATCAAAATATTAAATAAATTAAATAGTTTTTGATCACGGGAAAAACACGTTTTGAAGGGACCCCGAAACCCTTTACAAAAGATCCTCAAAAGATGAGAACATAAAGAAACAAGAAAATACATTCTGCAAAAAAAACTAGCACAGTTCTGGGCAAAAACTAGCATAAACACCCAACAAAACCAACTACAACTAGCGAAAACCGAAAAAAGACAAAAGACAAATTACTTAATGTTTTTAAGGGCATTAGCCAAGTTTCCACTAATCCCTTGCAAATATTTGATATTATCCCTGAGCATTGGGATTTCCTTGGAAGAGGCCAAAGCAACTTTTTTCATACTCGCCCTTGTCCTTTTTGCTGCGCCACCATAAGCACTTTCCATGTTCCCTGCCTCAATAGTATCATCATCAACGTCTAGGTCCACTACAAGTTTGGAATTGCTGGAGCCTTCAAGGAACTTGACAATTTCTTCCATATTCCTGATCACAGAGGTATAAATAAATTAAATAGTCACTAATCTAATTTTATTGATATTTTGAATTAATAAACAATTCTTTTACTTTTATTATATTTTTTCACGTAAATTTATAATTGATAATTAATCATTTATTTTTCATCAACAACTAAAAAAATGCATAAATGAAGCGATTGTATCAACATTTGTTATTAAAAAAAATATGGAATAATTTCAAAGCAAAGGTAATGGATTTGGGAATTAAGTTTTAAAGTTCATATTAGGCCTATTTACCTCACAATATAAATTGAAAGAAAAGATCCATGCTTTATATGATTTCAAATAAAATATTATAAAATTAGTATATTATAGTGGTTTAGTATCAATTTAATATCAACAAATTTTTATTTTCATAGAGTGATAAAACACATTATTATTATTTTGTTAAGATATTGTTGCCTACATAGTATATTAGCATATAGAAGAAATTTTGATTAAAAAAAGGAAGGAAAGAATCTTAATCATCAATTTAGAAACATAAAAAAAATTGTATGTTTCTAAATCTTAAATATAAAAGTATAATATTTTTAAATTGAAAAAATCAAAATCACATGCTTAACCAAATACTTCAAAATTTATATATAATTTTTAAATGGATCAAAAAGAATGTTTATGTTTGTAAATTTTAGTAATAAAAATATATTGTTTCTAAATTATATTTTCTTAGAGTGTTAGAACATATGATTTTTCTCTTTTTTGTTAAGATAATGTTGCAAGAATCTTAGTTATCCATTTAGAAAGATAAAAAAATCCTGTATGTTTCTAAATTGTAAACATAAAAATATAATGTTTCTAATTTTAAAAAATCAAAATCATCAATTTCAGTCATCAAATATAATATTTTTAAATTGAAAAAATCGAAGTTATACATTAATGTGTTTTTTCTATTTATCTCTTAATTGTGTGATACAAATATTCCATGGAAAAGATCAACATTTCTGTTTATGTTTTTAAATTTTAATCATAAAAATTAGATCCATCAAAATAGTTTTCTATAAAAATTTTAAGTAAAATTATTTAAAACTTAAAAGTCTAAAATAACTATAATGTATAATATACACTTTATATATTTTTTTAATTATTATTGAAATAATTTTTAAAAAAAATTATTTAATATTATCAGTATTTCTTAAAAGTTAAACCCTTAAATAAAATTTTGGTTTAATTGTGGTTAGGGTTAGGGTTATATTAGGGATAGGGTTAGGGTTGTATTAGGGATAGATTTAGGGTTTAATTTTTATAAGATTAGAGTTAGAATAAAGCATCTTAATCAAAGGAAAGTTTAAACTATTTTAAATTTTTTATTAATAAGATTATTTTAATTAAAAGAAAGGTTAATCTATTTTAAAATGCCTTTATTTTATTACAATAAAATTTAAAGGTATTAATCTAATAAAAATATTTAAATAATGAAAACTAATACATAAGAAAAGTACATAATAATGAAGGTTTTTATTAATATTTAATAAGAAAATGATAATAAGTTTTATGAATGCATTATCATATAATAGCAACCATAAGACAACCATAATTCTAAAACCTAATCTAAAAATATTCATTATCCTTGACAATAAAACCTATCCCCAACCCTAAAAACATAACCCTCAATATAATTAAAAACATATCCCTAACCCGAACTCTATCACTAACAATGATGTATACCATAGCCCTAAACATAATCCTAACCCTAACTTTAAACTTCAACCATAAACCCTAGCCCTAGCCCTAACCTTAACACTAATACTAAACATGAAATAAACTTAACCCTAACCATATCCTTAACTATAATCCTAAGCCTTAACTTTAACTATAATTGTAATTCTAACCATGATATAAATCCTAACTCTAAACCTAACCCTAACCCTAAACTTAACTATGATGTAAACCATGAACATAGTCCTAATACCAACCATAATTGTAACAAAAAACATAAACCTTGATCATAAAAATAATCCTAACCCTAATCTTAACATGAATTGAACCATAATTATAACAATAATCCTTAGCCCTAACCCTAGAACTTAACCCTAACCATAATCCTAATCATTGAACCTAACCCTAATTATAATCCTAACCATAACCATAATCCTAATCCTAACCATTGATGCTAACCCTAATTATGATGTAAACCCTAATCCTAGCCATAATCCTAACCAAAATCCTAAACCCTAAGTCTAACCATAATCCCTAAACCTAATGTTATTCAATCATAAGCCCGATTCTAACCCTAATTGAAGTATAATATGAATCCTAATCCTAATTATTGAATCATAAGCCTAATTAGAACCTTAATTAAACTCTTTAATATGAACCCTAACTATATTTAAAAATTTACCATAATCAAACCCTAATATTGACAATATCCTTAATCTAGACTTTATTGAACCCTAAACCATAACGTAACCATAAACTTAAATATAACCCTATAATTAAATTCTAACCATTACCTAATCCTAAGCATAACTCTAACTATATAATTAAACCCTAACTGCAACTTCAACCTTAATCTAACCCTAATTGAATCTTGACCTAATCCAAACTCTAACAATTATTGAACCTTAATCCTAATTGAATTCTAGCCCAGACCCTAACCCTAACTAAACTTTAATCCTAATTTAACTGTAACCCTAATGTAATTTAATGTAAAGCTAATTCTGACCTTAATTGAACTCTTATACGAACCCTAACTATAATTAAAACATGACCATAATCAAACCCTAAACTCGACAATTTCCCTAATCTAGACCTAATTGAACCCAAAACCATAACCTAATCCTAAACTTCAACCTTAATATAACCTTAATTGAAACCTAACCATAACCTAACCCTAAATTTAAATACAACCCTACAATTAAGCCTTAACTACATGGTGAACCCTAATCTAATCGTAACTAAATCCTAGCTTAAATTTAATCCTATCCCTAATTAAACTCTAATCATAATTGAACTCAAATTTTAATCTAACCCTTACCATAACTAAACCCTAATCATAATTGGACCTTAATTCTAATTAACTATAACCATAGCCCTCAACTCTAATCCCTATAATTGAATGATAACCCTAACCTAACTATAAAGTTAACTAGATAACCATAGAAATAGACCTCACCTACAACTTCAATGTTAATCTAACCCTATACTATCCATAATCCTTATTGAATCCTAATCCTAATTTAATACTAACCCTCATCCTCACCATGCCTTATCCTAACCATAGGTTACAAAAAAAGGCATAACCTAAAATGGAAACAATATGAGGTCACCAAATCTATTAGTGTAAGAAAAAAGAAATGATACATATTCCCATCAATTACATAGGCATGACAGTTAAATTGCATATCATGCAAAACTTATTACATTGCGAAGTGGGGAATAGGGAGGGTATTTAAGAGTTGAGTTGGTGAGGAGTCACCTTGGTGCTTATAAAACAAAAATATATCACCATGGCAATTGGCTCTCAATTCTATGGAAATTAGATGACTTTCAACTCTCAAAGAGGCGCTCAAATGGGTGAATCTTGTGAATTCCTCAAAAAGACCGTTCTTCGGAAAACTTGGAATCGGCTCTCTTCTTGACAAAGCAAAAAGAATAATGTGCCTTTGAGAAAAAATTAACCCTCATCCACACCATGCCTTATCCTAACCATAACCCTAATTAAACCTTAGCTTCAACCTTAAAATTAAACTTTTTTATATAATCCTAACCCTCACACCATGCTTTATACTTAAAACCTAACCCTATCTAAATATGAATTTTTTAACTCTAATCATAATTAAAATCTAAATAAATTGTAATGCTAACTTTAACCCTAACCCTTGTTACAAGTGCGGTTGTTGTTGCACCAAAAGATTGACTTGTTAGTGCCTGATACAACCACTAGAGTTATATAATCCACAGGAGGTGGTTAAGCCATGTCACAAACCCAAGCGTTGCACTACACAACACAAGGAGAGAAAGGGTGCACACCTTCCAACAATCTCCCCCCAGCGTAAGCAAGGAGTTTTGAACCTATGACCAAGCTCTGATACCACTTGTTACAAGTGTGGTTGTCATTGCACCAAAAGATCGATCTGTTAATGCTCGATACAACCACTAGACATATATAATCCACATGAGGCGGTTAAGCCATGTCACAAACCCGAGCGTTGCGCTGCACAACACAAGGAGACCAAGAGCGCACACCTTGCAATAACCCTAAGCCTAATGAAGATGTAAATCCCAACCCTAACAATAACCATAATTATAATCTTAAACCTAACTTTAACCCAAACCCTAAACTAACCCTAACCCTAACAATGATGTAAACCCTAAATATCATCCTAATCCTAATCCTAAACCCTATCCCAAAGCATAACCCTAACCCTAACCATGATTTGAACCCTAAACCTAACCATAATCATAGGCCATACCCTATCCATAATCTTAACAATAACCCTAATCATGGTGTGAATCCTAACCATAATGCTAACCTTAGAAATGCAACCCTAACCATGATGTAAAAACTAACATTAATCTTAACCCTAACACTAACCATTAACCCTAACCCTAACCATTAACCCTAACCCTAACAAATTTGATATAAACCATAACACTAGTTATAATAATAACGTTAACCTTAAGCATAACCCAAACCATGATGTAAACCATAACCTTTACCACAATCCTAATCACGACTCTAAACCATTACCCTAATAACAACCCTAACCCTAGCCTGAACCTAACCTAATCATAAGCCTAAACCCTAACCCTAATAATAGAGAATGACTCTATAACCCTTAGGATGCACCAATCATTTATTATAATGTATTAATAATATATGAAGGGTATTAATATCTTGGTGCATCCTAAGGGTTGGATAGCTATTTCCCTAAAAATATCCCTAAACCTAACCCTAACCATGATGTACACCCTAACCCTATCCATAATTCTAACTAGGATGTAAACCCGAATCCTAACCACGATGTAAATCCTAACCCTAACCCTAACCATAATTATAACCTTAAACCTAACTATAACCTAAACCCTAAACCCTAACCCAAGCAGTAACCCTTACCCTAATGATAACCATGATATAAACACTAACATTAATCCTAACACTAACCCTTAACCGTAACCCTAACCATGATGTAAACCATAACCCTAGCCATAATTCTAACAATAACTATAACCCTAAGCCTAACCATAAACCTAATCCTAACTCCAACACCAACCATGATGTAAACCATAACCCTAACTATATTCCTAACCATAACTCTAGACCTTAAACCTAATCTAACCATAACCATAAACCCTAACCCTAATAATAATCCTTAGCCCTAACCCTAAAACCTAATCCTAAACATGACTTTAACCCTAACCATAACTCGAAACCTATCCCTAATCCTAAGAGTAAATCCTATCCATAATCCTAATCCTAATCCTAATCTTAAACTCTAACCCCAAGAAACCCTAACCCTAATCTTAATCTTACACCTTAACCCCAACCATAATCCTCACCCTAACCCTAAGCATGATGTAAATCCTAACCATAATCCTAAACCTAACATTCACCCCAACCATGATGTAAACAATAAACCTAACCATAACCCCAAATCATAATCCTAAACCCTAAACATAACAATAATCCTACCCTAAACTTAACACTACTCCAAATTTAAGTTTCTTCCTAATCTATTCCTAACCTTAATCTAACCCAAACCCTAATCCTAATTGAACTTTAATACTAATTCAACCCTAACTTTAATATAATTGAACCATAACCCTAACTCTAACCCAAAATTTGATGTAAACCCTAAACGTAATTGTAACCCTTACACTACACCCTAACCATAAACTTAAACTTAACCTTAACACTAAACCCTAACCCTAACCATAATCATAAACCCTAACCATAATCCTAAACCAAAACCAAACCCTAACCTTGATGCTAACCCTAACCATGATATACACCCTAATCATTATCATAATCCTAACCTTAAACCCTAACCCTAATCATAACCCTAACCATGATGTAAACCTAAACCCCGACCATAATACTAACCTTAATTTTGATCCAAAAAAAACCATAAACCAAATCCTAATCCTAACCATACCCCAAGTTACAATTATATCTCTATCCCTAACTGTAATTATGCTTACCCTAACCCTGTTGGCCATTTGGTGGAATTGATGTCAACACTATCTGTTTGGATGCTTTACCGACACTCTTTTGGTCTCGATAGGTTGAGTGGTTTCTAGTTAACTTGGATCTGACAGGTTCTGATATGATCTGATGATGGAATTGGCTTGTTCATGATTCTTATGTTCATACTTGATCATTTGGTTTTGGTCTGGTGATTGGATGCTATCCTGCTTGCTGAGAAGCTTGGTTTCTAGTTTCGACGAGGGTTTCACTAGTAAAGCTTTTGGTGGAGATCTTTGATGAATTTCCTAAGTAATGTTGGTGCAGTTTCTGATGGAGTTTCAGGATGTTGTTGGTGATCTTGTTCGAGACTTGGCAATTGGAGATGATTGCTGAAGCGTGAGGACCTATACTTGGTCCCAGTCGATCTAGGTTATGGACTGACATTGACATATCATGTGGATAGGACATATTGTTGTAATTCTGGGATGTCTTATGTGTTGGATATTATTTGTTTTGTCTAAGGCCGACATGCTTTGTAATTATGTAATTGGTTTATTGTCTCGTGGCCGACTTGATTGTTTATGGTCGAGGGTTTGTATATATTCATGTAAGATCTCATTGTAGATCATCATGGTTATATGAAGAGGTCATGGTCAAGGAATGTAATGTGCGAATAATGTAATATCATTCAGAGAAAGGAGTTGATCGATCATTGGAGATCGAATTGGGTTTATGTATGAGGATTTAGTCCTTCAGTATCAAGCTTGATCGAAACTGTACTTTGGCATAGAGTTGCTATCTTTTGTAGTTCAACACTTCTTCGGATTGTAGTCTGGATTTGTATGTAGTCAGTGAGACTCCTTTTGTGATGAGCAGTGTGCTCAAGGCTATTGGCCTTCCTGGAAGTATGGGCCCCTTCATTGTAATTCACATACTTACTGCAAAAGTATTATCTAACTATAGGTAGGCTTCCCACTATGGTGTTTCCCTTTACCGAGTTTTCCACGTACAAATCTTGGTGTTGTGTGAATGAATTTTATTCTATGATTACTATTTATGCTTAATTGGATTAACTGATATTCCGGTATTATGAATCCCTATAATCTAGTATGTAAATAATTTCAAATGGGTAAAGAGGTCAGAACCTCTTTTAGAAGTATACAAGATAAATCAAATGATGTTCTTGATCTTATTCATACTGATTTGTGTGGCCCTACTAGAGTTAAAAGTTTTCATGTGATAGATATTTCATGCTGATTAATCATTGATGATTATTCTAGAATGATGTGGGTTACTTTTTTGAGAGAAAAATCTAAAGGATTTGAGAAGCTTAAAATCTTTAAGGATAAAGTGGAAACTGAGATAGGATTGAATATCAAATGTTTGAGATCAGATCATGGTGGAGAATTCACATTCGGTGAGTTTAATAGCTTTTGTGACAAGTATGGTATAAAAAGACAATTTTCTGCTCCCCAAAATTCTTTGGTTACCAGCATTGCAGGCCGACATGGTTCACATTCAAGATAATGGTATAGGAGGCTGACATTATTTGGGGATCCAACATCAGCAATTGATTTTGATATTTATGTATTTATGTTATTGAGCCGACTTGTATATTCATTTTGTAATTATCTATGTAATTCGACATAAGGCATGAAAGATTGTAAGGGTATATAGGTCAGTCGATTAGATCATTTTGTGATATGAGATGTGATGCAATGTGAGTGAGAGAGATAATTATAATGAGATGAATGTTGATTATTTAAGAGGTTATTCCGATAAGGGTTTAGGGTATCAGAACTGGAACAGACAGAGCTTAACCAGAACTGTATTCAGGCATAGGAGATGCTATCATTGTCGTTCACCCATTCTTCTGGATTGTAGTCTAGATTTGTATGTAGTTAGTGAGACTCCTTTTGTGTTGAGCAGTGTGCTCTAGGATGTAAGCTTTCCTGCATGTGCATGCCCCCGTATTATGTAATATCTTTTCATATGGCCAGTGGATTGATATTATGGGTCACAAATCCCACCGCGGTTTTTCCTCTTTGATGTTTTCCACGTATAATTCTTTGTGTTATGGTATTCATTTATGTGATTGGCTTATTGATTGCTTTACTTCTTTCAATCTTATATGTACCAGTATACTGGTTGGTGAATGCATGTTTTAATAATGTTAAATTTGTATCATTTTGGTAGAACATCGATTCACCTCCCCCTCTCAGTGTTCTTGGATTCCAACAGGTATATTTTTTAAAGAGTAAATTTGAAGTTTTTCGGTCGATTTAAAGAGTTTAAAGAAATGGTTGAGTTGCAGACTAGAAAGGAAAATAAATGTTTGAGGACTAATAATGGTAGTGAATTTTTCTCTAATGATTTTGATAAATTCTATAAATGATGTGGTATTAATAGACAGGAGACAAGTCCGTATTCTCCACAATAGAATGGTATTGCAAAAAGAATGAATAAGACATTGATAGAGAAGGCTAAGAGTGTGCTAAGTGGTGCTAGTCTAGAATAAAAGTTTCGGGATGAAGCTATTGCCAATGCTTTCTACCTTATTAATACGTCTCCTACATTATCTCTTGTTGATAAAATGCCTATCGAAGCATGGTCAGGTCACAATCCTTTATTGAGACATCTTAGAGTTTTTCGTTGCAAGGAATATGTAGACGTGCCAAAGGAGAAGCAAACAAAGTTGGAGAACAAGGCTATGAAATGCATCTTCATTAGGTATAGTTATGTTGTGAATGGATACAAGATTTAGGACCTTGTTGAACAAAAGTTAATACATAGTTAAAGCGTCATTTTTTAGAGAAATTAAGTCTTCTTCTATTACACTGTAACTAGAATATAATAAACAAGAAGATGTGATTCAATTTGATTCTATGCCTGAAAGAGTTGAATCAAGACTAGTTGATAGGAAAGAAGTTGAGGAGAGCTCATCTAGCTTTGAATCTCTAGATGACCAGGAAAAACCCACAACTCAGTTTGTTCAAAGGTCTACAAGACAAAGAAAACCACCTGAAAGGTATTCACTTGATGATTGGAAATGTATTTTTTCTTTGAATACTAATGTGGATGAACCTAGATATATAGAAGAGGCATTATGTATGAATGATGTATAATCCTAGAAGATTTCTATGGAAGAAGAAATGGCATCTTGTATCATTGTTTGAATGATGGAAACTTGCTGAATGCAAATATTTGTTAGAGTAAAAGATTAGTTCAAATGCAGACACTGAAAAGTATAAAGCAAGGTTGGTTACAAAAGGATACTCTCAAGTTGAGGGTGTTTATTATGATGAGATATTTTCTCCTATTGCAAAAATGACATCCATTAGATTTTGGCTTTCTATTACTACTTCTTATGATTTAGAGGTTGAGCAAATGGATGTGAAAACTGCTTTTCTTCATGGCAAATTTGAGGAGGATATTTATATGACACAGTCATTGCACTATGTGGTGAAAGGTAAAAGTAATTTGGTGTATAAGTTAAAGAAATATTTGTATGGCCTCAAACAGAGTCCTAGGATGTAGTATTTGATACATATGTGTTGATTTTTGGATTTTAGCATTCTAAATTAGATCAATG
Source organism: Cryptomeria japonica (assembly GCF_030272615.1). Taxonomy (NCBI): domain Eukaryota; kingdom Viridiplantae; phylum Streptophyta; class Pinopsida; order Cupressales; family Cupressaceae; genus Cryptomeria; species Cryptomeria japonica. Next base: position 265,935,142 of record NC_081408.1, read on the forward strand.
TGTTTATTATAAATGAGATGGTGATTGTTTCTTGTACATTACTTTATATGTTGATGATATGTTATTTATTGGTAAAGGGAAAGGTATGATATCAAAACTAAAGTCTTAGCTTGTTGATAAATTTAAAATGAAAGAGCTTGGTGCAGTGAAAAATATTCTTGAGATGGAAATTAGAAGAGCTGGAGTTAACAAAAAGCTATGGCTAGGCTAGAGTAAGTATGTGAATTCGGTTTTATGGAGGTTCAACATACATGATTGTAGGGCATTATGTGTTCCTGTAAAGATGTAAATCGTGCTAACTTCAATAATAGCCAAAAAACTCTTTATTTAAATAAACTCATAATTCCTTTAATAAGTCTATTACATTCCACTTTTCTTTCCATAGCTTCATTTGATCATTCCATTTATATCGTAATAAACATGAAATTTTCTATAAAAGATAAAGATTCTTAATTCAATAAATCGATATAAGTAGTATCTCAATCATACAATACTTAGGCATTTCAAGTTGTCATAAGTTCAATAAAATAATACAAAGTAAAGGGTGAGATGCGTCCTTTGATCTGCAACCCAAGCTATCTTCAATGCAATCTTTAGCATGAAGACGAGAACAAGATTCATGCACTTTTTCCACCCAACCTTGAAGCTTACACTTCCTCGGAATTCTTAGTCAATCAAGAATACCCGACCCTGCATGAATTGCTTAGCAAAATAATTTGAAAGACAAGATAGAATCTGGTGCATGCCTAGATGATACACACATTTTCATTTTTCTAAATCCATTAAGAAACAAGCAAAGATCAATCAAGGATGTGGTAAAGTGGATAAATAAAATAATTCCATCTATTTTAATGGTTATTCAATTGATTACTCGGCCGAGTATAATGCCATGCACAGAAAATAATATAGTTTAGAAAAAAGAAAACTCTCTCTCTATAATCCACATTTGGCACCCGTCTTGGAAGGTAACTTTCCACAAACACAAGCCTATCTAGATTTGTTCATATAATTCTAGAATAAATACACACAGAAGACAATCTTTCTCTTCTCAATTCTAGCTTTCTATTTCTTGCATGATAAAAATACAGTGGTAAAGAAGACAATCTTCATTGAATAAAAATAGAAATAATCAATCTTTTGTTACAACCAATCCTATATGATAGGAAGAAATCTTTCATGGATAAACATATATACATCTGAAAAGAATCAATCTTTTGCTTCTATCTTTCAAGCAATTTAAAGACAAGAATTAAATATTAAGAAGGTGTAACACATGTATGTATCTTTACATATAAATTGAATAAAATGAGTACACATTATTTTATTCAATTATCAAACATTTTAAAAGTGTAATCATTAACTTACATTCCCTTTCTTATGGTTTAGAATTTCCATGTTTATATCGTCTAAACTTTATATCTTTCCATGTGTTTTGATTCGTCTACCTCTTTTCTCGAATAACATATTTAGTTTAATACTAATATGTGACTTTCCATGATTTAAAAACTCAATTAACTGAATTCACTAATTTTCCATAACAGTTTGACAGGATGAAAATTCATAAAGTGCCTATCTATATGGCTTTTCAAATGGGACACCTAATAACCATATTTACTTTTAATTGACAAATATCAAATTTGAAAGTGTAAGTCTTCTCTTTACGATATCAAAATAAACTTCAATATTTAATAAGTCATTATCCTAGTATTTCATCTTCTTTGTGGTTCAATTTCAAATTTTCTCTCTCTATCCTCTTACTCTGTCTCTAGAGGGTTTGGTGACCTAATTTCTGAGAGTTTCACTATGTTTATCAACAAAATTTAAGAAAATATTTCATTATTGCATCTATATTTACATGAACGTAATTTAAAACAATTAAAAATGGTTCATATCGTGATTCTAACTTTTTCATTAGAATATTGCATAGATCTAAAACTAGATCTTTCTTTAAAGATTATCTAAGGCAACCCATAATGCACTTCCTACCATTCTTTAGCATCCTCCATGCATGTTCATAGTTATTTTATCAAATGTACCTCATAATGCTTTTCCCTATATGACTATTCAAAAGAAAGTTCAAACAAATTTAATCAAATAATGGATTGTCTTAATCAAATTCCATTCTAGTAAACATTGTACTATTTTAGGATTTACTCACTATCCTTTCTAAATGCATATTGAACAAATAATTGAAGTAGATCCTACCTCCTTATGCTCTTGTTACTGGATTGAGGTGATGGTCTCACTTTCCTCCTCAAATATGCCTACTCTCCTCTTTCAAGATGGTTCAAAAGCTCTCTGTCACTCTCCAACTGTCGATTCTTCTACTATTTATCTCTTCTATATCCTCCCTATCCTTCTTTTCTATCTATTTTCTAAACTTTCCTCTATATTCTCTCTATTATCTCTTGTCAATCTTCTGTCATTCTTACTATGTTCTACTTCTCTTCTTCTTCCTATCTTTCTATTTTGTTTTCCTCGATCCTTTTCTATTACTTATACTGCTCTCCATCTATATTAGTTGCTAAAAATTTGGCTTTAACTTAGCCATGATATTGACACCTCTGCTAAACATTCAAGGTTCTCTTAGTTCTAATGACTTAGAACTCGTTTGCATACTTGTCGACTAGGCTAGCTTCTAAGGTTGACAGATCTCTAACACCTAGCCTCCACGTCCAATCCTTTCCTTGACTTAGCAAGAGTTCGATTTAACCAACTAAGCATGATAACAGTCGCAGATCTTCCTACCTCTAGGTTATCTGCCTTGTCGACACGTCTACGGGTCTATGACCATTGATTGTTGTTCTCTATAGTCGTGGAGAGCTAAGTCGCTTACCTCCTACCATTCTTTGTGGAGGTTAAGTTAACTGTAGACTTTTGCTATGCCATGGACACTATGTGCCAGGCCGACCTCGACTATCCACTTCTAATAGTCGATAACAAAACAAACCCGCCACCTTAGATATATATAATGCATAAAACATGTTAATAAAAACAATATTATATTTAATAATATATACATTACATTCAATTTATTAGATGTTAAATTAAAAAGAAAACCTAGTTAATTAGGTTATATAATATTTTAATTATATATATATATTAAATGTGTGATTTATTATATCTAATGTCAAAAGGTTTTAAAATAAATATGATATATATATATATATATATATATATATAATCCTAAATCTTATACAAGCATATTTAAAAACATAACATTTCAAATTGAAAAGATTATCTTAATTACTTTAAAATAAGACATTAATTATAAAACAATTATCAAAATTTCATGCATAAGAATTCCATATAATTGTAAACATGTCAATCATAAATAAAATTATATTTGAATTCTCTTTTGCTAGAAACATTAAATCATCCTAATAAAGAACGTTAAGTCGATAAATTTCATAACTCTAAATAGCAAACTAATTTTCACTTTTATAGACGAAATCAATGTAATGATTACCAATTACTTATATCCTTTTGTTTCTAATTCAAAATCATACATTGATGAAGTCACAATTGCACAAAAAAACTACTGTGGTGTGCGAGAGATTCCATCTATTCTAACGAAATCCAAGAGCTAAGACAACTCTGTCTAACCATGTTCTCGCCTTCATCTATGTTCACCATTTCCTACATTCACTTGCACTCAGTTGCTCATTAGCAATGATGATCCCAATTTTACAATAAAAATTATTACTGATCATTCAATTGTATATAAATCATTTCAGTGCATTGAATCTCCTATCTTCTTTCATGAACAATTCCAATTTCATTTCATTTGCGAAAAATAAACATTATTTTCCTAATTAAATAATTATGGAAAAATAGGGTTCGTGACAGTTCCCTTTATAGTTGGAAAAAAATTATCTCTTTCAGATTGTCCTATATCCCCATCAGAGATGGAAGACATGAGCAGAGTTCCTTACCAGAGTACAATTGGAATTTTGATGTATGCTATGGTCTATATTAGACCAAACATTGCCCAAGCAATGTGAGTTATTTCAAGATATAGAAGGAGACACTATTTCCATTGATATTCATGGTTATGTGAAATTAGACTTGGTAGATGATATTGATAGAAGAAGATCCACTAGTGCTTATGTGTTTACTTTATTTGGTGGTGCAATTAGTTGGATGAGTAAGCAATAGGTTGTGGTTGGTTTATCCAATACAAAAGAAAAGTATATGGCAGCTACTAATGTTTGTAAAGAAGCCATATTTGGCTTAAGAGACTATGTTCATATATTGAAATAATAAAAGGTGTGTGAAAATTTATTGTCATAGTAAGAGTGCGATCTACCTAGCTAAGAACCCAACATTTCATTCGCAGACCAAAGACATTGATGTTCAGTATCATTTTGTTAGAGTTATGGTCAAAGATGGCAGGGCTAGTTAAGGTAGAAACTTTGATGAATATTGCATATTATTTAACTAAGGTTGTGAGCACAAAGAAATTAAAATGGTGTTCAAAATCTATGGGCTTCATGGCCCCTAGGAATTAATTTATTGTGTAGATACTCTCTTTTCTCTTGAAAGGTGTTTGATAAGTGGGAGAAAGTTGGGAAAATGGTGTCTCAACCTTGCATTTACATAAGGTAAACCATTTATAGTAAGTTTTCATTTGAACATCAAATGGTGTAAAATTTTCCCCAAATCTTCAAATTGGCTAGATAAGCATGCCGGTAAGTTTTCATTACAAGATCATAGTTAGTTTGGAAGATATTAAAGTTTCCATTTTTGGAAGGTGCAATGAAAGGTTTAAATTTAATTTTGAGGACTTTAGAACCTCCAAAAAAATATGAAAAGTGGGTATAGCTAGGATATGAGTTTATGAGGTGATGGAGCACTTTGTGAGCTTTCTGACACTTCATATAGATCATCAATCGGACACTTAGTTCACAAGTTATGGCCTTTGAAAGTTTGGACTCCTGAACTAGGAAATATAAAATTGCATCAGACACATAAATGAGCTGTAAAAGGGAGGTACACATGTTGATGTGTGTTTTTACATCTCATAGGGCATCTAGATTTGAGATAAGGTCAATGTTACACTTTATTGGATGGTTTTAGTCTGTGGTTTTGTAATACTATTTGATAGTTTCTTGCTTTGCATTTCCTATATATGAGGTGCATGAGATAGAGGTTGTTTGTAAGAGTTTTATAGCTATTGAGTTACCTTTGAATCTTTGGTTGGCGATACTCCTATGAACAACCTTCTTTTCAAGTATATTTTAATCTGCTATTAATTTTTAAGTAATATATTGGGCGACTTTTGGAGTGTGGGTTTTTTCTCTCAAAAGTTTTTCCCTCACATAAATGGTTGTGTTCTAGTATGAATATTATTCATGTTTATTTATGTTAAGTTCATGTAACTATTAATGATTTGTAAAAGTTTTTGCATTAACCTCCTCTCAAGGTTAGTGTAGGAAGTTTTTCTACTACTTAACTTTCTTACAATTAATGACAACATACTTCTCCATATCTATAACAATCATATCATGGGTTGACATCAATTACAATGCACTACTTCATAACTACAAAAATCTCCCTCTTTGTAATTGGTGGAAATAGTATTTACAATGTGTCTTCTCCCCCCCCTTGACATCAAAGGAAAAGGGTAAGCATAATTCATTAGTATTTGCAACAATAGACATGACCTCCCCATCAAAATTATCATAAATATACTCATTACCTAATCTCTAATAAGTAGCCTCCATTAGCCTAGGAAAAACAATACATCTTGAATTTCTCCACCCTAGACAGATGCACCATCTATGCATCTAGTTGGAAGAAGGAATTCCAACAACCACTAAATTTAACTTGACTTACTCAAATGTATCATTTGAAAGAGCTTTTGTAAAGATTACAACTTGACCTTTTGGGGAAACATATTCTAGCTTCACTTCTCGATCTACAACTTTTTCCCCGAGGAAGTGATACTAGATAGATATGTACTTAGTTCTAGAATGCATGAGTAGATTATTTAAAATGTTGATGGCTCTTGTATTATTACAAAGAATATGAATGAGCCCATCACATGTTGCCTTTATGTCCTTTAACATTTTCTTCATCTAAAACACTTAGGCGCAACAAGATATTATCGATAGGGATACTAAGTCCCACTTCTTACTGAATCATGAGACTAATATACTTCCCAACAAGAAGGCTCCACCACTTGTTCTTCTTCTATCATCAATACTACTAGTCGAATCAGCATTAGTATAAGAACTTAACTCAAAATCGTTACCCTTTGGATACCACAACCCACATTCTAAATTCCATTTCAAATATATAAGATTTGTTAAATATTTGGGAAACTGAGAGGGGGGCTGAATCAGTTGACAATTAAAATCTTCTTTGAAACTTTATTCATAGATCTAGAAAAATTAGGAAAATTAATTAAGACAAATAAAACATGAAAGCATAAATCAGGCACAAAGAACACCAGAATTTACGTGAAAAACCCAAGAAGGGAGAACCCATGAAGAATGCTAATTCTCAATTTAAAAAATCCGGATAAGGTGATTTTTACAAAGAATGGCTCATTGCAAAAAATGTTCACTCCAGGAGGGCTCACTTCCCAGAAAGGCTCTCTGCCCAAAAAGCCTCACTGCCGAAGAAAGAAAGATACAAAAGAAAATCCACCATTAAAACAAAGTCTACACTATCAAAACTGCTTTCGTAACTATTCACAACACTCTTCACAACAAAAAATGGATTCTTTCAATCTTTCAAACTTCAACACAATTAGCCATTCACAAAAATGCCACATGAACTTATCCAGATCATACACATACATTACTGTCCCCAAAAAAATAAATCTTCCAAGTTGGCCAAGACAAAGATCTAAAATAGGTCAATACTAAACATCTTAGTGGTGGGAAGGAATGAAAAATAGCCTACACTACAACGTTCCACATCAACACATTACATATATTACCAATGCTAGACATAAAAAAAAAATGTTGTTACACACCCTCGACTTCCGGATCAAGATGGACTCAAAAATAGCACTAAGTAACAATGATATTGTTGCAATAGGTTATTTGATGACTTTATTTGTATTTTCATTGATGGCAACCATTTATTTTTTAGTCATATAGGTCATCTAGACCAACAGGTATAGCCTAACTGGTAGTGGAATCAGTTAGACAATAAAATTGCTAAGTTGTTGTCAACCGGTAAGAAGGAACAAAGTGATGATCAAGAAACCGGTATGGACGATTGGAGAAGAGTTAGATGTTGTGATTTTATAGGAGTGTTGAAGAAAGGAACATGCACCTATGTTCCAAACCACATCATAAAATTCAGTGTATTGAGTGAGTTATTGTAGCTCGTAAATTGTACGCACTCGCTAGGGTGGTACAATTTCACACCTAGTTTAGCACCCGCCTTAGTGCATTTTGCATTCTGCATTGCATTTCTCCTTAAGCACTTAATTAATCAAATTAATTAGGTCTAAGGTCCTATTTCATCATTCTCTACATCATAAAATTGGGCCCTTTTCACTAAAGCGCGCCCTTCGCATTTTATTCCTCCAATACACCACTTAATCAAAAACCCTAATTAAATCCTATTTCAAACTTGGGGGCTTGGTTTCGGGGTCAAAACATCTTGAAATCACCTGTAACTTTGGGATTCTCTCTAAAATCATCATATCCGACGGCCTTGAAAATTTGGTGAAAAGTTGTCGGGACCGTGACGCCCGGTGCACATGGTCCCGGACATTTTTCTTGAAATTTTAGGAGCGCGATCCAATCATAAAATAAAGCTTAACCCCAAGAAATTGGTGGGATATTCAATCTCTAGGTCGGCCAAAATACGAATTTACGACCTAGGGTTTCATACATAAAAGCTCTCTTTCTTCATTGGAAGGGATGGGATTTTTGTTTCCAGGAACTTCATATGCAGCGAAAGAGCAGATCTTTGAGGACTTCAACAACATTCAACATCATTCTATCAAGAATCTATCAAATTCACTCATCCACTTAGGGCTTGGAAGACATTGAAGAACAATAGGAGATTACCGACTGAAGATTGGCTTGTACTCCTCCCTTGAGGGTTGGGTATGATTTCGTATTATTTTCATGTCTTTGCATAAGCTTTGATACATCATTTATTCATGCTTTAGATCACATTGCATCTTGATTTAGAGCATTTACACTATCATTTGCAAGCAATTAGGGTTTACTTTCTAGGTTGCTCTAGTTTGCTTTCTTGCATTTTGGACCTTGCACACACACTAGGTCTGCACACACAATACATTTTACAAAACAACTTGGCTATTCGTGGAGGTGGAAATCACTGAAGTAGGGGTTTGACTAAGGCAAAACCCTATATAGCCGCCCCTCCCCCTTTTCAGATATTATTGCAGGTTTCGAGATTCGGACGATGCCGCGGGATACAGATCCGGAGAGAGAAGGTTGGAACAGCACTCTGTGTGAAATTGCAGAGCAAGAGACTGGGACAGGGGCGCTGGGCGCCCTGGTCTTGCCAGGACAGGGGCGTTGGGCGCCCTGGTCCCTGGGACAGAGGCGCTGGGTGCCCTGGTCCTCCGGACAGACAGTTTGCAGACAGTTTGCAGACAGTGTTTCAGAGTGTAGAACAGTGGTTTCCGGTGCAGTTTTCAGGATAGTGGCGCCTGGGCTCCCATCCCGAACATTTTCAGTCTGATTTTGACTCCAGGTACATATCTACATTCTTATTTCATCCTCGTACTTACAGTTGTTCATTGTTTAATCTCAATTCTGCAATCTTGTTATTGGTTCATACTTGCATTTTGGGATTAGGGTTTGAACTTGCATTACTTGATCTTACAATTTCAACAAGGGAATAGAAATCCTAATAGATATCCCATGGCTCTCTCTTTCACCAAAAGAAGTAGCCAATTGTGCGATATCTCTAGGCTCTTTCGTATTCCGTAATGTGTGTCAAAAGGTAGGATTAGGGCATGATTGACCTAGTCTCGCTTTTTTTCCCCCACACATTTTGGTGAACCCGACGTGAATCTATCATTGCTTCCTCTTGCATTGCATTTATTAGATCTAGATCTAGATTTAGTGTGTTTTCATTTCATTTTCATTAAAAAGAAAAAAAAAAAAAAAAAAAAAGAGTGTGTTTCTTTGCATTGTGTGTTTAAATTTTATGTAATCTTTTCAAAATGTCAGATTTTTATTTGCAAAATGTTCATGCTTTTGATGATTATTATGAGTATAGCCAAGATGAATTAGATGAAGCTTTAGATGAGTTTTTAAACCCTAAAGATGCCAAACCTTCATTTTACCAAAAACTCATAAACCTTGTTACTATGCCATTTAGGTGTGATGAGAAAGATAAGTCGAATGATTCCTCTCAAGGATACATTCCTATCAACTCTTCCCTTGAATCTAGTAACATGGTTGTTTTCAATAATCCCCTCTATGAGGAGATGTCTCCTTTTGAATCAAAAGACAAACCTTTTAACCGATATGATCATGCTTTGTTGGATGATGCTCTTGATGACTTTGTGGCTTTATCGAAATCTTTAAACAAGAACAAGGCCTCTAAATTGGTTAACATGATAAACTTGAATGAACATAATAAGCCTCTCTTTGAAGTCCAAGGTGCTTATCCTTCTCCTACCTTTCAAATTCCTAAATCACCTCTCCTTACTGTTCAAGGAAGGTATGATCATGATTCCTTTCACACCCCGAATAAACCAATCATCACTGTACAAGGAAGAAAACCTATAAGTCCTTACAATTATGCTAAGCAAATAACTAGAGAGAGTTATCATGCGGTTGCCCATACCTATCATACCAGAAATAATAGGCAACCTAATCCTCCTCCTGTTATTCCAGTCTCTCTTCCTAATCCTCAACCAATTCTTCCTCAAGCTCCCCGTATTTCGCAAGTTATGGGTAAGGAATATGATCTCATAGAACAACTTAAAGCTACCCCTGCTAAGATATCCCTTTGGGATTTGATTCAAACTTCTTCCGCTCATCATGGAATGTTACAAGATGCCTTGAAAGATTTGAATGCTCCTCCACCGAATACGTCTAGTAATATAGCATCTTTTGTTAACTCTGTGATGAATCCTAAAGCTCAAATTGTGTTTACCCAAGATGAGTTGCCTACTAGTGAAATTCAACAACAATATGATCCCTTGATGATTGTGGTTGTCATGAAAGACATTGCTATAAGACGAACACTAGTAGATAATGGCTCTGGCCTTAATGTGTGTAGCATTAATTTATTGCATAAGATTGTTGGATTTTGCCAAGATCAAGAGGTCAATGAAATGTACAAGATAGAGACATAATATGGGACAAGAATAAACTGTATTCTCATCAATAGAAAATGATCAACAATCAACTGGATTATCGTTGTTACATACAATGTAGATGAGCCTGCTTATATAGGCAAGGCTAGGGATATGTATGAGCACACAAATATGACATGTGGCTCAATAAGAAACAAGGGTAGGTAGGAAATAGGTGTGGGTAGGTAGGAGAAATAATATAATATTCCACATGAGGTGGATCACCCACCGAAGGTGGAATTATCACTCCACAATAAGTGGATATGATAGTGTAATAACAAGATCAACACCATAAGAGGTGGAATTTCTCCTACACACACTATCCCAATGTGACACAAACACCCAAGTGTCTCATATCCAAACTACTATGAAATGCATTATCCTAAGTAAACTTAAGTAAGTGTAATAATATCCATGATGAATAATTATTTACACCAACAAAGATGAATGTGGATACATCTCTTATTGAGCCTGACTCTCATCCCATTCGTGGCTTTGACAATGTGGCTAAGACTTCATTAGGTATCATCACCTTACCTCTCACAGTAGGACCTGTTACTTTGCCTACTCCTATTCATGTTATGCCGGGAAATTTAACATATAACTTGTTATTAGGGAGGCCTTGGATTCACAGCATGCAAGCTGCCCCCTCTACATTGCATAGACAAGTTAAATTTGTTTATAACAATAAGACATACACCTTGATGGGTGATACTAATTTTCAAGCTTGTCTGCAAACATCTAATTCCAAAGGAGATTCTTCTAAGCCATCCTCGTCTAGTGATGACTCTTTAAACAAGAAACCTATCGATGAGTCTTCGCTCTCCGATGATCAAAATCCTTTGGATGAGTCTAGAACTCCTGAAGAAGATCCTTCTCGACTTGAAACTACACATAAAAAGGGTTTTGATCCTGAGAAGGTTCTCGCAGAGGATGATTGGGGATCTCTTGATTTTAACCCTACCTTTGTAGGTGAATATAAGGTTCCTTCTAGAGAAATTAAAGTTGAAAAGAAGGAAGAAGCTGAAAATCACAAAGTTGAAAAGAAAGAAGAAACTAAAAATCAATGAACCTTACCTGAATCTATGAGTAATAATTTTGTGGCCGCTTCTCAAACTTCTTCTCCCCACATCTATAATTATGAAGAGTTTGATTCTTTGTCTTATGAAAAACTACCTTCTCTTCCTGAAATGGCTGATCATTATGGTCGTGGTTTTTGCATTTTTGCTAAGCATGGGTATCATGGAAAAGGTTGTGGTGCTCATGAACAAGGGATAAGAGTTCCTCTAGAGACTAATTTTCACAATTATGCCTTTGGACTTGGCTTTAATCCCTGCAAACGTACTAAAGCTTCTAAAAGACCAGGCATTAGTGTTAATGCTATCTCTACATCTCTATCAATACAACATCCTGAGTATATTGATGGGGATCCTTCATGTGCCTGTGCTTTGGATATCTTCCCTACCGACGATGCTTTAGCTGAGTTCTTGGGAGCCTATGACACTCTTTCTCGTTATCATCACAATAGGGGACTCCCTTATTGTTTGAACACCGAAGCCTATTTTGGAAAAGAGATTGATAATGATGAGATTGTGAAAGAATTCCCTCAGTTAAAGGACACTCCTCAACAAAGCAATCTTCTCATAAGTGACACCACTGATGTTAAGATGGATCCTAGCAATAAAGAGAAAGTCATTAAAATTGGGAAATGTTTGGATGAAGAGGAATAGAAACAATATGAAGAACTATTGCATGAATTCCCTGAGATCTTTGCTTGGGCATATTCTAACATGCCTGGTATAGATCCTAAGATCGTTACTAATAATATTGTCTTAGTTCCTGATGCTAAGCCTGTGAAACAAAAGATTCGAAAAATGAATCCTAAGGTGGCTCTGCTTGTTAAGGCTGAGATTGAAAAATTATTGGAGGCTAGATTTATCCGCCCTATTGACTATTCCCCATGGATTTCAAATATTGTCGCTGTGGCTAAACCAGATAACAAAATAAGAATGTGTACTGACTTTCGAGATCTAAATAAGGCTTCTTTAAAAGATGATTTCCCTCTTCCAAACATTGACATGATAGTTGACTCTACGGCAGGACATGCCTTGCTATCCTTCATGGATGGTTTTTCAGGCTACAATCAAATTTTCATAAACCCTCAAGATCAATTCAAAACCGCTTTCACCACTCCTTGGGGTACGTTTTGTTGGATAATGATGCCTTTTGGACTTAAAAACGCCGGTGCAACTTATCAACGAGCGATGACCCTTATCTTTCATGATTATATGCATAAGATTTTAGAGGATTATGTTGATGATATTTTAGCTAAATCCTTTCTTCGCATGGATCATGTTACAATCCTTCGTCAAATCTTTGAAAGAATTCGTAAATATCACATGCGCTTGAATCCTCGAAAATGTGTTTTTGGTGTGGATAGTGGAAAACTATTAGGGTTCATAGTTTCGCATCGTGGGATTGAGGTGGATACTAAGAAAATAGATGCTATTGTCAAAATGCCACCTCCTAGAAATGTGTCTCAACTTAAAAGCTTACAAGGAAAGATTCAAGCTATTCGTAGGTTCGTGTCTCAGCTTGCGGATCGTACCTTTCCCTTTACTCAACTTCTTAAAAAGGATATCACTTTTTAATGGAATGAGGATTGTCAGCAAGCATTTGAAGATTTAAAAGTGTATTTGGCTAGTCCTCCTATTCTTCAACCTGCCAAACCTTCTAAACCCTTCCTTCTGTATACAGCTGCTTCCTCTCATGCTCTCACAGCATTGTTGGCACAACATGATAAAGATGGTAAGGAATGTCCGGTTTATTACATAAGTCGTACCTTACTCGATTATGAGACCCGATATTCTGCGATAGAAAGACAATGCTTGGCCTTGGTATTTGCGACTCAGAAATTGAGACATTATCTTTTAAATTCAGAAGTCCATGTCATGGTAAAGTTTGATCCTTTGAAGCATCTTTTCTCTAAAACTGATTTATCAGGACGTCTAGCTAAGTGGGTTATGATGTTAACTGAATTTGACCTTAAATTTGTTTCACAAAGAGCAATTAAAGGACAAGCGTTGACCGATCACTTAGTTGAGGCTCCTTCACCTTTCTCCTTCCCTAACCCTGAGTCCTTTCCTGACGACTTCATTCTTTCTATAGAGAAAGATGAAACTTGGGAGTTATACTTTGATGGCTCTAAGTGTCGTACGGGATCGGGGGCAGGGGTTGTTCTGACTTCTCCTACGAAGAAGTCCATTCCCTTATCATATCGTCTAAATTTCCTGTGTACCAATAACGTTGCTGAGTATGAGGCTCTTATAGCGGGAATAAAAGCAGCCTTGGCCCTGAATATAAAACACATACATATCTATGGAGATTCGCAATTGATTAGAAGACAAGTAACAGGAGTGTATCAAGCAAAACAAGACAAATTATCACAATATAAAGATCTTGCTATCTCTTTATTACAAAATTTCAATTCTTATACCATGGAACCCGTTCCTCAAAAAGATAATTGACATGCGGATGCAATGGCATGTGTGGCTTCTCTAGTATCTTTAGAGGACCCTATGGTCGATCTTAATTTCGTTATTCACAATCTTATTTCTCCAGCTATTGAAGATGATTCTAGCTTGATAACATGTTGTGACTTTGTAGACTCAGATGAATGGTTCTCGCATATCGTAAGATATTTGACCGATGGTACCTTTCCTGATTCCGCTAATAGGAACACTAGGGCTAGAATCCGCAAGCTGTCTGCTAGATATATCATCCTTTCTAATGTCCTTTATCGAAGGGGTTATGATGGTCTTCTCCTTCGTTGTCTTAACAAGTCAGAAATCCCCGTTGCTCTTGAAGAGGCACATTCAGGTGCCTGTGGGGGGCATTTTGGGGGCAAATCTCTGGTTCATAGGTTGCTTCGTATGGGATACTATTGGCAAACTATGCAGAAGGATTCCTTTTCATTTGTTAAAAAATGTCATCAATGTCAACAACACAATAATCTGATTCATGCTCCTGCCCAAGAACTTCGTTCTCAAGTAGCTTCTTGGCCTTTCTCCGCATGGGGTTTGGATCTTATTGGAAAAATTTCTCCTCCTTCATCTCAAGGACACACCTTCATTATAACTGCAACAGATTACTTTACGAAGTGGGTAGAAGCTATTTCTCTTCGCTCTACTACTGCTGAAGTGATTTGTCAATTTCTCTTAGAAAACATCATTTCTCGATTTGGGATACCTTCCACTATTATCTCAGATAATGGGACATCGTTTAAAAACAAGGATGTGAAGAAATTCCTCGAGAAGTATCATATCAAACATCAATTTTCTACACCATATTATCCTCAGTCAAATGGTCAAGCCGAATCATCTAATAAGATAATTGAACAAATTCTTCGTAAAACCATAAATAAGCATGGTAAGGATTGGAGTAACCAGCTAATCTATGCTCTTTGGGCTTACCAAACGAGTGTACGAATTGCTACGAGAACTACTCCTTATAATCTTGTTTATGGTGCTGATGCTATTATGCCCTTAGAGTTAGAAATTCCATCACTTAGGGTTTCTCTCAAAGGTATAGTAGATGATGACTCTTATAGGGAACAACGACTTCAACAGCTTGAGATGCTTGATGAATAGCGCATAAACGCTCTTGAGCATATTCAAGCGTATCACAAAACTCTACAATGAAGCTATAATGACAAGGTTATTCAACGTTCCTTCTTAGTAGGTGACTTAGTCCTTTATGAGAATCAGCGCAATGTGAATGCCTTGCCTGCAGAAAAGGGAAAATTTAGTCCTAATTGGCTTGGACCATATATCGTTATTAAGGATTATGGATCAGGTGCTTACAAAATAGCAGATGTAGATGGTACGCCTCTTAAAGAACCTATTAATGCTATGCACTTGCGTAGATATTATGCTTAATTCTTCATTCTTCAACATTGGATAATATGTTAGTATTTCTTAATTAAAGCAAAATAGAATTAAATGTTATGTCGTTTAATCTATATTGCTTCGTTCCTGACAAGCATGTCTTCTTACTTTATAGTTTGTCTTGAATTCATTAATGTAAATTGTAAAAGGTTTACATTTCTCATTATGCTAGCATATTATACAATGTCTTTATGTATTAAGTAGAATTGTATCATGTTGTGTTTAAGTTCAAAATTAAATCACATTAGTTATATGATTCTTAGACTTAATGGATATTTCTTCCTTATCATCAATGTAGCACTTGATTAAATATTTTAATTAAGTCACACATGTATCAATTTAATCATGGAGCATTGAGAAATCAATCACATGGCAATTAAATTCTGAACATACATGTACATTTACCAAATGTATTAGATTTAATCAAAACAAAACATACATTGTTTTAAGCATTAAAGATAACACATTTGAGACAAAAGATAAGCATGTATATATACATATATATGTGTGGATCGTATACAAATCTAGGTCACTGTACATCATAAAATCATCTCCTATCCCTAGGGCTGGTGGCTGGAGAGTGTCGACTGGATGCTCCCTCCTAGTTTGGCCGTGAAGGTGGACCCATGGGTGTGTAGCGTGATACAGATCGTGAGTGACTCCGAGAGGAACTCCTACGATCCCTATCCATAAGGATCGCACGATAGGTGGTAGCCTCGGTCTGAGCCGCTGCTAGATCTCGCCGCGCCTGCTGGAGGTCCTCTGATAGGACTCTCTCTCTCTGCCGTGCCTGCTGGAGGTCCTCTGATAGGACTCTCTCTCTCTCCCTCCATATATCTACTTGTACTCGGAATGGGAAAAACAAATCCTCATGCCGACCCGCGTTCCCCTGAGGCCTATAGGCAATCTGTGAGGAACTGGGGATTTGTGCTATCATGGAAATGTCTGTCATTGCCTGCTGAATCAAGGAACGCCATTCCTGCACATTAGCTGTGGCAGTAGAACAGATTTTTGTTAGTACCATTCTATATCATCAAAACATTAATCAATCAATATAAACCTACTATACCTGGATCTCCCTCGCGCCAGTAGGGATCATGATATGGTAGTATTTGTGCCTGAGAACTGCTAGGCTCCCCTCGCTCGTATACTCTATCCACGATGGGTGTAGGCTGGATGGTACTGGTGACAGGTCTCCGTATCGCCTCCTGTTCCCCCTGTTGGGGAATAGGAGGTGGATCCAGGGCTATGGTATCGTCTCCTGAATGGTGGGGAGCTGCATCCGACTCCTCCTCATCATCTCTATCCTCCTCGTCGTCGTCCTCCTCGTCATCATCCTCATCCTCATCCGCATCATCACCTGCATCCTCCTCGTCCTCCTCTCTATCTGCATCCTCATCCTCCTCCTCGGCATTGGACTGATCGCCTGTAGGTGGATCAGGATCTCCCGCCTCCTCATGATCCTCTCCCTCCTCTGGCTCCTCTGACCTGGATCCCTGGTCCTCGTCTTGGTCTCCATGTCTCCATGGGCCTGGATAGCCTGTCGGATGATTTGGTGAAAAGATAGGACCTGGATATGATCTCATAAACCATGAAACATATCTACGCTGTGCTCCAGGCTCTACAGAATAGTCAGTGACTACATCCTGATCAAATCCCTCTAAGTCTGTCATCTCAATATCATCTACCGTCGGTCTCGCTACTTCTCCAGGTCTGGGAAGGACCCGTGAGTGTCGAGTATAGATGGGCACATCGGCTGGAACACACTACTCTAGTCCGAACTACCTCCATACTCGGTCAAAGTACAAAGGGACTATGATGTGTGCATATCGTCCTCGCAGTAGGCGGTTCCTCTGTAGGCTTGCTAACTGTCTCTCCATACCATCCCATCTGTGCATCAGTAGGTAAGGTCTCCACACTATCACCTCGGCTGTCAGTCTGTCAACAATCACTCTCCAATATAATAAATCTCCAAATCTCCACTCGCTGGTAAGTGGATAAGTGAACACCCTAGGTCGCTCGCTCGCTGTACTCAGTGGAAAGCCGATGGGCCTGGTGCATGTAAAGTGCTCTAAAATCCACACCTGCAGAAGTGTGCATGTCATCAAACTACAACCCTGTCCGAATACATACTCCTCAAGGTCGTGATAGAGATGTGCAAGCATACTCCGACCCCAAGCATACACTCTCCTGTGTCTCTCCATCGCTCTGATACACCATGTGAGGCCCCCATGCATGTGTGTCCCTCGCCCATTAGGGCAGACGGCTAGTGCTATGATGGCTATCATAAGGCGTCTCAGAAGTGGTACCTCCCCTGTAGGATGTAAGAGCCAGCTGACCATGATGCGACCTCTCGTCTCGCTCGGCATGAATCTCCCTATGCAATACACCTGCTCTCTCTGATGATCCTCCACTGACCAATCGGTCGCGTATGTAATTGTCGCTCCTCTGATAGGAAGACGAAGTATACGGTACACATCCTCGAGTGTGACCGTCAGCTCTCCTACTGGAAGGTGAAAAGTGCATGTGTCAGGATCCCATCGCTCCATCAAGGCCATCAGCATCGCAGGATGAAATCGAATGGCTGGCATGAGAATCACGTACCACAATCCTACAATCGATAGTGTGTCTCTCTCTGACTGAGTCAGCCATGGAATCTGATCTCGCAAAGTGCGAAGAATATGTCCTACTGTGTGCTCTCTCATGTACGGGAGACCCTGCAACACGAAAACATGACCGTAATCAGTACTCGATCATCGAAATCACAAATGCAAACCATCGCACATCGTATGCTAGCCCCGGAACCTCTTTCCAGGCCCTGATTGGGGACCATGGCACCCTGTCAGGGACCATGGCGCCCTGAGGGGACCATGGCGCCCTGTCAGGGACCATGGCGCCCCTATCAGGGACCATGGCACCCTGGGGGGACCAGGGCGCCCCTTAGGGACCATGGCACCCTGGGTGGGCCCCGGTCAGCCTTCGAGGCCCGCATACGATCATGGAAAAGTCAAACATGCGAAAAATCAAAAGTCAAATGTTCAGTCAACTCACCTCGTCCAGTGGCTCGTCGTCGATCACGGCCTGGTGCAAGATCTCGATCCTCGTGGGATGCTCTGGTCATCGTGAAGGCATGATGATGGCTATGTGGGCTCCGCTGCACTGAATAGTATTCTAAAATCAACAAAGTGACGAATACAAGTGTCACTTTTGAGGTATATACTCTCGTTTGATTATTCTTACTTTTTGAAACCCTAATTCTCCTCTGTCATTCATTTTATCATAACTTGAGTTTGGGAGATGCGATTTTCAAACCGTTTGTTGTGTTGGAATTGTATTTTCCTTCCCCTACTCTTGGGATGTTCCAAAAAGTGCTCTGATGAAGCCTATTTAGCGAACACCCCTCATCAATACTCTATTACACAATTTGTCGCAAGTAAACATGCTACCCTGTTTCACCTCCCTAATAAGCAAGTCGAAACAGGGGGGGCATATAGCTACTCACAGATTTCATCACTTTCCCTAGTAAGCATTAGGTGATTTTGTGATCTAACGTTTGTTTTGTAGGGTGCGGTTCCTAACTGTGTACTGCAGATACCGCTGGGGGCTTCGTCCGACATCTTATGGATATATCCTTTTTCAAATAATGTTTACTTTTCTGTACTTTAGCTTGCATATGCACGTAGTACTCATATGACCGCTAAAGTGGGGGCTAAATGTAGCATCGTAAATTGTAGGCACTCGCTAGGGTGGTACAATTTCACACCTAGTTTAGCACCCGCCTTAGTGCATTTTGCATTTTGCATTGCATTTCTCCTTAAGCACTTAATTAATCAAATTAATTAGGTCTAAGGTCCTATTTCATCATTCTCTACATCATAAAATTGGGCCCTTTTCACTAAAGCGCGCCCTTCGCATTTTATTCCTCCAATACACCACTTAATCAAAAACCCTAATTAAGTCCTATTTCGAACTTGGGGGCTTGGTTTCAGGGTCAAAACATCTTGAAATCACCTGTAACTTCAGGATTCTCTCTAAAATCATCATATCCGACGACCCTGAAAATTTGGTGAAAAGTTGTCGGGACCGTGGCGCCCGGTGCACATGGTCCTGGACATTTTTCCTGAAATTTTAGGAGCACGATCCAATCATAAAATAAAGCTTAACCCCAAGAAATTGGCAGGATATTCAATCTCTAGGTTGGCCAAAATATGAATTTACGACCTAGGGTTTCATACATAAAAGCTCTCTTTCTTCATTGGAAGGGATGGGATTTTCGTTTCCAGGAACTTCATATGCAGCGAAAGAGCAGATCTTTGAGGATTTCAACAACATTCAACATCATTCTATCAAGCATCTATCAAATTCATTCATCCACTTAGGGCTTGGAAGACATTGAAGAACAATAGGAGATTACCGACTGAAGATTGGCTTGTACTCCTCCCTTGAGGGTTGGGTATGATTTCGTATTGTTTTCATGTCTTTGCATAAGCTTTGATACATCATTTATTCATGCTTTAGATCACATTGCATCTTGATTTAGAGCATTTACACTATCATTTGCAAGCAATTAGGGTTTACTTTCTAGGTTGCTCTAGTTTGCTTTCTTGCATTTTGGACCTTGCACACACACTAGGTCTGCACACACAATACATTTTACAAAACAACTTGGCTATTCGTGGAGGTGGAAATCACCGAAGCGGGGGTTTGACTAAGGCAAAACCCTATATAGCCGCCCCTCCCCCTTTTCAGATATTATTGCAGGTTTCGAGATTCGGACGACGCCGCAGGATACAGATCCGGAGAGAGAAGGTTGGAATAGCACTTTGTGTGAAATTGCAGAGTAGGAGACTGGGACAAGGGTGCTGGGTGCCCTGGTCCTTCCAGGACAGGGGCGCTGGGTGCCCTGGTCCCTGGGACAGAGGCGCTGGGTGCCCTGGTCCTCTGGACAGACAGTTTGTAGACAGTTTCCAGACAGTGTTTCAGAGTGTAGAACAGTGGTTTTCGGTGCAGTTTTCAGGACAGTGGCGCCCGTGCTCCCGTCCCGAACATTTTTACTCCGATTTTGACTCCGGGTACATATCTACATTCTTATTTCATCCTTGTACTTACAGTTGTTCATTGTTTAATCTCAATTCTTCAATCTTGTTATTTGTTCATACTTGCATTTTGGGATTAGGGTTTGAACTTGCATTACTTGATCTTACAATTTCAACAAGGGAATAGAAATCCTAATAGATATCCCATGGCTCTCTCTTTCACCAAAAGAAGTAGCCAATTGTGCGATATCTCTAGGCTCTTTCATATTCCGTAATGTGTGTCAAAAGGTAGGATTAGGGCATGATTGACCTAGTCTCGCTTTTTTTCCCCCACACAGTTATGATGGATTTAGCAATCATAGTCAAGAAGAACAAAGAACCAGTATAACAAAGTTAGTTTGATCGGTAACCTGTAGACTTATTGTTATGTTTTAAATTTATGAATTATTTGGCCAGCATGAGAGGTGTGTCATGAGAAGGAAAATGTAAAAGGTGACTAGATTCAATGAACCTAGGGAATTGTTTCAAGGTTCTTAGCTGACCTAACAAAGTTTTTTATAAGGAGATGTAAATTATATGATTTCATAGATCAAGAGTGAGAATTTGATTGTGCAGTGGAAGAAAAATTTAGGGTTTGATATTTAGTCAGTGATAGAAGTTGAGTAGAATCGGATCTAATTAGGCATAGAGGTGCTAACTTTAGATCAGTTGAACTTGTTGTCTTCGTAACAGTTGCACCAAGAAAATTCTCTAACAAGGTCACTCCTAACAGGATGTGGTAGGATCCTAGCAGGTCTAAAGGTGAAATACTCTAACCAGGTTACACATTAGCTTGTGTTTGTAAATCCTAGTAACTTGGTTAGCTCCTAATAGGGCTGGGTCATAACAGGCCTTAATGTATAGCTCTTAATTGGGCTAAAACATCTTAACTGGGTGTACCCCTAACAGGTTGGTTGTATGACCTTAACTAGTCAGATCTCTATATAGTTAGAATATCTTTGTGGGTACTAATTCCCACTGTGGATTTTCCCATTTGGGTTTTCACATGAAAAATCATTGTGTTATGGTTTGCATGATTTGTTGGATGTTTTCTTATGTGGTTATATTTCTTGCATGTTTATTGATTTTCAAGTTGGTGAAAGTTGTTATCAAATTGTTATAATGTTTTTTCTTGCATTGATTCACTACCGCCACCTCCAAGTGATTTATAAGTTTATCAATTGGTATCAGAGCCTAATTCCCTTAAGGCTTAATCACTTGAGAAGGATCTCTAAGGCTAACATGGGGGAAGGTTCAATGAGTTACAAAGAGCTTTCACACAGGCTTGCAGAATCTGAAGAAGCCCTTGGTGAACTAAAGGTCAAGTACAAAGCTTCATTGGCTAAGAGAAGAGAGTTGGCTGAGTAGTTGTTGGAACTTACTGAAAATAATTCATTTGAGGAAGAAAAATGGTTGCCTTGTATAATGAAGTGGAAAAGGTGAATGATGAAAAGAAAAATATGAGGAGAGAGTCAGAAGCCCTTACCATCAGGATGAGCCATGAATTGGAAGCCAGGAGGATAACTGAGGACAAAATAAGAGATAAGGAGCATGAGATCTTTAAGCTGAACCAGGAGATCGGTACCATGCATGCACATATTCATGAAGAAAGAGAGGAAAAAGAGGAAATACAAGTTGATCTAGACATGGATATGTCTCTTAGAGAAAGTCTCACAATGAAGAATGAGGAGCTTACCAAGGAGTTGGCTGATGCAAATGAGTTACTAGCTAAATTCAACAAGAGCACTCCTATGCTTGATGAGAAGATTCATACACAAAGGCAGAATGAAGATACACATGGCTTCAGATATACAACCTTTAGAAAAGGAGAGCCATCCGGTACCAAGGACACCATGCATGAAGCCAAATCTGCACCAAAGACCAAAAAGAACACTGGTAAGAGAACCTACATACTAGTAGTTTTTAACTATCATAAGGTAGGTCATACTGCAAATGTTTGTAGAAGTAGATCCAGTACTTTTGATGGATATAGACCTAATGAATATGAAGGATATAAGCCTAGTACTTTTGATGGATATTGCATCAATTGCAACAAGTATGGGCATAGAGCTATTGAGTGCAGGTCAAGGGTGAACAATCAGAGATCTTACAATGATCGGAGGAATCCTACTTGGTAGATATCTTACAACGACCTAAGGAACCCTACTTGGAAAAAACCGTATGTGAACCGATCTAGTCCATATGAAATGGAGAACAAATGGAATGTGACATGTTCAATCTGTCATAACTATGGCCATATGGCTATGAATTACCAAAGTATGTAGTGATAAGGTATGAAGACTCTATTTGTTTTATGGTTGATATTGATACTTGTCAGATGGAGGCTATAGATCCAAGAACTTCATGGGTCATACCTATGGGGTATGAAGTAGAAGTAGATATATTAACTATTTATGTTGACCAACTTCCATCTAAACTGGTAGATCCAAATGTACCTAGGTTTGGCACATTTAAAGAGAAATCATTATAGGTACATGCTGAATTGGCCAAGCTGGTAGTATCCAAAAAGTTTGGGAAATAGGTTTAAGAATTTGTTGTTGCACAAGGCTTCATAAAGGAAATGATTGGTGAAGCAAGAGCCAAATTTGAATAAAGGAAGGCAGGAAGATCTAGTGTCTCCATCAATAGACAAACTAGGAGTGCAGATGTCAAGAAGGAGAAGCCCCCTCCTCCTCCAAAGATACAAATTAGGAGAAAAGCAAAACAAGATTAGCCACAAGCATCTAAAGTCCCTAAAGCTAAAAGGAAAAGAAACAAAGAAGGAGCACATAGAATTTTTAAGGCTGTAGTAGATGAAGAAGCAGAGGAAATTGAATCAGAAGGCGGTAAGAAAGAATTGAGGGCAAGTGAAAAGAAGTCTAAAGTGAATCGTTCACCCACTGTCAAATTAGTTAAGCCATTGGTAGCTAAACCTACTTCTCTTGAGAGCTTGTTGAGTAATATAAGGAAGTATGGTTTATTGATTGGTGTATATAAGTACTATAACAATTTTGGTGAGGAAGGGAATAAACAAATTGAGGATTTAGTTGTTTGGTTTATGAATCACTATAGCAAAGCATTGATTGAATTACAAGGATAGATACCTGATTCTTTGTATAGAAAATTGGAAGCTAGATGGCAGACTGAAATTAGGTAGGATAAAGAAATTATAGAATATGTACTTATTCATTTAAAACCAGAGACATCCAAGGAGGAAGTGCAGGAAATTATTTTCAAAATAAAAACCATTATTTTGTACCAAAAAGAAGTTAACAAGATTGCTTGTTGGTGAGTCCCAGTCTGTGCAAGCTAAGACTGAGGAAAATTTGAAATTGTTTTTAGGACTTGTAAAAGAGGAATTGAAGAAGATATATTCTTTTGAGGAAGAAGAACTCTCTGAGGCACCAATAATTGAAGGTGAACTATTGGATGTGTTTGAAATTGATTAGATATCAGATGTTACTCAAACATAGATAGAACCGGAAGGTGATGCCACATAAGTTCCTACTGTCACAATAGAAGAACAAGTGATATCAAAAGTTATTCCAATCAGAGAAAGATGAAGAAATGCAGAAAGACACATACAAGAGTGTGCAAATAGATGTTGAGAAAACTAAAAAGTTACTAGAGAAGGCAAAAGAGAAGTAGAAAGAAGAAGAACAAGAGAAAAAAGTGACCCCCCGATTATTTACTTTAAAGAAGATCATTGATGATGATGAAGATGATGACACAATGAATATCCAAGGACAAATAAAACTGGATATGTCGAGTCCAATAGAACTAATGGATATTGCATCTATAATGCAATCCAAGGCCAAGAACAAAATGATAAGAGCTCAGCCGAGAGAAGCTCAAACTATATAGACTGCAATTGATATATTTTACAATCTGTTACCAAAGACTAACACTGATAGTCTCACAATTCCCATTGAAAAAATAGACCAATTTGTTACAACAGCAGGGGAGCAAATGAAAAGTCTTGGAGAGGCTTCTCTACACAATGTAGAGAAAGAATATGAAAAGAAAAGAATTGAGATGTTGATCAAGGAAATTAACAAAGACAGAGAAGGTCTTACTCTGAATATGGACCAAATCAAAGAAGTCTTTAAGTATGGAGATCTATCATAGTGATACAACATAAGCTTAAGGAATATTATGTAGAATAGATTAAGAGGAATACATCATTACAGGAGTTACAAACTCATCTAGTCCCCAAATTAGAAATTTTGCAGAGAGGATACCAAGAGACAAAAACAATTTTGACTACACCTGAAATGAGTACACTTGATTCTATGGAAGAGATTGCATACTGGGTCCGAACACACATTGAGATTACATCTACTCTTTTGGAGACATGGGAGAATGATTTGAAAGTATTGAAGACTAATTATGCTGATGTTTTTCTTAGGATGTAATTGTAAACATTTGTAGTCTTATACATTTCGTAATGCAAATTTTGGTGTATTGTATTCATTTGTTTCAAATGTATTTGCTTACCTTTGTCATTGCTATCAAAGGGGGAGTAGTATAAGTTAGTCAAAATTTTGTAATAGCATGTAATTTCTAAGGGGGAGTTTTGCATTTTGTATTTGAGTTGAATCTTGATTGTTGTAATATGACACTTAGACAAATATTTTCCTAAGTGTTGCCATCAATGCCAAAGGGGGAGATTGTTGGCTTGATGATGATGATATTATTGTAATAGGTTGTTTGATGACTTTATTTGTGTTGTCATTGATGGAAACCATGTTTTTTTTAGTCATCTAGGTCATCTAGACCAACCAATATAGCCTAACCAGTAGTGGAATCAGTTAGACAATAAAACTACTAAGTTGTTGTCAATCGGTAAGAAGGAACAAAGAGATGATCAAGCAATCAATACAGACAATTGGAGAAAATTTAGACATTGCGGTTTTACAGGAGTGTTGAAGATGGGAACATGCACCTATGTTCCAAACCACATCGGTAGATTTAGTGTATTGAGCGAGTTATGATGTATTTTCCAATCACAGTCGGGAAGAACAGAGAACCGGTATAGCATAGTTAGTTTGATCGGTAATGGGTAGACTTATTGTTATGTTTTTAAGTTATGAATTGTTTGGCCAACATGAGAAAAGTGTAATGAATGAGAAAATATAAAAGGTGACTAGATTAAATGAACCTAGGTAGTTGTTTCAAGGTTCTTAGCTGACCTAATAGAGTTCTTTATAAGCAGATGTAAATTGTATGATTTCATACATCAAGAGTGAGAATTTGATCGAGCGGTGGAAGAAGAAGTTAGGGTTTCATGTTTAGTCAGTGATAGAAGCTGAGCGGAAGTGGATCTAATTAGGCATAGAGGTGCTAACTTTAGATTAGTTGAACTTGTTGTCTTCCTAACACTTGCACATCAAGAAAATCCTCTAACAAGGTCACTCCTAACAGGCTGCGATAGGATCCTAGTAGGTCCAAAGGTGAAATCGTCTAACCAGGTGACACATTAGCTTGTGTTTGTAAATCTCAGTAATGTGGGTAGTGTTGATATTTTGGTATGGTTTTGTCATTGATGTCAACACCTACTAAAACTCTAGCACTTTGGAGACCCAGCAACATTCACCAGCAAGCGACTTTTGCACAATCATCAGTATATGGTACACCGGCAGGAAATAATGATCACCAACACTTGAAATGACTTGGAAAACACTTGGTAATGTCTAAGACATTGTCTGGACATCTTATCTTGGAGAATTGTTTATTGGCATATTCATATTTGCATATTTGTTGTTACCGGCAAATAGGTCCAGAGTTACACTGGCAGGTTTATCTTTTCCAGATCAGCATGGCATGCTATGGAGATGATTAATTATTGTTGTAAATGCATTAAGCCGACATGTTCAATCAATTATTGCATCAGATATTTGTATTATTTGCTATATGATTTTATTGTA
Organism: Cryptomeria japonica; assembly: GCF_030272615.1. Lineage (NCBI taxonomy): Eukaryota > Viridiplantae > Streptophyta > Pinopsida > Cupressales > Cupressaceae > Cryptomeria > Cryptomeria japonica. The sequence continues at coordinate 265,961,402 of NC_081408.1, forward strand.
ATATCTTGTAGAGCCGACCTACTAAAATTGGTCTTAGGTTATGGTATAAATGTAACGTCTTAATTGTAAGATCGATGGAGAAATGTGAAAAAGGTTTTGTGTGAAGGTATATGCGAGATTAAGCAGAGCTATACATGTAGACATCATTTGAAGGTGAAGCTAGGTTTTTATGAAAGCATATCAGAACTACACCGGTACTGAATCCAACATATGAAGATGCTATTTTGAGCAGTACATTCTTATTGGATTTAACCATCCAATTGTAATCAGTGTGACTCCCATTTGTGTTTGAGCAGTGAGCTCTAGGCGCTTGGCCTTTCTGCATGTGCAGACCCCATTTATGTACACTTATAATCTGTAGTAGTATCATCTGATTGTGGGTAAGGTTTCCCACCGTGGTTTTTCCCCTTACAAGGTTTCCATGTACAAATATTGGTGTTATGTGTTGTGGATGACTTTGTCTTTTAATTTCATGCATTAATCTTTACCGGTATTGCATTTATCTGTTAAATCTGTCCACCGAAATAACAGACTGTTTCACTGGTATTAAGTAGTAATTTGATTAAGTTGTTTTTGGTTTAATATTATTAGACAACTGATTCACCACCCCCCCCTCTCAATTGTCTTCGAGACCTAACAATTGGTATCAAAGCCTAGTCCTCTTTTGTAGAATTTTAACAGCTTGAGGAGATCAAATGTTTACTAATTATTTCAGGAAGGACAGTCCTAAACTTGATGGAACCAACTATGGGATATGGAAGATCAGAATGGAGACACATCTGAATTGCAGTGGAAAGGACATCTGGGATGTTACAAAGAATGGCTATACTACTCCTACTATAAGTCAGCCTAATCCACCAAATCTGACTAAAGATGAAGAGAATGATTGCAAGGCAAGAGAAGCACTCTTGAGCACTCTATTAGATTAGAAAATCATGGGATTATTAGATAGGTCTACTGCTAAAGCTATTTGGGATCACTTGGAAACATTGAATGAAGGAGATTCCACACTAAAAATTGCAAAACTTGAAAGCTTCTGGGTCAGGTATGAAAGTTTGAAAATGGAAGAGGATGAAAGAATTTATGCTTTTATAGAAAGAGTAAATGAAATTGTTTTGGGTATAAAATGTTGTGGAGGAACCTTAAGTGAAGATGAAATTGTCTCAAAAATTTTAAGAGGATTACCACCTGTAGCGTCATAAATTGTACGCACTTGCTAGGGTGGTACAATTTCACACCTAGTTTAGCACCCGCCTTGGCGCATTTTGCATCTTGCATTGCATTTCCCCTTTAGCACTTAATTAATTAAATTAATTAGGTCTAGGGTTCTATTTTATCATCTCCCATATCATAAAGTTGGCCCCTTTTCATTAAAGTGTGCCCCTTTCATTTTATTCCTCCAATACATCATTTAATCAAAAACCCTAATTAGGTCCTATTTTGAACTTGGGGGCTTGATTTCGGGGGTCAAAACATCTCGAAATCAGCTGTAACTTCGGGATTCTCTCTAAAATCATCATATCCGACGACCCTAAAAATTTGGTGAAAAGTTGTCGGGACCATGGCGCTCGGAGAGGACCATGGCGCCCAGCGTGTACATGGTCTCGAACATTTTTCTCAAAATTTTAGGAGCGCGATCCAATCATAAAATAAAGCTTAACCCCAAGAAATTGGTGGGAGATTCAATCTCTAGGTCGGCCAAAAGTTGAAATTAAGACCTAGGGTTTCATATATAAGAGCTCTCTTTCTTCATTTGAAAGGGAGGGATTTTTTGGTTTCAAGGGCCTTCTATGCAGTGAACGAGCAAATCTTTGAAGACTTCAACAACATTCAACATCCATCCATCAAGCATTCATCAATTTCATTCATCCATTTAGGGCTTTGAAGACATTGAAGAGCAATAAGGGATCACTGACTGAAGATTGGCTTGTACCCCTCCCTTGGGGTTGGGTATGATTTCATGTTGTTTTCATGTCTTTGCATAAGCCTCATTATATCACTTTTATTCATGCTTTAGATCTCTTTACATCTTGATTTGGAGCATTTACATTATCATTTACAAGCAATTAGGGTTTACTTTCTAGGTTGCTCTAGTTTGCTTACTTGCATTTTAGGATCTTGCACACACACAAGGTCTGCACACACACTACTTTTACAATACAACTTGGCTATCCGTGGAGGTGGAAATCACCAAAGTGGGGGTTTGACTAAGGCAAAACCCTATATAGCCACCCACCATACCCTTTTCAGATATAAGTGCAGGTTTCGGAATTCGGACGACGCCGCAAGTTGCAGATCCGGAAGAAGCAGACCGAGACAGAACAACACACCAAGTTTCAGAGCAAAAGACAAGGACAGGGGCGTGGGGCACCCTGGTCCTACCAGGATAGGGGTGCTAGGCACCCTGGTCCCTGGGACAGGGGCGTTGGGCGCCCTGGTCCTTCTGTCAGACAGCAAGTTTCAGCATTTTGACAGCTTTTTAGGTTGCAAAACAGCAGTTTCCGGAGCAATTTCAGGGGCAGAATCAGGACAGTGGCACCCACGCCCCCGTCCTGAACATTTTCATTCAGATTTTAACACCAGGTATGCATTTACATTCTTGTCTTGTCCTTGTGTTTACAGCTTTCCATTATTTAAGTTCAATTCTGCAAATCTTGTTATTAGTTCGTACTTGCACTTTGGGGTTTGGGATTGAACTTGCATCATTTTATCTTTCAATTACAACAAAGGAATAGAAATCCTAATAGGTAGCCCGTGGCTCTCTCTTCCACAAAAAGAAGTAGCCAATTGTGTGATACCTCTAGGCTCTTTCGTATTCCACAAATGTGTGATTGAAAGTGAGATTAGGGCATGTTTGCTTAGTGTCACTTTTTACCCCCACTTATTTTGGTGAACCCGACGTGACTTCCAATCTTCTCTGATTCTGATTTATGTTTTCAAATTTGAGTTTTTATGCTATTTCAAATTCAAATTTGTATTTACAAGTTTTAATTTCTTGCAAAATTCAAAAATTTAGAGGAAATTTTTGCTAAAACCCTAATTTTTCAATTCAAAGTTGAACTTGTGGATAGCTTAATTGGGATCAATAATTTAAAATCTGATTTAGGAACTCATTTGACTCATAAATTTCATTTTCTAAATATACATTCTAAGTGCTTTCATTGGTTAAAATTGAACATTTCCTTCTATTTTGCATGTGTTATCATTTGAAAAAGGAAAATTGTTGTCATGATGCATTCATTTCATAGATGTGATAATGGGTTAGCTTCCCTTGTTTCAATTTTTCCTTCTCCTAAAGAACCTCCCCCCATCTATAACAACATTTTAGTGCCTAAAAGAGTTGCTACCGATCCCTTTGAGACTCTGCCATGCTCTAAGGATGAAGACTTTAAGAGTGATCTTGACAATTCTCCTAAAATGTGCCCTTCCTATTTAGCTATCCTAGAGGAAGAGAATGATATCATAAACACATTTCTAAATGTTACTTCACCTTCCCTACATGATGCCTCTCTAAGTGAAAAAGTATTGATGGACATTGACTTATTTTCTCCTAAAGTTGGTCCTTCCATTGGGGGCATGTTAGTGCAACAAGAGGTTATGAACACTTATTTCAAAGATCTCCTTCCTAAGCATGAATCTTTGGAGAAATATGTTCATGTTCCTCCTAAAAAACACTCCCTTCATGAGGATCCTTTTGTGCAAGAAGATGACATTATCCCTACATTTCCTAGTGATGGCATTTCCTTTTCCAACAAAATTCCCACTAGAGATGATGAATTAATGATAAATGCTTACCCTTCTCCTAAAGTTTGTCTTACCCATAAGCATCCCTTAGAGAAAGAAGATGAAATAATAAGAAATTTCCTTAATTCTCTCTCCCCTAAAGATCATATTGAACATATTTTGAGGAAAGAGGATGAGTTTAACACATCTATTGATGCTCTCCCTCCTAAGGATGAGGAATTAATAAACAATGTTATCTCCTCTCCCGAAATTGACAATACTTCAAACATTCCTTTCAACAACTTCACTATTTGGGATGAACCATTAGAAGAAGGTGTAGATTATTCTCTACCCTGTGAGAGAACCCTAGCCAAAGGGGATGAAATCAAGATTAAAAACTCCCTTGATAGTTTCTCACCTTCCTTGAATCTCAATTATTCTCCCTCTAAAAATAAAGCATCTCCCTCTCCTCAACTTGGTTCTACTCATAAGGATACCCTAGTTCAAAGCAAGATGGTTAACATCTCTTTCAAAGATCTCCCTCTCAAAAGTGAGACTTTAGAGAGTAATGTTGATCCTTCTCCTAGAGAGTTTATTCCCCATGTAGATCCTTTGATGATAGAGGATGATATGACCTTTCCTCTTCCTACTAGAACATCAATGCCTACCCTTGGTCTCTCTCCTAAAATTGATTTAATCCGTGATAAGATTTTAGTGCAAGGGAAGACTATCAATAATTCTTCCAACACTTTTGTTCATTCCTCTAAACCATCCTCAATCAATTTGATACATGTGAATGAAACACCTAACAAACCTCTCTTCACTGTCCAAGGTGCTTGTCCTTCTCAAAATTCTCAACCTTTAAATAAGCCTATCTTAGTGGTTCAAGGTGGTTATGCTAATGATTCTTTTTGCACCCCTAAGAAACCTATTATTACTGTGCAAGGAGGTTATTCTACTAAGAGCCCTTATGAGTATGCTAAGCAACTGACTAGAGAGAGTTATCATGCGGTTGATCATACCTATAACACAAGAAACAATAGGCAACCTAATCCTCCTCCAGTTATCCCAACTTCACTTCCTCCTTCCCAACCAATTCTTCCGCAAGTTCCACGTATTTCACAAGTTCTTGGTAAGGAATATGATCTTATAGAACAACTTAAAACTACTCCTGCTAAGATATCCCTTTGGGATTTGATCCAAACTTCTTCCGCTCATCATGGAATGTTACAAGATGCCTTGAAAGATTTGAATGTTCCTCCACCTAATACATCTAGTAATATAGTGTCTTTGGTTAACTCTGTGATGAATCCTAAAGCTCAAATTGTGTTTACTCAAGATGAGTTGCCTACTAGTGAAATTCAACATCAATATGATCCCTTGATGATTGTGGTTATCATAAATGACACTGCTATAAGACGAACACTGGTAGATAATGGTTCTGGCCTTAATGTGTGTAGCATTAATCTATTGCATAAGATGAATGTGGATACATCCCTTATTGAGCCTGACTCTCATCCCATTCGAGGCTTTGATAATGTGGCTAAGTCTTCATTAGGTATTATCACCTTACCCATCATAGTGGGGCCTGTTACTTTGCCTACTCCTATCCATGTTATGTCAGGAAATCTAACATACAACTTGTTATTAGGGAGACCTTGGATTTACAGTATGCAAGCTGTCCCCTCTACATTGCATAGACAAGTTAAATTCATTTATAATAATAAGACATATACCTTGATAGGTGATACTAATTTTCAAGCTTGTTTGCAAACATCTACTTCCAAAGGGAGTTCTTCTAAGCCTTCCTCTTCTAGTGATGACTTGTTAAACAAGATACCTATGGATGAATCATTACCCTCTGATAATCAAAATTCTTTGGATGAGTCTGAAGTTCCTGAAGAAGATTCTTCTCAACTTGAAACTACACATGAAAAGGCTTTTGATCCTGGGAAGGTTCTCGCAGAAGATGATTGGGGATCTCTTGATTTCAATCCCACCTTTGTAGGTGAGTATAGGGTTCCTCCTAGAGAGCTTAAAGTTAAAAAGCAGGAAGAAACTAGAGATCAATCAGTCTTACCTGAACCTATGAGCAATAATTTTGTGGCCGCTTCTCAAACTTCTTCTCCTCACATCTCTAATTCTGAAGAATTTGATTCTTTGTCTTATGAAAAACATCCTTCTCTTTCTGAAATGGCTAATCGTTATGGTCGTGGTTTTCACATTCTGCCCAAGAGTGGCTATAGTGGAAATGGTTGTGGCACAAATGAACAAGGAATTAAAGTTCCTTTAGAACATAACATGCATGAATATTCATTTGGACTTGGATATAATCTTTCTAAGCCCACCAAAGCATCTAAAAGACCATCTCTCAATGTGAATGCTATATTTAGTAGTGATGATGATCTCACTTCAACTAAATCATCTTCTACTTCTATCAACTCTCATTCCCTTCATAAGGAAATCTTGGCGATGAACAAATCTCTTTATGACTCCCCTCAAATTTCTAAATCCAATTATGAATCTTTATCTCCTATTCATCATAAAGTCCTTTCCTCTAGGGATAAGGCTCTAATAAATTACATTCATCCCTCTTCTAGGATGTCTTGTGACTTTTCTTCTTCAATTTTTATCATTTTATACATGTTTTTGATCTCGCTTATAGTTGAGCGTTCAGCATGTCATATTCAAATACCTCATTTAGTCTATCATGTCTTTAAATAACATTAATGGCTATTATGTTGCTCATCATTATGTGACATTGGTAGCTCATTTACTGGGGGCTCATTGTCATTCATGATGGTACAATTTCAAGTGCAATCATATTTTTGAAGCAACATAATAGCCTAATTTTTCTATGTTATCTCTTGTTCCTATGAGGTAATAATGTGGAAATATTGATCATCTTTTCTTTAGAATCCTCTTTTCCTAGATATGGGAGAAGATGTGTATTCTCTTTCTTACCTTACCCACTTCTTGTGAGGAGCATTTTACATACACTAATGTCTTGCTTGCATGAACTCATGTGAGTATATAGTACATTTTGCTTATGTCTAAGTCTCTCCCTAGAAGATTGTGTAAGTCCTTCTCATTGTCCTTATCCTTGGGAGGCAATGATCTTTCCTTATTTTTTATCTAAGGATCCACTTTTTCCTATTTCGTGGATGGTGTGACCTTTATTACTTGATGTTATTCCTTGTATGCATTTTTTGTTGTTTGTTCACGGATTCTCTCTTACAAGAGGTGTAAGTCCTTGACTGCAACCTCTTTTGTACTTGGTAAAATACATCCATAATGAATTCACTCTCCCAATTGGGTTAAAAAGAGCGTCATCCTTCATTAAGAATCACTTTCACCTTGCAAAAGAAGGAAGTGTTGTATTCTTATTCTCTTCTTTGTCTTATTCTAGAAGATGTTAAATTTGTCTAAGACAATTCCTCTCGAGGATAGGTGTCTTTTGTACAAAGATCTCTTCTCCTCTAAGGATCTCCTTTACACATACTACAAGATATCCCTTTTTCAACTATCTTATCCTTGCTTAAAGAGTGCAAAACTCTCTTGCTTGGATCTATGACATTGTTGCATTTTTGGGGTATCTTCTTTTGTGATGAAGGTAGGTATCCTTGTTCTACTTTTCTTATGACATAAACATTACACTTTTGAGCAATGGGTCATTCTCGGAACCAGAGCACAGACTCTTAGAGCGAGATGTCTCCATTTTTCTTTTATGCAAGGTGATTATTCTCGGAACTAGAGCACAGACTCTTAGAGCGAGATGTCATGCTTTTTGTACTATACATATACAGGTTGTAGCATACTCAGGCATAGACTCCTGTGAGGTGCTTCTAACCTCACTTACACACACATGCACAAGGTTGAGTGGAACTAGCGGCATAAGGCTAGACTTTCTCACTCTCCTCCCTTACATGGATCACCTAGACAAGATCTAGGGGTGAGAAGTCCATGTTTTCTCTCTCACTATTCTGCTCATGGATCACCAATGTGTGTATTCATGGTTTTTTCCTTTCTTTTCTTCTCTTTGCATTTTGTTTCCATTTACATCCTTCATCTTGTGTTAGAGAACTCTCAAATCCTCACACTCTTTGTTGTGTTGGAATTGAGATTTAGTCCTCTTTCTTACCAAATGATTCTCCATTAGTTTTTGATCTCATATCAAATCTTCTTGTGAGCATTCATCATCAATATTTTTTAACAATTCGAAGTGGTAAACATGATACCCTGTTTCAACTCACTAAAATTAGCAATCCGAAACAGGGGGGGGCATATAGCTACCCTCGAATTTTCATCACCTTCCTTAGTAAGCATTAGGTGATTTTGTGATCTAACGTGTGTTTTGTAGGGTGCGGTTCCTAACTGTGTACTGTAGATGCCGCTGGGGGCTTCGTTCGACAGACTTATGGATATATCCTTTTTCAAATAATGTTTACTTTTCTGTACTTTAGCTTGCATATGCACGTAGTGTTCATATGACCGCTAAAGTGGGGGCTAAATGTAGCATCGTAAATTGTACGCACTTGCTAGGGTGGTACAATTTCACACCTAGTTTAGCACCTGCCTTGGCGCATTTTGCATCTTGCATTGCATTTCCCCTTTAGCACTTAATTAATTAAATTAATTAGGTCTAGGGTTCTATTTTATCATCTCCCATATCATAAAGTTGGCCCCTTTTCATTAAAGTGCACCCCTTTCATTTTATTCCTCCAATACATCATTTAATCAAAAACCCTAATTAGGTCCTATTTTGAACTTGGGGGCTTGATTTCGGGGGTCAAAACATCTCAAAATCAGCTGTAACTTCGGGATTCTCTCTAAAATCATCATATCCGACGGCCCTGAAAATTTGGTGAAAAGTTGTCGGGACCATGGCGCCCGGAGAGGACCATGGCGCCCGGCGTGCACATGGTCCCGGTCATTTTTCCCGAAATTTTAGGAGCGCGATCCAATCATAAAATAAAGCTTAACCCCAAGAAATTGGTGGGAGATTCAATCTCTAGGTCGGCCAAAAGTTGAAATTAAGACCTAGGGTTTCATATATAAGAGCTCTCTTTCTTCATTTGAAAGGGAGGGATTTTTTGGTTTCAAGGGCCTTCTATGCAGCGAAAGAGCAGATCTTTGAAGACTTCAACAAAATTCAACATCCATCCATCAAGCATTCATCAATTTCATTCATCCATTTAGGGCTTTGAAGACATTGAAGAGCAATAAGGGATCACCGACTGAAGATTGGCTTGTACCCCTCCCTTGGGGTTGGGTATGATTTCATGTTGTTTTCATGTCTTTGCATAAGCCTCATTATATCACTTTTATTCATGCTTTAGATCTCTTTACATCTTGATTTGGAGCATTTACATTATCATTTACAAGCAATTAGGGTTTACTTTCTAGGTTGCTCTAGTTTGCTTACTTGCATTTTAGGATCTTGCACACACACAAGGTCTGCACACACACTACTTTTACAATACAACTTGGCTATCTGTGGAGGTGGAAATCACCAAAGCGGGGGTTTGACTAAGGCAAAACCCTATATAGCTGCCCACCATACCCTTTTCAGATATAAGTGCAGGTTTCAGAATTCAGACGACGCCGCAAGTTGCAGATCCGGAAGAAGCAGACCGAGACAGAACAACACACCAAGTTTCAGAGCAAAAGACCAGGACAGGGGCATGGGGCACCCTGGTCCTGCCAGGATAGGGGCACTGGGTGCCCTGGTCCCTAGGACAGGGGCACTGGGCACCCTGGTCCTTCTGTCAGACAACAAGTTTCAGCATTTTGACAGCTTTTTAGGTTGCAAAACAACAGTTTCTGGAGCAATTTCAGGGGCAGAATCAGGACAGTGGCGCCCACCCCCCCATCCTGAACATTTTCACTCAGATTTTAACACCAGGTACGCATTTACATTCTTGTCTTGTCCTTGTGTTTACAACTTTCCATTATTTAAGTTCAATTCTGCAAATCTTGTTATTAGTTCATACTTGCACTTTGGGGTTTGGGATTGAACTTGCATCATTTTATCTTTCAATTACAACAAAGGAATAGAAATCCTAATAGGTAGCCCATGGCTCTCTCTTCCACAAAAAGAAGTAGCCAATTGTGTGATACCTCTAGGCTCTTTCGTATTCCACAAATGTGTGATTGAAAGTGAGATTAGGGCATGTTTGCTTAGTGTCACTTTTTTCCCCCACACACCACCGGCATACAAAATGAAAGTTACTGCAATAAATGAACTTAGAACAATGCCTAACACATTAGTAACTAGGGATACATTAATTGGAAAACTATCAGCCTTTGAAATTGAGGAATTTGGTCCTGTTGCTACTATAAAAATAGACTTAGCTTTTAAGGCATCAACATCATCTGCACCATCATTTGACAAGTCTGATTGGAAAGCCTTTTACGCAAGAGAACTTGAAGAAAGCAGGAGAGAAAATGAAGAACTTGAAGAACTTGAAGCAATATTTTCAAGAAAAATGCCTAAAGGTCCAGTTGGAAGTAAGTATGAAGGTAAAGTACCCTTTAAATGTTTTAACTGCAATAAAATTGGTCATATGGCTTCAGGATGCATTGATAGACATGCTAGGTTAAGAGAAGAAGCTAGAAGGACATACAAACCTAACCCTGAATATCAGAGATACAAATTCAAGAAGAATAAGGACAAATCTTGTTATGTTGCTGATGAAGGAGTGACTGATGATTCTGATGAAGATCGGGCAGACAATGGATGGATTTTTGTTGCTATAATAGAAGATCAACCGACACCTGCAGTGCAACTGGTAGAACAGGCCTTGGCAGCTAAAATTGAAGTAAAGGATGAATGGATCATTGATTCTGGATGCTCACATCATATGACAGGAGATAAAGGTAAATTATTGAACTTTCAAGAATATAATGACGGCTTAGTAAGATTTGGAGATGACAAAGCTTGTAAGATCAAAGGTAAGTGTTCAATATCTCTTGATGGTAAGGATAACACTGACAATGTTTACTATGTTGAAGGTTTAAAGCATACTCTTTTGAGTGTTGGTCAATTAGTTGAGAAAGGATTTCAGTTACAATTTAAGAATGGAAAATGCAAAATCATGAACAAAACTGGTTTAGAAATTGCAACCGGTAATCGGACTAGAGGTAATATCTTTCATTTGAATAACAATGAAAAGACATGCTTGATTGCACATATTGATGAAAGTTGGTTATGGCATAAGAGACTCTGTCATGTAAATTTTGATTGTATGGTAAAAAGTAGTTTTATTAAGGCAGTTATAGATTTACCTAAAATTGTCAAACCTCACAACACAGTATGTAAGGAATGTCAATTTGGAAAACAGGTTAGAGCTAGTTTCAAAAGTATTCTAGAAAAATCAAATAATGCTCTTGATTTAATTCATACTGATTTATGTGGTCCAGCTAGAACTAAAAGCTTACAAGGTGATAGATATTTCATGCTAATAATTGATGACTATTCTAGAATGTGTTGGGTTACTTTTCTTGGAGAAAAATCAGAAGCACTTGGAAAGTTTAAACTGTTCAAAGTAATGGTTGAAAATGAAACCGGTAAGAAAATCAAATGTTTAAGATCAGATCAAGGAGGTGAGTCTACATCTAAGGAATTTAACACCTACTGTGAAGTAAATGGAATTAGAAGACAACTATCAGCACCCCGAACACCACAGCAGAATGGAGTTGTAGAAAGAAAGAACAACACTATCTTGGATGCAACAAGAAGTATGTTGACTGAATCAAATCTACCACATGTATATTGGAGAGAAATAGTAAGTACGGTGGTCTATACATTCAACAAAGCTCATATCAAAGGTGAAACCGATAAGACCCCTCATGAACTATGGTTTGGTATTACTCCTACTCTTAAATATTTCAGAATATTTGGAAGTAAATGTTACATCAGAAGAGATGAGTACATTGGGAAATTTGATCCTAGTAGTGATGAAGGAATATTTTTAGGTTATTCATCTAAGAGTAAAGCATATAGATGTTTTAACAAGAGATTGCAAAAAATTGTTGAGAGTACAAATGTAAAGATTGATGAACAATTCAGAGGAACTTCAATGTATATAGATTCTAAACCGGCAACAAATTCTAACAAATGAACCTACACCAAATCCACCAGTACAGAGTGAAGATCCAGTTACACCAGTATCATCTGAAAGTTCCACTGTAATTGAGGAACAACAACAAACAAAGACACCCCGGTACGTAAGATTGAATCATTTTGAAGATCAAATAATTGGAAACAATACAAAGGAGTTATGACAAGAGGAAGATTCGCAAATGAAGAGGTATGTCTTATTTCTCAAATTGAACCATCATCAATTAATGAGGCATGTGAAGATAAATATTGGACTAAAGCTATGGAAGAAGAATTAGAGAAGATTGAGAAGAATGACACATGGACATTAGTTCCCCGACCTAAAGATAAAAATGTTATTGGAACCAAATGGGTATTTAGAAACAAACTTAATGAAGATGGTAAAATAATCAGAAACAAAGCAAGACTAGGGTGTAAGGGATATTCTCAGAAAGAAGGAATTGATTACAATGAAACTTTTGCACCGGTAGCTAGAATTGAGGCAGTTAGATTATTCTTGGCTTTTGCAGCTCATAAGAACTACAAAGTATATCAGATGAACATTAAATGTGCATTTTTGAATGGAATTCTTGAAGAAGAGGTTTACATTGAACAACCTGATGGATTTTCTTTGACAAAAGACAAAGATAAGGTTTTTAGGTTAAGGAAAGCTTTGTATGGGTTGAAGCAAGCTCCAAGAGCTTGGTATGCAAGATTAAATAAGTATCTTTTGAAGATTGGTTTCTCTAAAGGAAATGCAGACAGTAATTTATACTATAACATGACTAATGATGACATTTTGGTTATAGAAGTTTTTGTTGATGATATAATCTTTGGAGGAGAAGATGGATTATGTAAAGATTTCTCTATCAAAATGCAGCAACAATTTGAAATGTCTATGATTGGAGAAGTAAAATTCTTTTTAGGATTGCAGATTTCACAGACTGACAAAGGTATATTCTTGAGTCAATCAAAATACTTAAAAGAGTTACTTAAGAAATTTGGGATGGAGAACTCTAAACCTGTAAGTACTCCTATGACCACAAATGAAAAATTATCACTAAGAGATGAGTCAACACCTATTAATCCAACTAGGTAAAAATCTATGATAGGAGGTTTACTGTATTTAACACAAACAAGACCTGATATTATGAATGCAGTATGTATTGTTTCAAGATTTCAAAGTAATCCTAAAGAAAATCATGAATCAGCAATAAAAAGGATTTTTCGGTACTTACAAGGCACTACAAATCTTGGTTTATGGTATCCTAGAGATGAAAACTTTGAATTAAGTGTATACACAGATGCAAATTGGGTAGGAGATGTAGATGATAGAAAAAGCACCACCGGCGGAGCATTTTTCCTTGGAAACATATTAATTTCTTGGTTGAGTAAGAAACAAAGTTGCACATCTTTATCAACAACAGAATAAGAATATGTTGTAGCAGCAACAAACTATACACAGGCATTATGGCTTAAACAAATGTTGAAGGACATAAAGGTAAATTGCAAGAAACCTATAACTATCTATTGTGATAACACTGCAACAATTGATATATCTAAGAATCTGGTACTACATTTTAAAACCAAACATGTTTCTATCAAATTGAATTTTATAAAAGAGAATGTTGAAGCAAAAGTAGTAAAACTAGTTTATGTGAATACTAAAGAGTAGATTGCAGATATTTTCACTAAACCTCTGCCTAAGGAGACTTTTGAATATCTAAGAGATCAGCTTGGGGTAATGCCCCCACCAGTACAAACTTAGATAGTTGATGTCTTTCATCAACGACATAATTAATAGAGATATAATCTTACTCCAGCTTTGATGAGGAAGCTACTTCTCAGGGGGAGTAGTTGGTATATTGTAATTGGTTGGTATTTTGTATATGGACCTAATCTTTTTTGTAACTTTGGCATTTGATGTCAAAGGGGGAGAGATATCTATTGGAAAAACACATTATCTTTTGGGAAGAGATTGGTACAGAAAAACATAAAGAAACTCATATTACTCTCAAGGGGAGAGATTGTTACTTTGGGGAGATTATTGGTTTTTATACTTGGCATTTCTGTTTTGGCATTTTGATGGTTTTTCCATCTTGTGTTGCCATCAATGCCAAAGGGGGAGATTGTTGGTATTTTGGTATGGTTTTGTCATTGATGTCAACACCTACTAAAACTCTAGCACTTTGGAGATCCAGCAACATTCACCGGCAAGCAAGTGACTTTTGCACAGTCACCGGTATATGGTACACTGGCAGGAAATAATGATCATCGACACTTGAAATGACTTGGAAAACACTTGGTAATGTCGAAGACATTGTCTAGACATCTTATCTTGGAGAATTATTTATTGGCATATTCGTATTTGCATATTTGTTGTTACCGACAAATAGGTCCAGAGTTACACCGGCAGGTTTATCTTTTCCAGATCAGCATGGCATGCTATGGAGATGATTAATTATTGTTGTAAATGCATTAAGCTGACATGTTCAATCGGTTATTGCATTGGATATTTGTATTATTTGTAAAATGATTTTATTGTAATATCTTGTAGAGTTGACCTACTAAAATTGGTCTTAGGTTATGGTATAAATGTAAGGTCTTAATTGTAAGATCGATGGAGAAATGTGAAAAAGGTTTTGTGTGAAGGTATATGCGAGATTAAGCAGAGCTATACATGCAGACATCATTTGAAGGTGAAGCTAGGTTTTTGTGAAAGCATATCAGAACTACACCGGTACTGAATCCAACATATGAAGATGCTATTTTGAGCAGTACATTCTTATTGGATTTAACCATCCAATTGTAGTCAGTGTGACTCCCATTTGTGTTTGAGTAGTGAGCTCTAGGCGCTTGGCCTTTCTGCATGTGCAGACCCCATTTATGTACACTTATAATCTGCAGTAGTATCATCTGATTGTGGGTAAGGTTTCCCACTGTGGTTTTTCCCCTTACAGGGTTTCCATGTACAAATATTGGTGTTATGTGTTGTGGATGACTTTGTCTTTTAATTTCATGCATTAATCTTTACCAGTATTGCATTTATCTGTTAAATCTGTCCACCGGTATAACAAATTGTTTCACTGGTATTAAGCAATAATTTGATTAAGTTGTTTTTGGTTTAATATTATTAGACAACTGATTCACCCCCCCCTCTCAGTTGTCTTTGGGACCTAACAGGTAGCTCCTAACAGGGTTGGATCCTAATAGGCCTTATTGTATAGCTCTTAATCGAGTGTACCCCTAACACGGTGGTTGTATGACCTTAACCGGTTAGATCTCTATACCTCAGTTAGAAGATCTTTGTGGGTACTAATTCCTAACATGGTTTTTCCCATTTGGGTTTCCACGTGAAAAATCATTGTGTTATGGTTTGCATGCTTTGTTGGATATTTGGTTATGTGGTTATATTTCTTGCATGCTTATTGATTTTCAAGTTGGTGAAAGTTGTTATCAGATTGTTGTAATTTTTTTTTCTGGATCAACAACACATCTTCTGAGAAGTCAAATCTTGTGGGAAATCACCAAACAACCATCGACATCACATACATACCAATCTTCCATTGTTGCTCAATATACCACATCCAGACCTAATCGAACCTTAGGATTTGACATCAATGACGACATATAACATAATACTAACAAGATTATTTTGAATTCCTTTAGGTGAGTTTCCAAACATATCAAATGCATAATGTTAGGCCTGGATGTAGTCAAGTATAGTAGGCCCCCAATCATAGATCTATACTGTCTAATCAACCTGAGATGACTCATCATTGTTGATCAAATGATAGCCTATTTCCATAGGAGTGCTTACCTATTTTCATTCTTTCAATCCAAACTTCTTCAACATCTCCTTAACATATTTATCTTGAGAGATACAAATACCATCATCTGACTAATAAATTTGAAGTCTAAGAAAGAATGTCAATTCTCCTAGCATAGACATTTCAAATTCCTTATGCATTTCTTTAGAAAACCTTTTACACATTGCATCATCTCTATCAAATTCCTTATCATCAACATATACAACAACTGTTAGAGTTATTTGATCCTCTGTTGTCTGGTTTTTAGTTTTTGAGTGTTGTATCTTTCTGCTACTGGCTTTTTGTATTTCGGCCAGCTGTCTTTTCTATGTCTGTTGTCTTTTGCTTTTTTGGGTTCTCTAATGGATATCTTTTGATCTAATGTTGTAAAGAGTTTCAGGGGCCCTTCAAAACTTGTTTTCCCCTAATAAAAAACTATTAGAGTTCTTTGATCCTCAATCTTGTTGTAGAAAATGCTATTTATGGTACCTTTCTTGAATTCCTTTTGGTCTGAGTACTTGTCTAGTCTTGCATACCAAGCTCTAGGAGATTTTCTAGGATCATATAATGCCTTCTTAATTTTCACACTATATTTGGGTCCCCTGATAGTTGAAACCCATTAGGATTCTCAATGTAGAATTCTTCTAGGTTAGCATTCAAAAATGTATATTTGACATCCATCTAATATACCTTGAAGTTCTTGTGTACAACATTAGTAGAGAAACATTATAATTGCTTTCCTTCTAGCCACTAGAGAAAAAGTTTCTTAAAAATCAATTCCTTGTACATGGGAATAACCTTTACATACTAACCTTATTGTTAGGCCCAATATAGAAAGCTAATGTACTGAGAGGGGAGGGGTGAATCAGTACTCCAAAACTTTTCTCTGATAATAACCTTACTGTTATGCATAAATAGAATAGTGCAATAACATAAAATAAAACTAAAATCAACAGATAACAATCATACATGATTCACTCCATAACACATATATTTTGGTCACACAGAAACTCTTGGTTAGAGAGAAAAACTATGGTGGGGATTACACCCATAACTTCACTACTGCAATAATAAAGAATGCTCGGTTAAAGCTACATTTAGCTATTTCTGATAGCTTACCCTGTTAGGAGTATCAAGATCAGTTAGATCTACCTTACTAAAGGATTTTTACAACACTATATAAGTGTAGCACCTGGTTAAAGGATTTACAATTTATAGACTTGGTTAGAGTCTTTTACCCTATTAAAGGTTTCTCTTACAACTTCAAAATATTACAATAAAATCATTACAAATATCTGCAACTTTACATCTGAAATGCTAAAGCAGATTCTATGTGCTCTAAATAAGATTACCTAGCTTGTAGCATACCTCGGTAACCCATAATGAAACTTGGTAAACCCTTCTGTTTACTTTGTTCTTCGACTGTTCACTGATAACCTTCTCGGTGACCTCTCTGTGTCTTTGTAACAGTCTTCCTTCATGCATACACTCTGTTATCTCTTATTGCATCTCATATGTCTAACCCTAGAATCATGTTGTATAAATAGATCTCTTACAACGGTGATCTGATTCATTGCTTCAATCTTACAAAAGATTCTTTGAATGAATAACTAAACAAAATATCTCATTGGTTAGATTGACCTTGTAATCATACACAATCTCATAGTGCAATTCCCAATGCAAAAACGGTTAGATGTGCCTCGATGTTGTAACACGTTTTCATGTGCATGTCGAGGTTCAATGTATCTGGTAAAACATTTCACTCAGTGAATATCAACTCGGTGAGTTAACGTTACCACTCGGTAGCCATGAAACTTTACTCGGTAAACAACTTGGTGAATACTGCGTTCTGTGACTGCTTTCTTCAGTAACCGACTAGAGTGTTCATACCGACTTCTCTGTGTGTACCGACTGCATGATTCGGTAATATTAACTGACTAGACTATATAGTATGACTTTGGATATGAAACTAATGGCAATTTGATAAGTAGTAACACTTGTAAGGTCCACCCTCGACTTGACTTGTTTTGACTAGAGTTGACTTTCAATTCACGCGTGATAGACATTATTGGGCATATGCTATTTCATATGATTTATATGATGTTGGTACTATCATTATTGATCGTGTGATTTATTAGCCACTATATGCTTATTATGAGATTGACTATCGAAAGATTATATTGATCATGTGATTTTATAAGAATAAGTGTTGATGGATTTTACATGCTTTACTATAATCATGAATTATACTAATCATGCACTTGATGATGTTTTTATGTACTAACCATATTTAAGGATTATCTATGATGAGTTGATCTTATGGTGTGTTTGATTGTTGTATGACTATCTTCGGGATAGAGATAATTACACATCACTAATTGCGAGCGGGATGTGTCGTTGCAATTCTCTAACCCTTCCCAGTTATAATATATATATGCATATGTCTTATCATTGCTTTGTGGATGCAGGATTTGTAGGTACCAGACACTGACTCCACCTGGCTCCATAGGTCTGAGCGTGTCTTTAAATATCAATGGTATGTGGTTCGGAGTTGGCACAATTTCCCCTCACATACTCTAGGTCTAAGTTGTTCACAGTGAGTCGCCAGCATCTTGGCGCAATTCGCCATGTTAGTTAGTAAGCTTGGTCTCTTCTGTGTTGTGATGTTAGTTTTGGCTGGTTAATCCTTTTATGTTGAGGCTGATTGGTTATTGATGCGAGATTAAATAGTTAATAATGTTTATTTTAATTATTTTGATTAATAACGATTTGATTATTTGGTTATCTAATGTTTAATTTAATTTATTGGACTCTTGCCCTTTTGGGTATTTAATTACTTGGTATTTAATTGTTTACTTATTTTAATGATGATTTAATATTTATTGTTTATCTTATGTTGTGGTTTTATATTTATTTGTGATTTGATCTTTTATTGATATTTAATTGTTTATTTATTTAATCGCCTATGGTTTAATATTTATTTGGCATTTAATGTTATTTGGTTCTTTAATTTATTTATGAGCCTTTGGTTTATTTTATTTAAATTCCCCATTTCATTTATTTAATTGTGGCTCGTGTTTATTTATTAGTTGACTTTTATATTAACTGGGTTGTGTAAATACACTTTATAATAAAATAATAAAACATTCCCACCGAATTGTAAAAGCATGATTTATATTTATCTTACCTACCCTCTTTTCTTATTGGTTGAATTTAAAAAGGGAGGTAAAATTATATTATATGGTGGGGTTGGTAAAATATATTATAGATTGGAATATTTTGATTGGCTGAGATTGAGGCTAGGGTTTTTGGTTAATGTTTGTCTTTTTATTTTCTTCCTCTAAAGTTTTCTGGGTGGGCTTGTTCTTTTGCAAAAAAATATTCTCTGCAAGTTTTGGCTTTGGATTGTTGCTAGAGTTTCTTGGTTTGGCCTTGGATTTGGATGGAGCTTTACCTCAACTCTCATCCATCACTCAAGGTACAGGTTGGGTTCCTTGTCTTTGTTTATTTTCAGCTTTAAAATTTCTCTGTGTATGCTCTGTGTTTGAAAATGTCTTCCGGGAGTTGGGGATGAAATATTTGGTTTATTGTAGTCTTTCATATTTATATATGGTGGAGGAAACTTTATTTTATATGAGCATTTGTATAGTTCTCTATTGGAGAAATATTTACTCTCCTGTACATGGTTGTTCACAACATTGGAAAATCTGTATTCATGGCCGCTTGTTGTGAGTTTTCTGTATCATTGTCTGGATCATGTGATTGGTATTTTGTTTGGTGTAGTATTGGCTTTATCTTTGTTGGTAGAAAAACTTGTGTATTTTAGATTCAAATGAAGTCTCTATGAGTGAGTTTTGGGTTTCCCAGCCATGGACAAGTTTTGGAATTTCTCCCTTTATATTTTATTAAATTTTATCCTATATATTTCTTCATACTTGTTGGTTCTGGGCGACTCTATGCATATGTTTTTCGAGGCATTATGTTTTAAGTTTGATTTTTAAATCTTTGCTGAAAGTGCTATGTTTTTCCATCTATTTTATGCAAATGTGCTGATTCTGCATAGGCGTTGTCCTTTGTTGCATATGCAATGTCCTTCCATTCATATGCGTTATCTTTTTATGCACTTGCGCTATCTGTTGTTGCATATGCGTTGTCCTTCATGCAAAAGTGTTGGCCTTATTAGCACAGGCGCTAATCTATTTAGCACAGGCACTAACCGGTGTGCATAAGGGCTAACCCATGATGCAGAAGCACTAAATTTCAATGCAAAAGCGCTAAACTATCTGTATCATGTATTTTCTCAGTTTTAGTCACTTCTGAGGTATTTCTTCAAATTGATTTTGTACCAGAGGCTTTTCTTGAGGTGTGTTGATATTTTCTAGATTGGCTTTTATCAGTTTCGATGTATTTCGATGGCTTTATGTATATTTTCTCCTCTGCACCATTGTTGATATTACAAACTCTCTTCCATGTGAATAGGCCATGGATGATTGAGGTGAATATCTATGTTGTTTTGGACCAGCAAGTGAGTAGGCCTTGCTGTGATACTATCTTTTATTTGATGGTAACATTTGATGGCTTGATATGCCTTTGTTTATTGCTAGCAAAGAGGCTCATTTTGTTATATTGATGATTGTTGTAGCCTTGCATATGTTGTGAGAGTATGTGTGGAAGTTATTGGCCACATTGACTATTATTTTCATGCATTTATGTTGGTAGAGCCTCTTGTGATGTGTTGTTTGGCCATGTTAGGAGGAGTGGGCTTCCTTGTGATGACCGGGGTCACGAGAGATAGGCTTGCATGAGGTTCCTTGTAAGGATGCATGAAGTCTAGACCGCCAGGGCACATTGGAGTTTTCCATGATTTTTAAACAAGAGATAACACTGATAATGAATTTATTGGGATAAGAAAATGATAACTCATTTAAACAAGATAATGAATAGTTTTGAGCCTCATGACTTATGCCCTAGGGAGGATGTTTTAGGATAAGCATGAGAAGGCCGTGAAGATGGTAAGCTAATCTCCCTTGGTCTCTCATAGGTTGAGATGGCTCCACATGTCCATCAGGCTAGTGCCTTGTGTTATTATGTTATTATGTTATGAGGATGGCATTTGATGACACTCCACTCCTACATGTGTTCCCCCTTTGTGATTTATGATTATGCTTATTGGAGCATTTATGTCTTAATGAGTTTTACGCCTCTGGGAGTTCATTCTTTTTATCTTGTGTTTGGCTCTTGTTTGAGTGTTCTTGTGTTGGTTAGTCTCTTTGGTTTTGAGTGTCAGCCTAGATGTAGAGTGTGTGTTGGGACCTTGCGTCATCTCCTAGCACGGGGGGTGGTTCCTTTGGTTCCACATGGTCAGGTGGTTGGTGCTTTTAAATCATTGGGATGTTCCTATCTTTGGATTCTTCTTGTGTGGATGAGGCTGTTTCTTCAAATTGTTTCATGGATAATAATTGCAGCAAGAATGTAAATGATGATGTGACTTATGTAATGAAATTCTTATGTAATAGTTGTAAAAGAGATCATGCTTATGAGGAATAACTATGTTGTTTTAGTTATAGTGATAGATTTTGATTATGGTATATGATTGTAATGATGAACCTTGATTTGTGTTGTAACACATTTATATTAAATGAAATGGATGCATGAGATGTGGATAAGTATGGTGGTTAAGAATTTAATGATGCATTTCGTGTTCTTGATGAGCCATGTTAAAAGGAAATGGTGTAAATGTTATGATAATTGTAATATTATTGAAATGATGTCTTAAACTAATCCTTTAAGTAGAAGAGATGCTAAGTCTTGGTAGGATGTATGAGTATGAGAAATATTGGAGGATATATTAGAACATGTTAATGTTTGGTGAATAAAGAAATTGAAATTATAGTATCATACTTCATAGACAATGATCTAATGGTTGGATTGAAATCTTATAATTTTTTGGGATGTGACTGGATGTTCCTTATGAAAATATTGAATGGAGAATCTTAACGGATGGATTACTAATCTTATTAATGAAGGTTACTAGTAAGTGTATGGGTAGATGATAAAATGAATGCTTGTCTTTTAGGAAAGGACTAGAATGTATCATGTGTTATGGTTTAAGATTATATCTCCATTTGGTGGATGCTATTAGTTGATATGGAATTAGGATGTTGTATCTTAGTTTGTGTTGAGGTGAATTCATGTAGTTACCTATTTTGTAATAAAAAGTTGTTGATTAATTGATAGTGTAAGAGATTTTATGGGAACTAAATGGCTATGGATTAAATGTTTAGGAAGTCTTTGTGACTATTGCCTTATGTACTTTAGGAATCATGATGAATTAATAAGTATGCTAGAAGCATAGAAGTGTAAATGATTATGTGGAAGTTAATCATTGATGGAAATTGTGTTCATGCAATGTAAGGTTGAATCTTGGTATGTGAATGGTGATGTTTGTAGTCGAAGGTTGGTTAATGGTAGTAGAAACATTTGGACTTGGTGTATAAAATGAATCTAAGTGAAAAGGGAAATAGATGCGCATTGAAAGATAGAGTCTCATGTTAAATGAAAGATTAAGTAGATTGCATATCATGAGTGTTAGGTATTTCTATGATGTACCTATGTGTGTATAATGATTAAGATTATGTGGTTGATCTAGAAGAAAGTAAATGCTTATTGCTTATGTATGTAGAATACATAATGGCGTTGAGATACCCTAGGGAGTTAGTAGTGATGATTTACTATATTCCGCTTCCGTAATTGTTCAAATAGTTTGAGTGATTTATTCTATGTTCATAATACTTAAACGTTGTTGTGTGCTCGTTGCATTTCTTATGAGATGTTATGTGCTATATATAAAAATAAAAAATAAAAAAAATAATTAGTGCATATTTAGCTATATTTCTCTGGGGTATTTTGGCAGACATTACATTTGGTATCAGAGCCCATGTTTCAACGCTGGGATCTCTAGTTAAGCATGTGGCTATTAGTCTTGTGAATGTGTCTTGATATTCCTGTGAATCAAGTTGCTCTTTGAGATTTGTGTTAGAAGAAGTGTTATTGGACGTTTTGGAACCTTAGATATCTATGCCTTGTGTTCCTCTCTAATTCCTTTTAGGAATCATAACTTTAAGTAAATTGTGTAGTTTATGCATGTCTCCAAGATAAAAGAAGTGTCTATATGTTCTTACTTGCTCTATAAATTTTTAAGTGCTTACTTGAATGATTCGGGTTGCTTTCATTATCCATAATTAATCATGTTGCAGAATGAGAAAAGAATGTGTGTATTCCCTTAACTAATGTGACGATCATAAAATTAGATTGTTCTATTGATCTTCCTATGAATAGAAAGATGAAGTGTTTGTATTATGCAATAATTTAGTATGAATCATGATGTGAAAATAAAAAAAATGGTATGTAGTGCCTAATAAAAGTAACTTAATAATACCTTTTTCCTTATTTTAACCTCCTATGTGAAATGTGAGGAAGTTAGTTAGTAATGTAATGGTTGCCTCATAGAACTATTGGTTGTTTTGGTATATGTGTGATTTTGCATGTAATAAAAGATTGTTGGAGGAAATCATAGCTATCAAAGGATTTGAGATTCTAGTTACACTTGTGGAAGTTGAAATTACATATCTTTAAAAGTGGTAGTTGTAGTTGGCATGAATAGGTAATTCAAACTGATTTGCATATATTTGCGTGTATTGATTGGTGTGCCAATATCCCTTCCTTTCTCTTCTCTCTTTGGGGTAAAAGATTAAAATACTTGGGATTTATTGATATTAAGAAGAAGGATTGAATAATGAATGATGAATATGACTTGTATACATTAAAGGGAAGATTAGATGAAATTGATTTACATTGAATATTGAAATTTAGGTATTGCATTCATGATCCTTGTTCTTTAAAGGGTAGAATTGATTAAATAGAGTATCTCATCATTTAAATAGGAAATGTATTTTAAAACTAAAAGGAGATAAATGTGTGTATTGAAGCAAGGATTGGTTCATTGCATATGTAGAAATCGAAATGATACCATCATGTCTTTATTTTGTTTGGCAAGATAAAAAGTTTTAGCTTAGTGTAGGAATTGAGTGGCATTGGATAAATATTTCTCTAACTAGATGGATAAAGAAGAAAGGTTACTATATCATTGCCTTATTTGAATTCTAAGTGTTTCCTTAGCGAATTCTAATGAGATAAAATGGTAATTAGCTACATGAAATTGTGTTGGGATTCTAAATGTCATTTGTCTTGAAATGTCGAAAATACATAGTCTATGAATGATAGTAATCAAGTAATAATAGGAAGTGAGCTTAAATATTTAATGATGCATGTATTCCTAGAATTTTTAGTAGTACTAGATAAAAAGAAAACTAAGTTTTGGAAGTGAGACTGAGATACTCTTAACTTAGAGATCTGGAAGTATGTCAGAAGATCATTATTGGTAAGAGTAGAAAATGATATTAAACTTTGGCTTTTGGTAACGAGACCTATTTTTCTTGTTTAAATATATGATTGATTAGATTGCTTAAAAGCCTTGTGAAGGACTTTATAATCTTCTATGGATTGTTAGTTGTGCATTAATGGGAATGATGTGTGTTATAGTCTACTATCAAGTGTTAAATTGAAGCTCTAACCTCTATTTCTGTTATAACTTGGTGAATATGAATATGATTATGGTATAGATGAGATATCTTGGATATTAGTCATGGTATGAGTATATTCCTTGTGCATGTGTGGGTGCGTAGTTGCTTTATCTCTTCCTACCTATGTCAATTTTCATAAAGGATAATTGCCTAGATTCTCAAAAAAATAAAGATTGAATTGCTTTAAAAATAATGAAAAGAATATAGGCATATGGATAAAATAAAGGTCTTAAATATATGGCATGCACTCTCTAACACATTCAAGGAATATCACCCTTGGATTTTGTGTAGCGGTTACTCCCTTTGGTGTGACTAATGTTGGTCACCTCGTGATGTGGGTTGGATGAGTTGTTTATTTTGCCCTGAATTAATTTCTGATTTATGTGATGTGTCATTGGGATTAATGTGTATTTTTAAGTTTTCTTTACTTTTGGATGACCACTACATTCTTCTTTATTTTACATTTCCCTTGTGGTGGCACTTGTAAGACTTTAATTTCTTGATTTGATTTCGCCGGAAAATTTTATTCTCTTTTAATTTAATGATTTGATTGGAGGATATTTCTTGACCTCCTCTTTTGTTGTCTATGGTGGTCATTTTGAGTGTTGATGTATGGTTGGCCCATATCTTGAGCCAAGTGTTGTCTCTATCATGTTCATTTTGAACCTTTGATTGTATGTGCAAGGGAGGACATCGCGGAAAAGTG
Source organism: Cryptomeria japonica (assembly GCF_030272615.1). NCBI lineage: Eukaryota > Viridiplantae > Streptophyta > Pinopsida > Cupressales > Cupressaceae > Cryptomeria > Cryptomeria japonica. The sequence goes on from NC_081408.1 coordinate 265,986,383, forward strand.
CACTAGACTAAGAAAACAATTAGATAATGTTGTTATTAGATGAGTAAATGAAAAGTGTTAATAAGATGAAACTTATTGGTAACTTTCTGAATTTTATAATAGATAGAAGTGCCTTGGAATTGTGAAGTTTGAAATTATGAAATAGTTAAAATGAAAAGCAGTTGTTGATTTCTTGCCTTCAAAATCTTTGTGTATACATAATGGATTAAGGATGCCCTTTGAATGATTTGATTTGATAAGGATTGCATCTAATGTTTGTATAAATATAGCACAATGTAAGCATGGTGAAAATTAGGACATACGAATGCCATGAAATTTGTTCTTTTAAATAAATAATTTATATATGCTTGGTTATTGTGTGAGATCTTGAATACATTTAATTTGAGGAAGCTTAGTTCTGAGAAATTTTCATGCATTTAGGCTTATGACATGATTTGTTCAATAATATAATAGGTGCATATGTGTAAGATATTGTGTAAACGTATATATCTCTCTCTCTCTTTTTGCATACAACTAGATGTCGAAGGAGTGTTACTATGAATTTTGGTGTGAAATATAATGATTTCTTCTTATTGATGCTTAACTTAGTGACTAAAGTTACAGTTTTGTATTGCAAGTGTGGTTGAAATGAAGTTCCCTTGTAAATATTTTAACAATTTAGTGTACATATCACAATTAATAGTAGTTGGTGCTTCATTTACCTCTTGTGTAACGTGTTTATTTCAAATAATTAAAGCATAAGGAGGAAATTTAGTTGTCGTTATCTTTTTTGGAGTTAGAAAATATTATAATGTGTTTGTGTTAAAAAGGAAGTTTTTGATTTATGTGTGCTAGTTGTCACTCTAACTCTTATGACTTCCAGGAGTAAGTCGATTCCAAGGGGGGGGATGTAAGGTCCACCCTCGACTTGACTTGTTTTGACTAGAGTTGACTTTTAATTCATGCATGATAGACATTATTGGGCATATGCTATTTCAGATGATTTATATGATGTTGGTACTATCAATATTGATCGTGTGATTTATTAGTCACTATATGCTTATTATGTGATTGACTATCGAAAGATTATATTGATCATGTGATTTGATGAGAATAAGTGTTGATGGATTTTACATCCCTTACTATAATCATGAATTATACTAATCATGCACTTGATGACGTTTTTATGTACTAACCATATTTAAGGATTATCTATGTTGAGTTGATCTTATGGTGTGTTTGATTTTTGTATGATTGTCTTTGGGATACAGACAATTACACATCACTCATTGTGAGTAGGATGTGTTGTTGTGTTTCTCTAACCCTTACCTATTATAATATATATATGCATATGTCATATCGTTGCTTTGTGGATGCAGGATTTGCAGGTACTAGACACCGACTCCACTTGGCTCCACAGGACTGAGCGTGTCTTTAAATATCAATGGTATGTGGTTCGGAGTTGGCACAATTTCACCTCACATACTCTAGGTCTAAGTTGTTCACTATGAGTTGTCAGGGTCTTGGCGCAATTCGCCATGTCAGTTAGTAAGCTTGGTCTCTTTTGTGTTGTGAGTATGTTAGTTCTGGCTGGTTAATCCTTTTATGTTGAGGCTAATTGGTTATTGATGCGAGATTAAATAGTTAATAATGTTTATTTTAATTATTTTGATTAATAGCGATTTGATTATTTGGTTATCTAATGTTTAATTTAATTTATTGGACTCTTGCCCTTTTGGGTATTTAATTACTTGGTATTTAATTGTTTACTTATTTTAATGATGATTTAATATTTATTGTTTAGCTTATGTTGTGGTTTTATATTTATTTGTGATTTGATCTTTTATTGATATTTAATTGTTTATTTATTTAATCGCCTATGGTTTAATATTTATTTGGCATTTAATGTTATTTGGTTCTTTAATTTATTTATGAGCTTTTGGTTTATTTTATTTAAATTCCCCATTTGATTTATTTAATTGTGGCTCATGTTTATTTATTAGTTGACTTTTATATTAAGTGGGTTGTATAAATACACTCTATAATAAAATAATAAAACATTCCCATCTAATTGTAAAGCATGATTTATATTTATCTTACCTACCCTCTTTTCTTATTGGTTGAATTTAAAAAGGGAGGTAAAATTATATTATATGGTGGGGTTAGTAAAATATATTATAGATTGGAATATTTTGATTGGTCGAGATTGAGGCTAGGGTTTTTGGTTAATGTTTGTCTTTTTATTTTCTTTCTGTGAAGTTTTTTGGGTGGGCTTCTTCTTTTGCAAAACAATATTCTCTGCAAGTTTTGGCTTTGGATTGTTGCTAGAGTTTCTTGGTTAGGCCTTGGATTTGGATGAAGCTTTACCTCAACTCTCATCCATCACTTAGGGTGCAGGTTGGGTTCCTTGTCTTTGTTTATTTTCAGCTTTAAAATTCCATGTGTATGCTCCGTGTTTGAAAATGTCTTCCGGGAGTTGGGGATGAAATATTTAGTTAATTGTAGTTTTTAAGATTTATATATGGTGGAGGAAGCTTTATTTTATATGGCCATTTGTATAGTTCTCTATTGGAGAAATATTTAGTCTCCTGTACATGGTTGTTCACAGCATTGGAAAATATGTATTCATGGTCGCTTGTTGTGAGTTTTCTATATCATTGTGTGGATCATGTGATTGGTATTTTGTTTGGTGTAGTATTGGCTTTATCTTTATTGGTAGAAAAGCCTTTGTATTTTAGATTTAAATGAAATCTCTGTGAGTGAGTTTTGGGTTTCCCAGCTATGGACAAGTTTTGGAATTTCTCCCTTTATATTTTATTAAACTTTATCCTATATATTTCTTCATACTTGTTGGTTTTGGACGACTCTATGCATATGTTTTTCGAGGCATTATGTTTTAAGTTTGATTTTTAAATCTCTACCGAAAGTGCTGTGTTTTTCCATCTATTTTATGCAAAAGTGCTGATTTTGCATATGCGTTGTCCTTTGTTGCATATGCGTTGTCCTTCTGTTCATTTGCGCTGTTTTTTTATGCATTTGCACAGTCTGTTGTTGCATATGTGCTGTCCTTCATACAAAAGTGCTGGCCTTATTGGCATAAGCGCTGATCTATTTAGCACAGGCGCTAATCGGTGTGCATAAGCACTAATCCATGATGCCGAAGCACTAAATTTCAATGCAAAAGCACTAAACTATCTGTATCTTGTATTTTCTTAGTTTTAGTCACTTCTAAGGTATTTCTTCAAATTGATTTTATACCAGAGGCTTTTCTTGAGGTCTGTTGATATTTTCTAGATTGGCTTTTATTAGTTTCAATGTATTTCGATGGCTTTATGTATATTTTATCCTCTGCACCATTGTTGATATTATAGACTCTCTTCCATGTGAATAGGCCATGGATGATTGAGGTGAATATCTATGCTATTTTGGACCAGCAAGTAAGTAGGCCTTGTTGTGATGTTATCTTTTATTTGATGGTAGCATTTGATGGCTTGATATGCCTTTGTTTATTGCTAGCCAAGAGGCTCATTTTGTTATATTGATGATTGTTGTAGCCTTGCATATGTTGTGAGAGTATGTGTGGAAGTTATTGGCTGCATTGTGTATTATTTTCATGAATTTATGTTTTTAAAGCCTCTTGTGATGTGTTGTTGGGCCATGTTAGGAGGAGTGGGCTTCCTTGTGATGACCGGGGTCACAAGAGATAGGATTGCATGAGGTTCCTTGTAACAATGCATGGATTTTAGACTACAAAGGCACATTGGAGTTTTCCATGATTTGTAAACAAGTGATAACACTGATAATGAATAGTTTTGAGCCTCATGACTTATGTCCTAGGGAGGATGCTTTAGGATAAGCATGAGAAGGCCATGAAAATGGTAAGCTAATCTCCCTTGGTCTCTCATAGGTTGAGATGGCTCCACATGTCCATCAGGCTAGTGCCTTGTGTTATTATGTTATTATGATATGAGGATGGCATGTGATGACACTCCACTCCTACATGTGTTCCCCCTTTGCATGATTTGTGATTATGCTTATTGGAGAATTTATGTCTTGATGAGTTTTACACCTCTAGGAGTTCATTCTTGTTATCTTGTGTTTGGCTCTTGTTTGAGTGTTTTTGTGTTGGTTAGTCTCTTTGGTTTTGAGTGTTAGCCTAGATGTAGAGTGTGTGTTGGGACCTTGTGTCATCTCCTAGCACGGGGGTTGGTTCCTTTGGTTACACATGGTCGGGTGGTTGGTGTTTTTAAACCATTGGGATGTTCCTATCTTTGGATTCTTCTTGCGTGGATGATGATGCTTCTTCAAATTGTTTCATGGATAATAATTGCATCAAGAATGTAAATGATGATGTCACTTAATGATGATGTGACTTATGTAATGAAATTCTTATGTAATGGTTGTAAAAGAGATCATGTTTATGAGGAATGACTATGTTGTTTTAGTTATAGTGATAGATTTTTATTATGATATATGATTGTAATGATGAACCTTGATTTGTGTTGTAACACATTTATATTAAATGAAATGGATGCATGAGATGTGGATAAGTATGGTGGTTTAGAATTTAATGATGCATTTTGTGTTCTTGATGAGCCATGTTAAAAGGAAATGGTGTAAATGTTATGATAATTGTAATATTATTGAAATGATGTCTTAAACTAATCCTTTAAGTAGAAGAGATGCTAAGTCTTGGTAGGATGTATGAGTATGAGTATTACTGGAGGATATATTAGAACATGTTAATGTTTGGTGAATAAAGAAATTTAAATTATAGTATCATACTTCATAGACAATGATCTAATGGTTGGATTGAAATCTTATAATTGTTTGGGATGTGACTGAATGTTCCGTATGAAAATATTGAATGGAGATTCTTAACAAATGGATTACTAATCTTATTAATGAAGGTTACTAGTAAGTGTATGGGTAGATGATAAAATGAATGCTTGTCTTTTAGGAAAGGACTAGAATGTATCATGTGTTATGGTTTAAGATTATATCTCCATTTGGTGGATGCTATTAGTTGACATGGAATTAGGATGTTGTATCTTAGTTTGTGTTGAGGCGAATTCATGTAGTTACCTATTTTCTAATAAAGAGGTTGCTGATTAATTGATATAGTGTAAGAGATTTTATGAGAACTAAATGGCTATGGATTAAATGTTTAGGAAGTCTTTGTGACTATTGCCTTATGTACTTTAGGAATCATGATGAAGTAATAAGTATGCTAGGAGCATAGAAGCATAAATGATTATGTGTAAGTTAATCGTTGATGGAAATTGTGTTCATGCAATGTAAGGTTGAATCTTGGTATGTGAATGGTGATGTTTATAGTCGAAGGTTGGTTAATGGTAGTAGGAGCATTTGGACTTGGTGTATAAAATGAATCTAAGTGAAAAGGGAAATAGATGTGGATTGAAAGATAGAGTCTCATGTTAAATGAAAGATTAAGTAGATTGCATATCATGAGTTTTAGGTATTTCTATGATGTACCTATGTGTGTATAATGATTAAGATTATGTGGTTGATCTAGAAGAAAGTAAATGCTTATTGCTTATGTATGTAGAATAAGTAATGACATTGAGATACCCTATGGAGTTAGTAGTGATGATTTATTGCATAATTGTTCAAATAGTTTGAGTGATTTATTCTATGTTCATAATACTTAAATGTTGTTGTGTGCTCGCTGCATTGCATATGAGATGTTATGTGCTATATATAAAAATAAAAAAAATAAAAATTAATTAGTGCGTATTTAGCTATATTTCTCAGGGGTATTTTGGCAGGCATTACAAACCTTGCTCTATTTTTTACAACTTCTTTGTCTTCATTTAGTTGATTTTTAAACACCCTTTTTGTTCCTATCACATTCTTGTTTGTAGGCCATGGAACCAATTCCCAATTCTAGTTTATCTTAATGTGATTTAGTTCTTCTTCCACTTCTTATGTCGAACCTTTATCCTTTATGGTATCTTTAAGAGCTCTTTGTTCTATCTTGGACAATAAACAATAGTTCGCTTGTTCATTTGTCTTTGCAACTTTTCTCCTAGTCTACACTCCTTCATTTTTTGAATGATTCTTTTGAACATATTTAGGAGGATTTTTAGGGTTCTTTAGGTGCATCTTTTTCTTCTATTTTTGGATGTTCATTTGATTCATAGCCTTTTGATTCACATGTGTTATGATGTATTTTTTCATCCACTTTGACATTTTTCACTTTCAACTACTTTTCTCGATATTTTATTGTAGCATTTATATGCTCTACTCTTGGTAGAGTATCCAAGAAAGAATCCTTTATCTAATCATGAATCAAACTTTCTAAAATCTTCTTCATCTCTTTTAATGTATCATTTTCTTCGAAAAACATAGAAGTATTTGACAATTGTTGGTCCTCCATACCATAGCTCATAAGGAGTCCTATCACTATTCATCCTTAGTTATCCTTTGTTAATAATATAGATTCTAGTATGGAGTAATTCTTTCCAACACATATTTGCAAGATTTTCTTCTTCGAACATTCTTCTTGCCATCCTTGAACAGTTCTATTCTTTCTCTCTACTTTCCATTGTGCTGAGGAGTTCTAGGAGAAAATAGATGCCTCTTTATTCCATGTTCTTCTCAAAACTCATCTCCTTTATCAGACCTTAGACACTTGATTCTAGTATTCATTTAATTTTCTACCATTGACTTGAAAATCATAAACATTCTACATGCCTCTATTTTTTCTTTCAAAAATATAACCCAAGTCATCCTAGAAAAATCATCAATGAGTAACAAGAAGTACCTTTCACTTTTAAGACTCTTTATTCTATTAGGTTTGGACAAGCTAGTATGAATCGACTCTAATGTTTTTGTAGAAGAATTTTTTTTGGTCTTCAATCTTGCTGTTGTCTACTTCCCAATCTGACATTCTTTGCATAAGTTGTTTGAAGGCTTAAAAAGATTTAACATGTCTCTTTCTACATGTGAACAATTAATCTTCACAATATTCTCAAAACTAATGTGTCTCATTCTTTTGTGGCCACTTTCTTGTCCTCTAAGACATTTTCTCTAATTAGCTTCCCTTAGCATATATACATTGCCTTTAGTGCCTAGTTCCTTCTAACACTAATCTTCTACATCTTCAATTCCTTATTTTACAACCCTTATCATGAAAATTTGAGATTGTAACTTTTTCTCCAAATTTGACTTACACTAGGAGTATTATGCTTGAGACCCTTAACATAGAGAACATCTTCAGTCTTATTCTTCCAATCAATAGTTATTGTGCACTTTCCACAAATCATTGCAGAAAAGTCATCCCCAAATTTCACTGCACCTCCATTTCATTTCACAAGATTGATGAAATTATTTCTATCAGTTGTCATGTGGCTAGAAAAATCACTTGTTAACAAAAGTTGAAGTGCCCATGCACCTTAAGTTTGGCGACAGTGACTAGGATAGCTCATTGTCACAATCTAACTTAGTGGCCATATCTAGCAATTAAAATTTTGCAACCTAGGCATCTTCAAACAAATCCCCTTGGTGAAACATTTTTTGTGACTTATTTTAATACACCTATTCAATTTTGTGGTCCTTGAGTGAGTGTTGACATTCTTTTTAATTATTTTGTGACTATAACCAGACTCAAAAACATGTCCCCAAAAAAGTGTCAATTGTTTTGATTTTGAAGACAACCCACCTAATCTTTTTGTCTCAAATTCCTTCATTTTTAGTTTCATAACAATCTGAGTTCAAATTGTCTGAAAATTAAAAAAAATAGTTGAAGTTCATTTACAAATGAAGTACCAAAACTATGTGGACTATTCAAATTTTCATATAAAACCCATGTTTTATTTAATTGATTAGAAACCCTTTCAAGTTTTTGTAGCTCAAGGCACTCAATTTGTTTGTAGCAAAATTACTACTACATGGCTGCAGCATAAATTTAATTTTTTTTAATTTCTCTATAATTTGTGTAGGACAATTTAAAACATTTTTAAAAAATTCTTTGATATTATTTTCGGTAAAATAGAATTGGTTTCAAATAGATACAATGTTATAATGTCTATACATTATTAACTTTATAAAATTCACACTTCCTATGGCTGCATTGCATGTCCTTGACTTGTTGCCTCTGTTGTGCGGCTTTAAGAGAGCGTACAATCACTCCCTAATGAAGCCTTGTAGAACTATAATGAGGCATTTATGGGAAGAAATGTCCAAAGAAGATAAGATTTTTTTTTGTTTTGATTTGAAATGCATGGGACCAATTATGTCTAATATGTTCATATTGCAAGACTTCCTAAAATATGTTGATTAACCATTTATTTTTCATCAACAACTAAAAAAATGCATAAATAAAGGGAGTGTATTAACATCTCTTATTAAAAAAAATTGAATAATTTCAAAGTAAAGGTAATGGATTTGGGAATTAAGTTTTAAAGTTCATATTAGGCCTAGTATATAAAAGAATTTTGATTAAAAAAAAAAGGAAAGAATCTTAATCATCAATTTAGAAAGATAAAAAAAAACTGTATGTTTCTAAATCTTAAATATAATTTATTAAATTGAAAAAATCAAAATCTAATGCTTAAACAAATACTTCAAAATTTATATATAATTTTTAAATGGTTCAAAAAGAATTTTTATGTTTGTAAATTTTAGTAATAAAAATATATTGTTTCTAAATTATATTTGATTAAAGTGATACAACATATGATTTTTCTCTTTTTTGTTAAGATAATGTTGCAAGAATCTTAGTTATCCATTTAGAAAGATAAAAAAACTTCTATGTTTCTAAATTGTAAACATAAAAATATAATGTTTCTAATTTAAAAAAAAATCAAAATCACCAATTTTAGTCATCAAATATAATATTTTTAAATTGAAAAAATCAATGTTATACATAAATGTGTTTTTTCTATTTATCTCTTAATTGTGTAATACAAATATTCCATGAAAAAGCTCAACATTTATATTTATGTTTTTAAATTTTAATCTTAAAAATTGGATCCATTAAGATATACACTTTATAATATTTTTTAATTATTATTGAAATAATTTTTTTTTAAATTATTAAATATTTATAACTATTTCTTAAAGGTTAAACCCTTAAATAAAATTTTGGTTTAATTAGATTAGGGTTAGGGTTATATTAGGGATAGGGTTAGGTTTGTATTAGGGATAGGTTTAGGGTTTAATTTTTATAATATTAGAGTTAGAATAAAGCATCTTAATCAAAGGAAAGCTTAAACTATTTTAAATTTTTTATTAATAAGATTATTTTAATTAAAGGAAAGGTTAATCTATTTTAAAATGCCTTTATTTTATTAAAACAAATTTAAAGGTATTAATCTTATTAAAATATTTAAATAATGACAACTAATACATAATAAAAGTACATAATAATGAAGTTTTTTTTTTAATATTTAATAATAAAATGATAATAAATTTTATGAATGCTTTATCATATAATAGCAACCGTAACATAACCATAACTCTAAAACCTAATCTTAAAAATATTCATTATCCTTGACAATAAAACCTGTCCCCAACCCTAAAAATTTAACCCTAAATATAATTCAAACATATCCCTAACCCTAACTCTATAAATAACAATGATGTATAGAATAACGCTAAACATAATCCTAACACAAAATTTAAACACTAACCATAAACCCTAGCCCTAGCCCTAACCTTAACACTAATACTAAACATGAAATAAACCTAACCCTAACCATATCCTTAACTATAATCCTAAGCCTTAACTTTAACTATAATTGTAATTTTGACCATGATATAAATTCTAACCCTAACCATAACCATAAACTTAACTATGATGTAAACCATGAGCATAGTCCTAATACCAACCATAATCCTAAGAAAAAACGTAAACCTTGATCATAAAAATACTCCTAACCCTAATCTTAACACTAATTGAACCATAATTGTAAGAATAATCCTTAGCCCTAGCCCTAGAACTTAGCCCTAACCCTAGAACTTTACCCTAACCATAATCTTAATCCTTGAACCTAACCCTAATCACAATCCTAACCATAACCATAATCCTAACCCTAACCATTGATGTTAACCCTAATTATGATGTAAACCCTAATCCTAGCCATAATCCTAACCAAAATCCTAAACCCTAAGTCTAACCATAATCCCTAAACCTAATGTTATTGAATCATAAGCCAGATTCTAACCCTAATCAAAATCTAATATTAATCCCAATCCTAATTTTATTGAATCATAAGCCTAATTATAACCTTATTTAAACTCTTTAATATGAACCCTAACTATATTTAAAAATTTATCATAATCAAACCCTAACCTTGACAATATCCTTAATCTAGACTTTATTGAACCCTAAACCATAACCTAACCATACCATTACCTAATCCTAAGCACAACTCTAACTATATAATTAAACCCTAACTGCAACTTTAACCTTAATCTAACCCCAATCGAATCTTGACCTAATCCAAACTCTAACAATTATTAAACCTTAATCCTAATTGAATTCTAGCCCAAACCCTAACCCTAACTAAACTTTAATTCTAATTTAACTGTAACCCTAATGTAATTGAATGTAAAGGTAATTATGACCTTAATTGAACTCTTATACGAACCCTAACTATAATTAAATCCTGACCATAATCAAACCCTAACCTCGACAATTTTCCTAATCTAGATCTAATTGAACCCAAAACCATAACCTAATCCTAAACTTCAACCTTAATCTAACCATAATTGAAACTTAACCATAACCTAACCCTAAATTTAAACACAACCCTTCAATTAAGCCTTAACTACATGTTGAATCCTAATCTAATCGTAACTAAATCCTAGCTTAAATTTAATCCTATCCTTAATTAAACTCTAATCATAATTTAACTCTAATTTTAATCTAACCCTTACCATAATCAAACCCTAATAATAATTGGACCCTTATTCTAATTAACTATAAACATAACCCTTAACTCTAATCCCTATCATTGAATTGTAAACCTTAACCTAACCATAAAGTTAACTAGATAACCATAGAAATAGACCCTACCTACAACTTCAATGTTAATCTAACCCTATATGATCCATAATCCTTATTGAATCCTAATCCTAATTTAATACTAACCCTCATCCTCGCCATGCCTAATCCTAACCATAGGTTACAACAAAAGGCGTAACCTACAATGGAAACAATATGAGGTCACCAAATCTGTTAGTGTAATAAAAAAGAAATGATTCATATTCCCATCAGTTACATAGGCATGACAGTTAAATTGCATATCATGCAAAACTTATTACACCGAGAAGTGGGGAACAGGTATGGTATTTAAGAGTTGAGTTGGCGAAGACTCACCTTGGTGCTTATAAAACAAAGAAATATCACCATGGAATTTGGCTCTCTATTCTATGGAGATTAGATGAGTTTCAGCTCTCAAAGAGGCGCTCAAATGGGCAGATCTTGTTACAAGTGCGGTTGTCGTTGCACCAAAAGATCGACCTGTTAATGCCCTATATAACCACTAGACTTATAGAATCCACATGAGGCGGTTAAGCCATGCCATAAACCCGAGCGTTGCGTTACTCAACACAAGGAGACAAAGGGTGCACACCTTGCGACAATCTCCCCCCCAGCATAAGCGAGGAGTTTGAACCTGTGACCAAGCTCTGATACCACTTGTTACAAGTGCAGTTGTCATTGCACCAAAACATTGACCTGTTAATGCTCGATACAACCACTAGTCTTATAGAATCCATAGGAGGTGATTAAGCCATGTCACAAACCTGAGCGCTGCACTGCACAACATAAGGAGACCAAGGGCGCACACCTTGCAACAACCCTAAGCCTAATGAAGATGTAAATCCCAACCCTAACAATAACCATAATTATAATCTCAAACCTAACTATAACCCAAACCCTAAACTAACCCTAACCCTAACAATGATGTAAACCCTAAATATAATCCAAATCCTAATCTTAAACCCTATCCCGAACCATAACCCTAACCCTAACCATGATTTTAACCCTAAACCTAACCATAATCATAGGCCCTATCCTATCCATAATCTTAACAATAACCCTAATCATGGTGTAAATCCTAACCATAATGCTAACCTTAGAAATGTAACCCTAACCATGATGTAAACACTAACATTAATCCTAAAACTAACCCTTAACCCTAACCCTAACAAATTTGATATAAACCATAACACTAGCTATAATAGTAACGTTAACCTTAACGACAACCCTAATAAATTTGATGTAAACCATAACACTAGCTATAATAGTAACCTTAACCTTAATCGTAACCCGAATCGTGATGTAAACCACAACCTTTACCATAGTCCTAACCATGACACTAGACCATTACCCTAATAATAACACTAAACCTAGCCCTAATCTAGCCTAATCATAAGCCTAAACCCTAACCCTAAAAATAGGGAATGATTCTACAACCCTTTGGATGTACCAGTCATTTATTACAATGTATTAATAATATACGAAGGGTATTAATATCTTGGTGCATCCTAAGCGTTAAATAGCTATTTCCCTAAAAATATCCCTAAACCTAACCCTAACCATGATGTACACCCTAACCCTATCCATAATTCTAACTAGGATGTAAACCTTAATCCTAACCATGATGTAAATCCTAACCCTAACCCTAACCCTAACCCTAACCATAACCATAACCATAACCATAACCATAATTATAACCTTAAACCTAACTATAACCCAAACCCTAAACCCTAGCTCAAGTAATAACCCTAACCCTAACAATAATCATGATATAAACACTAACATTAATCCTAACACTAACCCTTAACCCTAACCCTAACCATGATGTAAACCATAACCCTAGCCATAATCCTAACAATAAGTGTAACCCTAAGCCTAACCATAAACCTAACCCTAACTCCAACACCAACCATGATGTAAACCATAACCCTAACTATATTCATAACCATAACTCTAGACCTTAAACCTAACTTAACCATAACCATAAACCCTAACCCTAACAATAATCCTTATCCCTAACCCCAAAACCTAATCCTAAACATGACTTTAATCCTAACCATAACTCGAAACCTATCCCTAATCCTAATCCTAACCTTAAACCCTAACCCCAAAAAACCCTAGCCCTAATATTAATCTTAAACCTTAACCCCAACCATTATCATTACCCTAACCCTAAGCATGATCTAAATCCTAACCATAAGCCTAAACGTAACCCTAACCATGATTTTAATCATTACCCTAACCCTAGCCATGATGCAAACCCTAACCCTATCTATAATCCTAACTATGACCCTAACCATAATCCTAAACCTGACATTAACCCCAACCATGATGTAAACAATAAACCTAGCCATAACCCCAAATCATAACCCTAATAATAATCCTAAAGCCGAAACATAACAATAATCCTACCCTAGACTTAACCCTAACCCAAATTTAACTTTCATCCTAATCTATTCCTAACCTTAATCTAACCCGAACCCTAATCCTAATTGAACTTTAATACTAATTCAACCCTAACCTTAATATAATTGAACCATAACCCTAATTCTAACCCAAAATTTGAAGTAAACCCTAAACATAATTGTAACCCTTACACAATACCCTAACCATAAACATAAACTTAACCTTAACACTAAAACCTAACCCTAGCCATAATCCTAAACCAAAACCAAACCCTAAACTTGATTCTAACCCTAACCGTGATATACACCCTAACCATTATCCTAATCCTAACCTTAAACCCTAATGCTAATCATAACCCTAACCATGATGTAAACCTAAACCCCGACCATAATACTAACCTTAATTTTGATCCAAAACATAACTATAAACCAAATCCTAATCCTAACCAAACCCTAAGTTACAATTCTAACTCTAACCCTAACTATATTTATGCTTACCCTAGTAACCCTACCTTTGATGTAAACCTTAATCATAATTGTAACCGTGACACTAAACCATAAATTTAACCCCTAATATTAAATTGTAACCATAACCCTAACGCTAACAATAATCGTAAACCAAAACCAAACCCTAACGTTGATGGTAACCATTATCATAACCCTAACTCTAATCATAACCCTAACCCGAACCATGATGTAAACATTATCCCTGACCATAATACTAACCTTAACCCTAACCTTAACCATAACCATAATACTTGCCATTAAATAAAGTTTAATATACCTTAAATTTTAATTTAATCTATATAATATACGCCAAGAGATATCCTTCTCGAGGCACCTATTTTTTATGAAATTACAACCTAGAGTGAAATAGGTGTCTCTACTCGGTGTATTTTATATAGATTAAATTAAAATTTAAAGTATATATTCTAGTCTACATACATTGGCAATGATGCTTGTTTCTGCATGTAAACAAAGAAGATCTAATTCTTATCTGTGCACATGCTGTTGGTGTAAATAATTATTCATCTTGGATATTATTACACCTTACTTAAGTTTACTTAGGAAATGCATTTCATGGTAGTTTGGGTATGAGACACTTGGGTGTTTGTGTCACATTGGGATAGTGTGTGTAGGAGAAATTCCACCTTTTATGGTGTTGATCTTGTTGTTACACTCCACATTCCGTGGGTGATCCACCTCATGTGGACTATTATATTATTTCTCCTACCTACCCACACCTATTTTCTACCTACCCTTGTTTCTTATTGAGCCACATGTCATGTTTGTGTGCTCACATATCCCTAGCTTTGCCTATATAAGCAAGCTCATCTACATTGTATGTAATCTTGATTATTGATCATTTTCTATTGATGAGAATATAGTTTATTCTTGTCCTATATTGTGTCTCTATTTTGTACATTTCATTGAGCTCTTGATCTTGGCAAAATCTCACATGGTATCAGAGCTATTGGGGCTTCATTGATTAGTCTTGAAGAGGCATTATTGTGACATCAAGAGGCAGATTTGAGGAGCAACATCATTTGGAGGCATCCTAGACCAGATCCGACCCCACCATTGCGTCCAGAAGGCCGTTTCCATGAATTTTGGTTATAAAGTCGGCCTATTTTAGTGAGAAATTTTTTTTTCGCCAATTTTACTATTATTGTGTGAATTTCGAAATTTTTTTTATATATTTTCCAAAATTGAAAAAAAAAAAAAAAAAAAATTTCGTCAAAAAAAGAAAATTGAAAAATTTCGAAAAAATTCAAAAAAAAAAAAAAGCAAATTTTGGGGATCCGCAGACCCCCTCGTACCTGCATGTTGCAAGTTGCAGACGTACTACCTGCTGGACTTTGTAGGTCTGGACTTGCCACCGCCGCCCATGCCTGTACCCTGCAGGTCTGCAGTGTACCTCCCGCCGGCCGGGACCCCGACACTGCCGGACTCTGCCGCCACCACCGCCGTCGGCATCTTCCATGCTCACCGTAGCCACAGAGCATCCTCCCGCCGCCACGCCGGACTCTCCCGCCGACCGCTTTGCATCTCCCGCCGTCGCCCGCGCTGTGTATGCCGTCGACGCCGCCGCCATCCCCAGCTCCGCCCAGTGCCCGCTACCTCCTCTTCGGCGCCCGCTACCTCAACCACCGCCGTCGTCCTGGGCTTCCGGTCCGCCTCCGGCAGCCTCCTCCTGCTGGCGGTCAACCAGACAGGAGGACCCACGTCCGCCACGTGGCAGGCAGCCACTGGCTCGCGGGTACAACCTGTGACACGTCAAATCTGTACATAGTGACATGTCACCGCCTACGCCATGTCATCCATACGTTCGCCACGTCATCTGCCACATAGAGTCACCCAGTCAGCAAATCTGTACGGTACGACCTGCACAGTCATCTGCAACGTCATCAGTTCGTATAGTACAGACACCCAGTCAGCAGAGAGGCGAAGTTTTTGTGACGGTC
This sequence comes from Cryptomeria japonica, assembly GCF_030272615.1. Lineage (NCBI taxonomy): Eukaryota > Viridiplantae > Streptophyta > Pinopsida > Cupressales > Cupressaceae > Cryptomeria > Cryptomeria japonica. Next base: position 266,002,243 of record NC_081408.1, read on the forward strand.
ATATGGCCGTCAAATTTAACACAGTGAATTGCTGACATCAGCACCACGTCATCATTTTTCAAAAATTTTGCAAGCCCCTCTCATTTGCATTTTTGATTTTGCAGTTCAACTTCAAATGGCCATAACTTGCTCATTTTTGCTCCTTTTTGGGTGCGATTTTTTTTGAAATGGGCTAGAATTTCGTGCTCTCCGCAGTGGTGAAGAATTTTTTTGATTTTGATACACTGATTTTTCAGAAAATGCAGTTTTTGGTGACTGTACCTAAGTAATCCTAGTTTTTGCAACTTCAGAGGCTTCGTTTGGGGTCATACGACCTCCTTTTCAGGTGCCATTTTTTTTGAAAGTGCGTATTTTTTTGTCTACTTTCAGATGATGCTATCAAATTGATGCCATTGTAAGTAGAAATTGTACTTTCAGGCTTTGGCCATTTTTGGCTCTCTTGGTACTTGTATATTTGCTCGAATCTCAGTTAGATTCATTGCACTATTGATTGAAGTCTCTTGTATGTCATTTGAGAAGTTGTAAAATTTGCATCATAAGTCCACTTTGCCTTGTTTTGCAAGTGGCTCATTGTAATCGCACTAAGTATAAAGTGCCAAAATCATCACTTTGGGGGGGGGGGTACTTTGATTGAGTGAATTTGAGGGGGTGTCTCTTGTGCTTTTGTGCTCTTGTGTTCCTTCCTTTTTGTTGCTATGGGTTCTTCTAAGTTTCCTCTCTTATCCTTGATGGAAAAAGGACTCACTCATTACATTGATGGAACTATTGTTGCTCTCGCTGATCCTAAGGTTGATCCAGTTGGTCACTTGGATTGGCTCACTAAAAATATCATGGAAATTGGTACCTTAAGAAAGTATGTATCAAAGGATCTCATTTTTCATATTGAGAAGTGTACTCTAATCAAGGATGCTTGGCAAAAGTTTCAAGACTTGTATGGTCAAGTTGATGAGATTAGGGGATATCAAATTGATAGTGATCTCACCATGTTAGATCCCAAGAACTTTGATACTATACAAGATTATGTCACTAAGGCAAATGAGTTGAGGGCACAACTCAAAGATTGTGGCATTGATAAGAAGGATACTCAATTGATATTCAACTTGATAGGCAAGCTTCCACAAGAATATGCAGCATTTGTTTCTAGTTTCCAAACCCATAGGATGACAATGGGTTCAAGCTACACAATGCCTACATTTGATGCTTTCAATGAAATGTTGATGATGGAACAAACTAAGTTGATAAGCATGGACATTCTTAAGGCTTCTAAGTCTCAAGCATTAGTGGCAAATCAAGGGAACAAAGGAAATTAAGGAAAGGACAACTCAAACAAGAAGAAATGGCAATCAAAGCCTAAAGGAAAAGCACCATCTTCTCCAAAACAAGGAGATTCATCCTCTTCCAAGAGAGATAATTCACCAAAGAGGGAGAGACCTACTTGTGCTTATTGTAAAAAGATTGGTCATGAGGAGCATCGTTGCCATTCTAAGAAGATTGATGAGCTCACACATATCATCAAAAAGCATAACATTGATTTGCCTAAAGTCTACAAGAAGGATGATTCATCAACTTCCACTTCCTCACATTCAAAAGGAAAAGGGCAAGCATTCATGGCTTCTACAAGTGGAAAGACTCACTCTTTTGGAACAAGAAAAGGAAAAGCTCTATGTGCTACTATTAGTCATGATTCAGAGAGATGGCTTCTAGATTCAGGGGCTTCTCATCATATGGCATCTTCGCAGTCTATGTTCTCTACATTTGAGCCTTGCGCCATGCCATAGATTTTGATGGGCAATCATACATACATGGATGTGATTAGGAAAGGATCTATTGACATTGGGGATAACTCCTTCAATGATGTGTTGTGTGTATCCCACTTGACAAACAATCTCCTTTCTATCTATCAAATCACACATGGCGCAACTAAGAGAATTGTGGAGTTCACACCTGACTCAGTTTTCATTAGAGACATGGAGACTAGAGCTATCATTGCACCTGGGGTGGTTGATCATGCGTCTCGGTTATACTCCTTTTCAGATTTTGTTGATGATGATGATTTCACATTTGATGATTCTACACATTATGATCACACTTCTTGTGATGGTTCAGATTTTGAGGAGAACTTTGGGCACTTGAACATGGGGATTCTCACATGTGAATCCATTCTTGAGCCTTGTATTTCATCTCCTCATATTGATATCACATCACCTATTGCACCTGATGATATAGATAGTGCGACAGTTTTGCCTTCATGTGATTCAGTGCAGTAGGATATTCATTGTCTTCCAGCTTCAAATTCATGGGATGATTACTTGACAGATATTACATGTTTGTTTGTAGAATCCTACATTACAGATTTGGGAGACATCATTGATGACATTCATCTTCTCTTTGATGAAGGTGATCCTTCTTCGATTGTTGCAAGGGCACACTCTGACCCTCTTGTTCATTCTCTACATGATCATTCTTTCGAGGTTGACATGATTGTGGATACTTATGTACAACAGTTGGAGGAGGTCTCTTTATGTTTTGAGGAGACATGTGAGTCTTTGGGACATGTTCTACATCCATCTCCACTAGATCTTGGAGTGCCTTTTTCAGCAGTGTGGCACAGTTTACCACCTTTGGAGGGGGTATCTTTCAACATCGACATGGGGACACTTGAGCAGTTTTCAGAGATTCCATTCATCATGAGTTTTCTTCATACATCTTCCCTTCATGATTGGGGAGACTTCATGGATACACCTTTGGTTTTGTTTCATCCTAAGCGGAGGAATGTTGTTCGATGTTCATGGAGTAGTTTCTTCATACATTGAGCTTCTATCATTAGTGCAGATTCCACATTGAAGGGGGGCTTCCTAGCTTCTCTTCTTCTCTCATATGGGGGGGACTTTTTCCTCACATGGGGTTTTGTCCTTCACATTCTTCTATGAGAGTTCTCTTTTATGTTTTTCATCTCTCTTTTGGGGGAGGGTTTTTTCCCATTGGGTTTTTCTCTCTTTCCCCACTTTGAGAGAGATTTCATTGCATTGGTTTGCATGCATTTGCATTTGTACATGGGTACCTAACATGGCCTCGTAGTCGGGACTCATCTTGCATTGCTTAGTTGCATTGTAGACTTAAGTGCATTTCCCTAAGTTGCACTTAAGGGGGGGTGTTGGTGTAAATACTTATTCATCTTGGATATTATTACACCTTACTTAAGTTTACTTAGGAAATGCATTTCATAGTAGTTTAGGTATGAGACACTTGGGTGTTTGTGTCACATTGGGATAGTGTGTGTAGGAGAAATTCCACCTTTTATGGTGTTGATCTTGTTGTTACACTCCACATTCCATGGGTGATCCACCTCATGTGGACTATTATATTATTTCTCCTACCTACCCACACCTATTTTCTACCTACCCTTGTTTCTTATTGAGCCACATGTCATGTTTGTGTGCTCACATATACCTAGCTTTGCCTATATAAGCAAGCTCATCTACATTGTATGTAATCTTGATTATTGATCATTTTCTATTGATGAGAATATAGTTTATTCTTGTCCTATATTGTGTCTCTATTTTGTACATTTCATTGAGCTCTTGATCTTGGCAAAATCTCACACATGCAATAGGGTTGAATGAAGTCTCAGTTCTTCTTTGAGTTTTAATTACCTTCAATTCTAGTAGCCATTGATTATTTCTAGAAGCCTACAACTTATCTTTTAATATTTTTAGAGGTAGATTCTTTTTCCTCAAATGCATCTGCTAAATTCTATAATCCTATCAAAGAATATGGCACTCCAAATGAGTGTGCTAGTATGAATGAGAGAAAAATTTCCACCTATGGAACTACCAGAATTGGTAACTTTTTTGAAGTATTTTCTCAACCAGTTCTCCAATCCTCATCTCCCACCAGTAATTTTGACAACGACCAGAACCTATTATAGAAAAAATAAATATCAAGCCCTCAAGCTAAAGATAACAAAGAAGCATTTGGTTCTAAGAAAGCAATCTACCATTTCTTAAATTAATAAACTCAAATAATCTGTCATAAATATGTTTCTAGATCATACTCAATAGAATGAAGATATTGGTAGCAATTTAGAAACAACTGCATTGAAGGAAGACATAGATGGACTAAAGAAAAACTAAAAATGGCCACAAAAGTGAGAGAGATGCAACAAGATTCACAATGGTTGTATATAAATGCATCTTACATCAATGGTAGTCAGACTCCAAGCCATAATTGTTTTATTGAATGAAAAATATAGGTTGTAGGGATTTGAATAAATACCTAGGCATCTATATGACTACTCTCATCACTGGTTTGTAGTGGTAAAATAGAATGGGGAATGCAAATTACGACAAAATTAGAATAAAGAAGGTTAATGAACAAACATTATAGAAGCAGGTCTAGAAGTAATTTATCAGTATGGAAAGAAGAATTTTGAAATGGATATAAGAGAGGAATTTCTTTAGGATTCAATAATTGCATTAAATATGGTAGCAAATATGTTTAATAGAATTCCTGGGTGGATTCTTATTTGAGTAGTAGAGTTACCCTTAAAGCGTTCATTAAATTTATAGTAGAGTTAACCTTAAAGCGTTCATTAAATTTTTATTGTAGTCCTGTAAAAGTAATTTATATTTATGTGAGGGGAGATTGAAATGAAAAAGAAATGATTGATGATTTATGCATCATGTTGTTAAAACTCTAGAGTGCTCTCACTATGCTTTATTTTTTAGCGACTGTTTGCAAGTGATTATTGTTAAATTTTGATCATTGCAAGAGGGACTTAGTGACATTAAAATGCAAAATAATTTTTGAACCATGGATATGTGGGGGGCATATGCTTAGATGAAAATTTATTGGTTGTAAATTCTAATGCATCATAGATTGATTTTAAGTTAGCATTTTAGGTAGTTGAAAGAGGTACAAAGATATGGTTTCATGCTAGATATATGACAATATGTCAAATACGACATATAGGTACTCATGATATTTTGAATGTCAAAATAAAAAAGTTAAATATTTTGAAGAGTTTTAAAATGGCAATAAACTTTTAATGTTAGACAAATATGCATATAGAAGGTGGTATCAATTGAGAGATGATGGATTCTCATCAGAGGGTTATTGTTTTCATCCACAAAGGGATAATGATTCTTCGATAAATGTACTTTCCACAAAGGGTGAAACAACATTCATCAAAGAATTCAAGCAAGTATGGATTTTATTCTTTCACCAATGATAAAGAATTTTTAGGTGAATGAATTAGTAGGGAACATGATAAAGTCTTTTTTTCAAGCATAGTTTGTGTTTAATAATGTCAACAAATGAAAGGAAAATCAATGAGAAATGAGGAATTTTCTAGATATGCTAACTATTGCAAATAAGACTGAAGATGATTTGAGATTTATTTTTAGGGTTGTCTATTCTTCTTCTCTATCATAAAGGGCCCCATTCTCCAATTTTCTAAGTGTAATTTTTATAGAAGATAGTTCTCTAGTTCTAGGTTTTCTCTAACTTTCAACTTCAAAAGTTGTAATCAAATTTCTGTTAATGGTAAAAAAATCAGTTTGCAATTAGGATTAGTAATGTCATGTAGTAATGTCTCTTGGACATATACATTATTTCTTTCAATCAATTTAATCAAGGATTGTCATGGTTTTTATTTCACAGTTGTTGCATAAGTATTTGGATGATGACTCTTGTTTAAGGAGTAAGTTAAAGTTTTCTATTGAGATCTCAAAGAATATTTTTGTATATTTATGAGATGCCTTTTTATTGTAAGGAATTAATTATTTAATGGTCACTAATTTTGTGTTCATTCTATTATCAATTGGGTTATTTATTTTAATGCTATGATGGACAAGGCATCGTTCTAGTGTGTATTCTATGTGTGAGCCCTCAAAGGAATCAAAATTGATAAATCTAATGAATCTTTCATTTTTGTTTCCATGCTTTATAAGTTTTAAATTATCATGTTCTCTATGCAAATAACTGGTAATTAACCAAGATGTGAGCCTGTATTGTGTTAGTTTTCATCTTGTTGTCATACTTTTAAGAGAACATTATTTGTATTACAATACCATACCTTTTACCTAAGTAAATTAATTGGTATTGTCAAGTGGGCTACCCACTAGGTCCTACAAAGGCTGAAGTGAGGGGTAAATATGTTTTGTATCCATTTCCTATTCATTGGCTAAATCCAACACTAAACCTAAGCATAAGAAAGTGGCTAGTCTTTAGGGTTTAGCGAATCTATTGATTTGGGAACCAACAAATTGGGGACTCTACTAGGGAAAGGGTGTACTTATTAAAATCTTACCCCAAAGTCTTTGGTGTTGATGTTTTCAGTCCTAGAAAATGTCTTGTTGCAACAATCTTGCAGAAATGTTTGAGTGAATCTACTGATCGTGAACCCAAAATAAGCATTAAGCTTTAAAAATCCTTGTGTTTTTTTAAGTGCAATTTTCGAGAAAGAGGTGGGGACTCTGTGAAGAAAGGACCTACCAATGGTATAAAGAAGTTTTCAGATCTACCAAATTTCTTTTCAGGAAAGGCAATTTGCAGCTATTACAACATTTCCAAGTATGTTTATGTATTTCAAGAGAAAAGCCCTATGTTTGAAGGCAATCTATGAAATTTTTTTAGGAGTAGATTTGGATACCTTTCAGTTTTTGCAAAATTGAAATGTATATGCACCTTAAGTTTGATGATAGTGACCAATTGAACTTATTGTCGCAATCCACCCTTGGAGGCTATCTCCAGTGTTTAAAATTTTGTCACCTAGGCATCATCAAGAAAATCCCCTTGGTGAAATGATTTTCTTGACATATGTGAATATGCCTATTTAGTTTCATGGCCCCTAAGTGATTGTTGATATACATTTTAATTGTTTTTTCCAACTTGGCCCAAAATGTGTCACAAAAAAGTGTCAAATTTTCTTGATTTTGATGACAACCTAGATGACATTTCGGTCTCAAATGCCTTTATTTTTAGTTTCATAGAAATATGAGTTTGAATTGTATGAAAATGAAGTTTCGTTTTTAGTTGAGGTGCCCCGTTAGTAGGAGTCGTTTAGAAAAGATATACTGAATTTCAATGAACTATTTAAATGACTTCAAAATGGCTGTAGGTGAAATTAAAATAATTTCTCCATAATTAGTGTGCAATAATTTAAAAAATATTAAAAAATATTTTGATATTATTTTAGGTTAAATAAAATTGGTTTCAAATAAATATAATATTATAAAGTTTATATATTAGAAACTTCATAACATTCACAATTCCCGTGGCTACATTACGCTTGTGTGCAGGTCAGAGGAAAGTTGACCACAATGTATGTTTGTATTAGAGCAATAAATTTGCTCCATACATTGGCAATGATAACTGTTTGCACATATAACAAAAGAAGACCTAATTTTTATCTACACACATGCAATAGGATTGAATGAAGTCTTAGACGTCTTAGTTCTTCTTTGAATTTTAGTTACTTTCAATTCCATCAGCCCATTTATTCTTTCCAGAAGTCCGCATCCATCGTTTTATAGTTTTAGAGGCAGATTGTTTTTTCTCAAATGTATCTTCTACAAAATTTAATAATCCTCTTGAAGAATTTGGTACTGTAACTGAGCCTGCTGGTATGAATGACAAAAATATTTCCTCCTATGGAACTACTGGAATTACTAGCTTCTTTGATGGCTTTTCTCAATCAGTATTGCGTTCCTCATCTCCCACCAATAAATTTGGCAAAAACCAAAACCCATTATAGACAAATCAAATATTGATCCCTCAAACTAAGGATAACAGAGAAGCATTTGGTTTCGAAAACACGTTATATCTTGAGCATGTTTCATTGTCAAGAATGAAGTGTGCCACCCTAGTTAACTTATCAATAAAGAAAAAGATATAGTCATGTCTAAGGAGGATTTTACAAAAACCAACCTCAAATTCTATAATGATTACTAATCATTTATGTTGTAATACCGCTATGATATGACAATGCTTTTCTTTAACCCATTGGCATTCTAGAAATTTGATCACAAATTTTGTCTCTTCTTTCTTTATAATAATAATAATAAAAAAAAACTAATCTTAGGTATTCATAAATCTTTGCCACTTGTGCATGACCCTAATATGAAGCATCATGAGCACAAAAACTTCTCCTCAATATGAAAGGATACTATAATTTCTTATGGACTATTTTATATAGTTCATATGTTACTTAAATTATAATTCATTTTCCAATAAAAATATTCTACTCCTTGCATTTTTTTTTAATGACATCTAATAGGTTGATCCTTAATTGCATGATGACTACCATAGTAATCCTATAACTCAATGAATCAACTACTCAATTTTCCTCTCCATTTAAGTAAGAGATGTAAAAATCATAACTAGTTAGGAAATCCAATCATATTTTGTGATGAGAATTTAGGTCAGGCTTTTTGAACCAAAACTATTCCTTTTTATTTTAAAAGGTTATAAGATTGTAAACCTTAGAAAAGTCCTTCACAAACCTTCTATAATATTTTCCAACCCTATGAAACTCACAATCCTACAACTATTTTCAATATTACAATATCATAGGATTAACATGCATCTTGTGTGTATGCAATCAAGGGTTCATGGGGTCCTATTATTTTCATGGCACCTTGTTTGCCCATACTTTCTAACTAAAATGGACCTTCCATGAGCATGAATGCCATGCTCTTTTAATGGCATCACCGACTTGAAATTAACACACCTCTATTATTTAATATAGTTTTTCTTATTTGTAGAAAACATAAAAAGTCACATTAATGCCCCTAATTTCCTTCTTCTATTCTCTTCTTTTTACATTTGTATTCTCTATGTTTGTTTCCCTCAAAAAGAAAAAAATAATTTTTATATTAATCAATTAATTATTTTATTTGGTATTGTTCCTTTCAATTTTCTTCTTACTTAATTCAAGTAATAACATTCATGAATAAATAAGCCAATTAATTGACCTACCATCAAGGTGAGATTACAAGACAAAATAATTTATAAGGAAAATTGTTTATTGGACTCACTCAATATCGTAATTGCTTGATTATGTCACAAGGTTTGCAATTTGTTCTTAAAAAGTGTTGTCAAGTGTACATTGTTGCATTGAGCACCTATAGAATTTATGAAATACTTGCACCCAAATGTTAGTACTTAGTTTGACATATTTAGATGCAACCATGTCAAAAGTAAAAAAAATGAAATTATTAAATTCATAAATTATAATCATTTCAAATGAAAAGATAAAGTATTAATTATTCAACATTATTAATTGATTCCATTCAAACATCTAAAGTAATACATGTGAACATCATCTTAAGATTAGGGTTCTTCCTTCAAACAAATTACATTTATATGATAGAGCAACAACTTGACATTATTAACTCACACCATACTTATACATAAGACTTGATACTCAACTTAAACCTACACTCTCATACAAACTAGGAAGGCTACAAGCCAAGAACAAGTGAACAAGGTAATTTAGTTGAACTATTAAAAGACCTTGTTACAAGGAAATTCTATCCACTTACATCTAAGATAACCATCATCCTAGAACAATTTTTTTTATGATTATCTCACTTGCATGAATGAAGACTACAATTGAAATTGTAACCAACAAAAGAGCTTTACTCTCCATTTAATTGATATTTTAAATCAATCCCATCAAAACCTCAAGTATGATTAAAAATTAGTTGATTTCCAATTTTTTAATTATGGTCCAAGATACTTCATTCAGATGTTCTCCCTATCATTCTCCCTATTATCCACTTACATGACTATCATTATAACACTACTTACCATCTTAATGCAATTATAAAATTCCATGGAATTTATAAACTACAGAAAATATTGAATTTATTAGATTTCCTATCCCTTTTAATGATGCATCTAAAGTGTCACTTACACATCTTATGCAACATCTCTCCATTTCATAGTTTTTCCTTCCTTTCTCTTTTACCAATCATTAATCTAGTTAATGATTTACTGGAATTTTCTATATGCCTCTTCTTTTGAGAGCATTATCTTTACAATCCTAGTTTATTTAATCTAGAAATAATATCCTCAGATTTTCCTTCCTTTCATAGTTATCTATACATAGTTATCTATACACAGTACACACACCATTACAGGAAATTAAAAAATAAATCATAATTATAAAGAATAGTTTTTTGAATAAATATTAATATAAATATTTGATTTAAAAAATTGACATCGTTGCATTAAATAAAAATATTATATTAGAAATCAGAAATAAAACTGTATATTTATAGATTTGAAACAAACTTTGTGAAGCTAAATGAGTGTAATCGCATAATATTTATAGATTCCTTGTCTATAAGATAAAATCTAGATGTTAACTAATATTATTTTAGATAAATTAATCATTTATTATTTAACAAATATTTCTTTTGTAGGAGGAAATTAATGATCATAGATTGATAGTACCAATGGTATCTATTTCCATTTTATTATCATTCATCTACCTTCCGTATTTGTTTCCTTTACCTTATTTGGTAATGTAATTTATTACTATTGCAAGTCGATCAATATTGTTGTACATGTAAAGAAGGCATATGTTAATTGAAGAAAAATGTATTGAAATTTTATTTAATATTTTTATTTTTTTTTATTTTCAAAAAATTATGTCTTTAGTGAGGGGTATCATATATGAATTATGTATTATCTTTTTAGTCTCTACCTTATTAATGTTTTCCTCGCAAGTGTTTGATATTATATTGCTTCTTGAAACTTCCGTACCTCCATTTAAGATATAGTTCTGTGTTAATATTTTATTAAAGCGAGTTTTTTAATTAATTTTCACTATTTTCTGATTGGTAGCTGATAATTTCCTGGGGGTTAAATTATTTTTTATGGAAAATAGAATCGTCCACAAATGAAAGAGAACAATTAAAATGGATTTTTAAAATTTTGTTTTTGTGCAGGTACGAGGGCATTTACGCGTTCCTTTAAAGTAACGGGCAGACATTCCTATAAGTCATTAAATGTAGCTGTAATTAAGAACTCTCGCTTTCTGCTCTTTGGCTTGATGAATGGTGGTTATGCTGCAGGAGACAAATGTTGTTCAATCGAAGGCAATAAGGCTTGAACTCTGTGCACTAAATTTTGATAGTTTGGTGGTCTCAAGTTCAAGTTTTGAGGGTTTGAGAGGCATAGGGTAGATTGGCTTTTATTGGATCTGTTTGTTAGGGCAGAAATGTAAATGAAATGACAAAAATAAAATGAAACACATTTCCGTTAAAATTCATGAAGTACTTGCTGCATAATAAAGGCAGCGAACAGTTTGCACAGTTACACAAAAACTGTCGGATGGAACAAATAAGTTATAACTGTACAAAAACTAATAAAATCAAACAAAACTAAAATTAACCTAAAATTACTAAGTTTTAACCTAAAGATTAATACATTAACATCTCCCCCTTAATCTGAAGGAGTTAAACCAATCATTTCACGAAATTTTTCAAACTTAACACGACCCAATGCTTTGGTAAGTATATCTGTAGGTTGGTCTGTAGTAGCACAATATTGAGGGGAGATACTGCCATCTTTCACATAGTGCCGAATAAAATGAAACTTGGTGTTGATATGTTTGGTACGATCATGAAACACTGGGTTCTTAGCCATTTTTATAGTAGATTGATTGTCAATAAAGAGTGGTGTGGAAGAAGCTTGTGGTGCCTGCAAATCTGCAAGAATTCTTCGAAGCCATAAGATTTCTCTAGTTGCCTCAGATGCTGCTATATATTCTGCTTCTGCAGAAGAGAGAGTTGGGACTGGTTGCTTTTTAGATTTCCAAGAGATTACAGCAGAACCAAGAGACATTAAGTAACCGGATGTAGATTTTCCATCATCCATATCACCTGCATAATCTGAATCTGAATAACTAAGCAAAGAAAATTTTGATATCTTGGAGTATTTAAGCCCATAGTTTTGAGTGCCCTGTAGATATCGAAGAACCCGTTTGGCTACTAACCAATGAGTTTCTCTAGGTTGTTGCATAAATCGTGACAAAACTCCAACAGAAAAAGAAATATCAGGTCGAGTAGTTGTAGCATAAATCAAACTGCCAACTAGTTGCCTATAAGAAGTTGCATCAACCAAATCAGAGGAATCATTAGATGAAAGTTTGAGATTTTGCTCCATAGGAGTGCTGAGAGGTTTGCAATCAGCCATACCAAACTTTTTGAGAAGATCACCAATATATTTTTGTTGACTGATGAAGATAGATTGGGGGTTTTGAATCACCTCAATTCCCAAATAGTAATGAAGATGACCCAAATCAGTCATATCAAAACCTTGCTGCAATCCTTCTTTTACATTTTGAATATTAGCCTCACTAGTTCCAGTGATAAATAAATCATCCACATAAACAATAAGATAGACAATAGTACCATCAATCTGTTTAACAAAAAGAGTTGCATCATCAAATTCAAAGTGATGAAAATTCAACTGCAAGAGATGCTCAGTGAGTTTTTCATACCAGGCTCGTGGGGCTTGTTTTAAACCATACAATGATTTTATAAGCTTGCATACCTTGTCCTCTTTACCAGGAACTTCAAAGCCTTCAGGTTGAGTCATATATACTATTTCTTTAAGATCACCATTCAAGAATGCAGTTTTAACATCCATGTGATGGATGTTCCAACCATTTTGGGCTGCTAAAGCCAACAAAACACGAATTGTAGTCCATTTTGCTGTAGGGGCAAATGTTTCATCATAGTCTATGCCCTCTTTTTGAGCATAACCTTTGGCAACAAGGCGTGCTTTGTGTTTATCAAGTGAACCATCAGCGTTATATTTATTTCTAAAAATCCACTTACAACCGATAGGTTTACAATAAAGAGGAGGATCAACCAACTCCCATGTGCCATTATTCAAAAGTGCATTATACTCATGTTGCATAGCTTGCCTCCAAAATGAAATATGATGAGCTTCTTTATAGGAATTTGGTGTTGAGTCGATTGTGAGATTGAGCTCATCAATAGACTCAAGGTTATCTGAAATATTAGATTGAGCTTGTAGCCTTGCTTTATAAGAACTTCTTGTACCTGTTTTACCTATTTCATCAGGTCGCAAATCTTTCAAAGTTTGTTGAACTTGTTTGGTCCACCTATGAGAGGATTTTTGTGGGACAATAGATGTTTCTATTTGTAGATTAGAATCTTCATTGGGAGGTAATGAGTCAGGCTCATCATTAGTGAGAACATCACTATGAGAAGGGGCTTCTTCTGGTACATGAAGAGGTGGAGCATCATGAGTTGAGGTAGCTTGAGATGCAGGTTCTACACATGTATTCATTCCTCCAGAGTGTAAAATCTCAGAAGAATTTTCTATCCAAGGAGAAGATGTGGCAAATTTATCAAGTTGTTTTAACTCATTTTCAATATGTGTATCACTTTTGAAAGATTCACAAAATACAACATCACGAGCAATAAAAAACTTTTTATGAACTTCATCATATAATCTATAGGCTTTTGAAGTTTCAGAATAGCCCAAAAAAATGCACTTATAACTATGATGATGCAACTTATTCCTTTTGTCTTTAGGAATCAAAGCATAGCAAATAGAACCAAAAATTCGAAGGTGTCGAATAGTTGGAGGATAACCAAACCAAACCTCATATGGAGTTGTTTGGTGAAGAGCAGATGATGGAGATCTATTACGAAGATAGACTGCTGTTCTTGCTGCTTCAGCCCAAAAATATAAGTTGATGCCTTTGAAATATAACATTGCTCGAACCATGTTCATGATAGTTCTATTCATTCTTTCAACAACACCGTTTTGTTGAGGAGTGCCTGGAATAGTGAGATGATGCTGAATACCATTTTGACAAAGATAATCCTCAAAAATTAGAGAAGTAAATTCTCCACCATTATCTGTTCGAAGAGTACCAATTTGAGATTGAGCCTGATTTTCAATCATAACACGAAATCTTTTAAAAGTGTCAAAAGCCTCTGATTTTTGCTGCAAAAAATAAATCCAAGTCATGCGACTATAATCATCAATAAACAACATAAAGTACTTAGATCCTCCAATAGAAGTTACTGGTAAAGGCCCACACAAATCTGAATGAATGAGTTGCAATTTTCTATGTGCTCTCCAGGTGGAATGAGGAAAAGAATTTTTATGTTGTTTGGCAAGAATACATGCTTCACATTTTTCAATTGATTTAGAAAAAAATGGCAAACCATCAACACCATTCTTTTGCATGGTATGAATGCTATCATAACTAATATGCCCCAATCTTGCATGCCATAAAAGGCTTGGTGATAGACTCTCTTCTTTAGTAAGATATGCAAAAATTTTAGAAGTAGTTGCACCATTTAATTTTAATAATCTTCCATCTTCACACCCAGTGAAAACAATTTGATTGTTAGATGTTTTCCTTACAACAACCTGCCCATCTTTTAAGAAAATAGAATAGCCTTTTTGTCGAATCAATACTAATGATAGCAAATTTTGTTGTAATTCTAGAATAAATAATACATCATGAAGCACAAGGTCTTGAAGATTAGGCAACTTAAATCGAATAGTTCCTTTTCCAAGAGGTTTCAGACTAGATTTATCTGCTAAATAAATTGGACCATAGGCACCTTCATGAAATTCTTCAAAACAATCACGCCGAAATGTCATATGTTGTGTGGCTCCAATATCTAAGATCCAAGAATCATACCATGAGGAATTAGATGTAAAATCTGAAACAGAAAGCACATATTGATCACTATCACTGTCACAAGCAAATTGGGCTGCTCCTGAAATTTTATCCTCTGAAATTTTATCATCACTGTGCATTTTTGTTTTATCTTTCTGTTTAAATGAATTTTCTCTAAAACTTTCTATCTTGTCCCATGAGAGCTTACATTCATGCGCTTCATGACTACCTTTTCTACCACACCTTTTACAATATAAATACTGCCTATCATTTTGATTATCATGTTGCCTCCATTGAGCTCTAGTTTTTCCTTTATCATTATAACTATACTTTGAAGAGATTTTATTGATAGATTTTTCTTTTTGATGAGCAAAACAAACATTTTCAGTAGTATTATCTATTTTCCTTCCAAAAGCTTTTTCACGTTCTGCTAACTTTTCAACCAATGTATCAAATGAAATGGTTTTCAATTGATTACTTGCTTGAAGAGACTCTAGATAAGTGGAATGTGTTGGAAGAAGTGCCTTGATGAAAGCAGTGAGATAGATATCAACTTTTCCACCCGCAGCATCAACATCATGTTTTATAGCTCTGATTTCAGAAGCCAAACTCATAACATCACCATTTTTCAATTCAAGATTAAACAATTTTAATTGTAATTGAATAAACTCTAATTATGAATGAGAATCAAATAAATCTTTTAATTTGTGAAGGGCTTCCCATGCAAATGTGCATCCTTGTATATGTCGATACACATCTCCAGTAACAGAAGCTCTTATCAAAGCCAAAGCTTTGGAATTTTTATATTGCCAAATTTCTTTTTCTTTAGCATCAATTGGTGTTGTAGGTTGGGCATTTCCATCACAAATTTTAGACCATAAATCATTAAAAATGAGAGTGTTTTCAATTTTTCTATGCCATTCCATCCAATTATCTTTGCCTGTTAAAGTTTCTCCAATCAATGAAACAATAGACTGCATTCTGAATTTAAAATAAATAAACACAATTTGCAACCTGCAACTTTAAAATAACTTCTCAATCCTTTAAAAATAGAGAATAAATAAATTGATATCACCTGAATCAATTTATTGTTTCTGTAGAATTCTCTGCTCTTATTTCTTCGCTCTGATACCACTGTTAGGGCAGAAATGTAAATGAAATGACAAAAATAAAATGAAACATATTTCTGTTAAAATTCATGAAGTACTTGCTGCATAATAAAGGCAGCGAACAGTTTGCACAGTTACACAAAAACTGTCGGATGGAACAAATAAGTTATAACTGTACAAAAACTAATAAAATCAAACAAAACTAAAATTAACCTAAAATTACTAAGTTTTAACCTAAAGATTAATACATTAACATCTGTTCTCATTCAATTTATTAATTGCACAATCCTTATATTCTGCCCCTGTTTTGTGCCTTGCATTCCTTTTGAACAATCCTTATATTACTTTCAAGATGTATTAGAAAAGGCATAGGAAATCAGGAGTCAAACGTATTTGTTAATAAAAAAACTAACATTTTGCTTTTGGGTTTCCAGAGTCTCTTTGTTTTTTAAGAAGAGTCTCATCTATTATTTTTAATGATATCCTTTGTGCTATCAAAATAGTCACAAAAATATTTCATATACAGATTCTCATAAATTTTCTATATGAAGAGTCTCATCTATTATTTTTAATGATATCCTTTGTGCTATCAAAATAGTCACAAAAATATTTCATATACAGATTCTCATAAATTTTCTATATGATGAATATTTCTGAAGTTCTTAATAGAGTTTGTTATAATATTTCATATACAGATTCTCATAAATTTTCTATATGATGAATATTTCTGAAGTTCTTAATAAAGTTTGTTATAATGTTTTTGAAAATTCATCATGTTTTTTTTAATTTTTTAAGTGACAAAATTTGTCATGACAAATCCATCTACTATGTCATTCTAAAACTAAAGTTGCATTATGTTGTAGATGCATCTTATTAAATTCAATATACATTTATACACGTCCAAAACCTTAGTAATAATGTTATATATTTCTCAGATATATTGCTGAGTTTTTTAATTCAGTTTACAAAAGTTCCTCACCACACCACTCCTCCATCTCCCACCTCCTTGAATTTCTTTATTTGTTTACACGTTTATATCACCAAGTACTACAAAATACAAGCTCAACCAGCAATAAAATAATACAAAGTGATAAATGTGTTCTGGGGGCATTTTCCAAACTTCCCATTACAAAGCCTAGGCAATCTCATACTAGTGGATTGAAATAAAAAAAATGTTCTTTAGTTTCTTTTACCAGTTCACTCAAAACCATCATATCCCAATCTCGTTCATTCCTAGTTGAGGTTCGAAATCCAGTCCATTGTGGGTGTGAGCAGCGCATATGATTTTGGGCCCATTAATGAAATTAAATGTATGTTTAGTATCTAAGCTATTAATTATGTTTCTTGGAGTCTCTATTTTCACTTGTATCTATTTTCGTATTTTACTATTTTTTTTTTCTTAAAAATATTGATTTTGATTTCTTTTTGTTAAAAGTACTTTTCTAATTATTTTGGTTTTTTCTTAAAATAAGTTGTTTTCTATTATCCATTCTATTTCAAAATGTTTTTCAATTTGAAAAAATAACAATTATTAATTAATTTCTTTAAGTTATATTGTATGAGTTATTGGTAATTAACGAAAGAAAACTTTCAATTATAGCTTGAATTATATCAAATTATATCAAATTAGATATAATGGTTATTGTCTCTTGCCACAATAATTTAGAGCCAAAAAATGTTAGATTTCGCCCATTTACAATGCAATAAAAAAAATCACCACTGATGCTTGTGATATCAAGCTCTCTTACTCTTAACCATGCAAATGTTCAAATTGTTGAAAGAAACTATGATAATAATACAACTTTATCTTATTTTATTTTGAGTGTGGAGATTAACTTGCTTCTTTTTTATTGTTTAGAATTTTTTTTTCATTTGGCTATGTTTATATGTCATTTGTTTTCTTTAGTAATCCTTGTTTTCAAGCTAAAAAATCTAAGAGCTCGATGCTACAATTATTAAAGAGATTGAAATTATATTCTCAAGCAATCTTTAGTTTTTGTAAACATAAATTTTGAAGAAATCTTTAGATTTTGTAAATAATAAATTTTGTTCAACTGAAATTTTGTTCTAAATATCAAAAATATTTGACAAAGCAATTTTGATATCTCTATTTTATGATTGTTACTGAAAAGCATATCATTGTAATTGTTTTAAAAAATAAAAATATGTTGCATATTAGAAAATTAAATGTGAATCGTTATAGTGATGTCTAAATTTGAAATGTTTATGGCTTTGACCATTTAAATTTGTCTACGTATTAAAATTCATATACATTGTGAAATTTGAGTCTCAAAATTTTTGATAGCCATGATATTGTTATCAAATAATTTTTTTACAAAATCAAAATCTTTCCAAACTAGAAATTAGTATTTCTTGTTAACCTCTGCTATTTTCTACTATTTTTTTATAAAATCAAAATCTTTCCAGTTGTATCACATCTCTTATTAGATAATCAAATCATCATTGTAGATTTGATGAATTTTTTGTGTGCTTTAATTATTATGATATTAGAATTAGGATGTTAGGGAGCATAGATATATACAATTTTATTTTTCTTCATAATAAATATAGATTTAAAGGGTGGATTAGGAATTGTTTCTCTTTTTTTCTTAAATATCTTGATATCAATGCAATTTATATTAGGGAGTCTCTATATTAAAAACGATATGTATTTCAATGGGTTTGAGGGAATGAATGAATCTATTATCAACTATATGGCTTTGAAGCTAGTTTATTTGATGGTATCCAGATTTTAAGTGACAAATAATTGGGCTAGTAAATGCATGAGACTTTATTAGTACCTTAGATTCGGTAGAGAATTTTCTCAAAACAAAATATATCTAAAAACTGTGGAATATTTAGTCCAATATCGTATCCATAAGTAAACTTTTGTCTCCTTTATATTTTCATTTAGGTTGTATAGGCATAACAAGACTCATCTAAATGTGACTAGTCATAAAGTGGGAGAATAAGTTTCTGCCAAAAAATTGAATTAAATTGAATCACATTTACTTCGATCTCGACAACAAAATGTAAACTAATTCTTTGACCACTTATTTCTATCCTTTCTTCACAGAGTTTAATAGTTATAGATGTAGATGATCGTAATTTTTTTTAAATGAAACCACTTTAACAACTTCACCCAAAATCAAATTAAGACTAAGCTACAATCAACAACTTTGTTTCATTGTCTCTTTTATTCTTTTATATTTTTATTTTGATGTGAAAATAATTTCTCGTTCTACCCTTTCCTACCTCATGTTAGTCATACTAATAAACAATGAAAGGAAATGTATAATTTACATTCGAAATCTATCTTCTTTACCTTCTTTGAAAAATGTAATAGAATTTTTTAGGTATTAGAATCTAATTTAGAAAAGGCAACTTCCAACACTTGTGTCAATAAATACCAAATAATTATCACAAGATTTTTTTAGATCCTTACAAATAAAGAATTTTATATTTAAATATTTACTAAATATTTATTTAAATAATACATTTTACATAGTTATGTGATTTTCTTAGTTTAATTTAAATTTTAAATAATAGTAAGATTAATATTTATTTAAATAATACCTAACTACCTAAGATTTGTATATACAAAATTTAGAAAGATATAAATTACATCCTTCGTAAGGAAGAATGAAGACTATAACAAAAAAAAACCATTTTTTGGTTCTCTCTATACATACATACATACATACATACATACATACATACATATGGTTAATCATTCACTATGTCTGCCTTATAAGTGGCTAACACTATCATATCTCCAAATTTATAGAGTCCAACTAAACATTACACATGCCTTTAACTACATAACATTAAGTTGAGTGTTTAGTTGCAAGAAAAAATATTAGAAAAAATGTAGTTTCTATCAAAGACAAATTTTGATAGTTTAGTGAATTGCTAAAATGTAAATGTAGACCAATTTTCACAACTCTCTAGCACATAATCTTTTAGGCCACATGTATTCTCAAGAAAGGGTGAGATATCCATTGGCATTTGAAAAGATTGAGATCCAAGAAATGTCTCTGTTATTCTTTCTAGTCTTTCAATTATCTCCATCATATTTGGGCGTTGTTGTGGCAGCTCCCTTGTGCAAAACAAACCTACTTGAATTAATTGAGTAAGGCATGCCAATATTATTTCTAATTCAGGTTGTTCAACATCTCTAAGTAGGTCTTTGTCCACCACTTGTGTGATATTATTTGGAAAATCCATACCTATCCATTTTGGTAGATTTATTCCTTCTGCAAACATGTCATTTGTAGGTCTCTTCCTCATAAACAACTCTAAAAGCAAAATTCCATAGCTATACACATCTCCTTTTGTTGAGATGTTTCCACCCATTCCATATTCTATAATACAATATAAAATAATAATTAGTGATTCTCATCACACATGAAATATTCATAGCAAATGTCAAACCAAATGAATGATTATTTATCTTTTACTAATTAAAAATATATACCTGGTGCAATGTAGCCTATAGATCCTTTAATTGCATTTGTAGAAGTCATTAAATCCATTGAATTCCCAAATAGTAGTTTGGCACTACCAAAGTCTGCAATATATGAAGTCATGTCATCCCCCAACAACACATTTGTTGGTTTTAGATCACAATGGATTACTTTCACAAAGCAATGATGATGTAGATATGCCATTCCTTGTGCTATATCCTTTGCTATTCCTAATCGAGCAAACAAATTTAATTTGCACTCATTTTCTTCATCAGGATACAGCCATCTCTCCAAACTTCCATTTGACATTAATGGAAGAATCAATGCCTTAAAATTAGAGCTGGAGCATGTTGAAATTATTTTCATCACATTATGATGCTTGACTCTTTTTAACACATCACATTCTCTATGAAAAATTTGGAGAGCATTTTCATCATCATAATTGATAACTTTGACAGCAACATTTGTACCATTATTGAGAATCCCTTTATACACTAACCCAGAACCACCAACTCCTAATAGATTGCTTTCACTAAACTGTCCAGTTGCTTCTTCAAGCTCTTCATATGAAATTATTTTAGGCCCAATGTTGATATAAAGGATATTTTGATTACCATTTCTCCTTCTATACAAAATTATGAACAATACAAGCAACATGATGAAGATTGTAGTACCAATAATAATTGGTATTATCATCTTTTTGGGGACTAGTCTTCTTTTATGTTTAGAATCAAAGCAGAGTTGCATATGGATTTGCTTGCTGCAAAGGTCAAGATTTCCCATAAGTGCTGACTCATTAATTGTTGCAAAAACTCCTCCTTTTGGAACTTCTCCTATTAATCTATTTGAAGAGAGATTGATATGTTGAAGATTTTTCATCTCCTGGAATGCTATTGGGATTCCACCCGATAAATTGTTTCTAGAGAGATCTATATCTTGAAGATTTTTAAGCTTTGTGAGTGATGTTGGTATTGGGCCATAAAATGAATTCCATGAAAGATTCAAATATTGTAAGTTTGTGCAACTTGACAATGTGGTTGGGATTTCACCTGAGAAGTTATTGAGAGACACATCTATAGCTTGGACCATCACCATTTTGCTCATTTCTAATAGAGAACCTTGTAATAAATTGTTGGAAGTGTTGAAATAAAACTGCAGATTTTTAAGAGCTATTAATTCTGGGGGTATATTTCCTCTTAGCTTGTTGTGGGACAAGTCCATCAATTCCAAAGTTTGTAATCTCCCTAAACTGGTAGGTATTTTCCCTGACAATTGATTGTGATGAAGAATAAGATATCTTAGTTGTGGAAGATCACCAAGACTATTTGGAATTTCCCCCGAAAGTGTGTTTTCACTCAATGATAATAGCCCAAGACTTTTTGCATCACCCAAATTTTTTGGAATACTTCCATATAAATTGTTTTTATCCAAATATAATCTTTCAAGATGTTGAAGTTGAAACAATGGGAATGGAATAGTTCCATTGAAACAATTTTTGGATAAGTTTATGTATCCCAACATTGTGAGGTTGCTAATGCCACTTAGAATATTTCCCTCAATTTTATTAGAGGACAACCCTAAATAAGAGAGTTGGCTTGATAATTGGCTAATAGAAGAGGGCAAAATGCTAGTGAGATTATTAAGGGACAAATCTAATATTTTCAAATAAGAGCAATTAGTCAAGGCCGTTAAAATGGACAAATCATTGCTTTTGCTCACAAAATGATTATCTAATAAGTAAAGAACTAGAAGTTGGCGTAACTTACCAAACTCTAAGGGTATCTCACCACTTAATTGGTTATTGCCTAAATCAAGCCTTTGAAGTTGAGTACAATTAAATAGGGATCTTGGGATTTCTCCGATGAATTGGTTTCCCCACAAATGTAATAGCTGTAACTTTGATAATTTGCCAAACTGCCAAGGAATGTAACCACTCAATTTGTTAGTACATACTGACAATTTATGGAGAAGAGTGCAGTTAAAAAGGGTGGGTGGAATTTCTCCACTCAAATTGTTGATATTAAGATAGAGCACTTTGAGTTGACTAAGCATACCTAATTCTAGGGGAATTCCACCCTGAAGATGATTATTGGCCAGTCGTAGATCAATTAAAAAAGATAAATTTCCCAAAGAAACTGGGATGGTGCCTGTCAATTGATTTTCTTCCAACCCAATCTTCTTTAAATGTGAAAGGAGTCCAAATTGGGAAGGTATATTGCTGCTCAAATGATTAGATGACAATATGAGAACCTGCAAAGATTGGCAGTCTGCTAGAGTGGAGGGAATAGAACCTTCCAACTCGTTTATAGACAAATCAAGCATTCTAAGACGGAAAAGCCTCCCCAACTGAGGTGGAATGTGGCCTTGTAAGCTGTTATTTGAGAGAGAGATTACTCTAAGAAAAGAGAGATTACAAAGAAAAGGAGAGATGGGTCCCATCAAAGACATACCAGTGAGATTCAGTGAAATTACACGTTGATGACGAGAAGAGCAGAGAATGCCAGTCCAATTGCAGGTGGTATGATTCGGATGCCAATCAAACAAAGAATTATAGGGATCAAGGGACAGTGAACTTTTAAAAGAGAGAAGAGCTTCTTGATCAGAATAATGAGAAGAATGGAGAGAGATGTAAGAAGGTAGTGCAGACAGAAACAAGAGGAGGGGAAGTAGGAAAACTAAAGCCATTTTCATGTCCATATGTATTGCTTTGAACTCAGAAAGAAGAGAGGGAGAAATATAAAGCATATTGTGTGGTGCGCAGTGCTTTGACTTTAAAAATCTGATCTGATTAAGTCACGCTCATAACAAGAGATTTATTAAAAATATTGTGTGGTGCACAGTGCTTTGACTTAAAAAATCTCATCTGTATAAGTCGCGCTGATAGCGAGAGATTTATTGAAAATTTAACTTTGGGGTGCTTACTAGGTAAGTAGTGATAAGGAGAGATTAATTGAATGTTGACTATGGGTTTGAAGTAGGTAGTGATTGTGAGAGATTTATTGAAAATTTAATTTTTTTGGGGGTCTGAAGTAGGTAATGATTGAGAGAGATCTATTGAAATTTCAACTTTAGTGATGAGAGAGATTTATTGAAATTTTAATTTTGGAGTCTGAAGTAGGTAGTGATTAAGAGAGATTTATTGAACAAGTGGGTCTGAAGTAGGTAGTGATCAAGATAGATTTATTAAAGTTCTAACTTTCGGGTGAAGTAGGTAGTGATTGAGAGAGATTTATTGAGCTTTTAACTTTGGGGTCAGAAGTAGGTAGTGATTAGGGTTCTTATTAGGTAGTGGTGACAAGAGATTTGTTATTAGTGCCTATCAATTTGTTTTTCCTTTTCTCATTTTTTCTTTCACAAGAGCGGGTCTTTAGTAGGTACCGATGACGAGATTTATTATTGGTACCTATAAGTTTGTTTTTCATTTTCATACATTTATGCTTTCACAAGAGCAATAATAGGATTTGTTTCCATACCAAAAGCGGGGCTGAAAATAAACATAGTCATGTAAGCCTGCATTCTTTTTTTCTTGATTTCTTAAATAGAAAAAACATTTTTATGGGAAGGACACCATCAAACTCTAAATTTGATGGTTGATCTTGTTTATTATGTATTTTTTTATGATATTATTAATTCGAGTTTATATTTCAAATATTATATATGTTTTATCATAAAAAAAATTATATATGATTGAAATATGTACATAAAATTTAGTTTATGAGTCATAATGGTTCTTCTGAAATCTCATTTTTCATGTAATGCAATCTTCATCTAATATTGATTGTTTTTTACATAAAAAATAATTAAATGCAATCATATGACCATCAAATTTAAATGTTGGGTGCCTAGTCAACTTTGGCTTTGTAAGGAAGATACATTTTGATTTCTTTGACTAACACCAAAATTTGATTTTTTGATTGTAAAATCAAATTTTGTTAGTCTAACTAAATAACTTAGCCCTTATTATTTTCCTAACATTAGTTTATTATGTGGCATCTTCGATCTTATTGTTATTCAAGTGTTGTCTAATTCATAAGAGATAAAAGATTACACAAAAAGGTGGAAATGAAAATGGAAACAATCTTTTTATAGCCCACAATATTAAGTGACTTGGTTTGGGCTTACAAGTGATTTGGAACTACTCTATACTCCTATTTGTGTAGGAGAAACTTTGTTGTGCTTCAAATAATATGAGGTAGATATACTTTGTCTCCTATAGCATTTAAACTTATGACATTTCTTTAAAGAGTATAAATTTATCATCATTAGGCCAACTTAGGTTTACTAGACAAGAATAAAAAAGAAGAGTACCTAGATACAAACCAAGTGATAAAAACTAAGATGATTTTTTTTAATACATGATGGATATGATCAAATGTAAAAAAGGGAATCAAGTATAGATTTATATAGAGAGAGCTGCAATTCCTTCATCAAAATTAAATACAGGTTTATTCACTTAGAATGCACATAAAAGGGAAATGACGTATAAAGATTATATTCTATTAAAAATATCATGGGATCAATTGATTCACCAAAATGACAAAATCTACTATCATTTATCAATCCAACCAAGGAAGTAGTTTGTATAAACTGGTGTTTTGCAATTATAGCCCCCTTTTTAGATTCTAGTTTCTTGTTTTTCTTAACCCTTCCAATTATCACCACAAGTTAAATCAATATAGTTCTATAGATTGAGACATTAATGCATCAAATAACTAAATCTAGTCAACTAAGGAGGATGATAAATTTTTGGTCATGCAAAGAAAGAAAAGGGAGGACTCTTTGATAACTTATTTATCTAATGATAGATCTCTCAAAATGTGTTTTTAAGGTGCACATGTCATGCAAGAATATTGAATAGCTATAATATTTAGTTAAATTGCCATGCTCGAAAAAGCCATGAATTAGTTCATTAAACTATGAATTATGAGATAGACGAAGTTTTTGGATTATGTAAACATAGATATGTATGAATATATGTAGACACAATATTCTAATTGTAAAATTAAATGTTGTATACCCTCATACTTTAACATCATTTTTTGAACTTACTTTGGTGCCTATCTTTCCTAGCTTGAGTTTAGATTCATTTAGTCCTTTCCTTAGCACTTTTATACTAATGGTGCCAAGTTCATGCCCTCTCATGGTCTTCTTTGTGTAAACCTAGTTTATTTTATGTTAACCTTGCTATTTTTTAGTGTTTCACCATTCTAGAAGCTATAATTGTTTGTACTCTAGTATGACACATTGACATCCACACAAGTTGCTAGTGCCCCACAATAATTTATTATTCAGTGACAATTTAAAAGACCAAAATATAGGCTTGATTGTTTATGGCAATTTCCTAAGCAACCTCAAATTAGATCCTCTTTTCTATTATATATTATTATTGGTTTTCTTCATCACACAAGGGTTGGCATCCTATCACCTCTTTTCATTGTCATTACCACTTCTATTTCATAATACATATATATTAAAATAATTTTTAGCATTTTTATGTTATCTAGTATGGACCATGGTTTGTTGTTTATATAATATTTGGATGATTGTTGGTATTATGGATGTGTTGCATTGGTTCTATCATTCATGTCAACAATTGTCAACACTTATCTCACTGGAGATCTTTGGTTATGATCACTGGCATGTTCAGTGACTCATGCACAGTCACTAGTATTTGGTTCACTGGTAGGTTATATTGCACACTAGCACAGAGGATGACTTGTTATCATCTGGAGATTACTTGGTCATGTCGAAGACATGGTTTGGACACTTGGTTTTGGTGTTTTGGTTATTGGTCTAATCATGTTTGCATATTTGTTGTTACCAGCAAATAGGTCTAGGTTATGAACCGGCTAGTGTTATCTATTCCATATCAACACGACATGTTATGGAGATGATTTATTGATTGGCTATTATTGTAAATGTATTGAGACGACCTGATGCATCACATATCGATTCATTTGTAATTGATTTAATTGCAATATTTTTAGTGAGCCGACCTACACATTTGGTCTTAGGTTTTCGTATATATGTAAGATCTCATTTGTGGGATAAACATGGTAGAAAAAGAGATTGTAATAAGGTATATGCGAATATAAGAAGAGTGATACATGCAGACATTATTTGAAGATTCAAGGAAGGTATGAAGAAGTCAATTTGAGCTTAACCAGTACTAAATCTAGCATATGAAGATGTTATTCTGAGCAGTACATTATCATTGGATATAACCATCCAATTGTAGTCAGTGTGACTCCCATTTTGTGATTGAGTAGTGAGCTCTAGGCAATTAGCCTTTCTGCATGTGCAGACCCCATTTGTACACACATACTATCTGCAGTAGTATCATCTGATTGTGGGTAAGGTTTCCCACCACGGTTTTTGCCCTTACAGGGTTTCCACGTACAAATATCTGTGTTATGTGTTGTGGATGTTATTTGTTTTTCTGTTTCATGCATTAAACTTTACCGGTACTGTTATTAACTATTAAACTGTCAACTGACATTAAGTTTGGTTTACCAGTATTATGCATCAAGTTTGATTATGTTATATTTGGGTTGAAATTAATAGACAATTGATCAACCCCCCCCCCCTCCCCCCCAATTCTCAGTTGCCTCTGGGTCCTAACAATTGGTGTCAAAGCCAAGTCCTCCTTTTATAGAAGTTTAACAGCTTCAAGAGATTCTATGGAAAATAACTATTGTAGGAAGGACAATCGAAAGCTTGATGGAACTAACTATGGTATATGGAAGATCAGAATGGAGACACATTTGAATTGCATTGGAAGAGACATATGGGATGCTACAAAGAATGGCTATGTTGGTCCTACATAGAGTCAACCTAATCCTCCTAACTTGGCTAGAGATCAGGAGAATGATTACAAAGAAAGAGAAGCAATTTTGAGCACATTGTTAGATCAACAAATCATGGGATTATCAGACCAATCTACTACTAAAGCTATTTGGGATAAATTGGAAACATTGAATGAAGGTGATACCACTGTCAAGATTGCAAAATTGGAATGCTTCCGGGTCAGGTATGAAAATCTGAAAATGGAAGAAGATGAAAGGATTTCTGCTTTTATCGAAAGAGTTATTAAAATTGTTTTGGGTATACAATGTTGTGGAGGATCCTTAAGTGAAGACGAAATTGTTTCTAAAGTTTTAAGAGCATTTCCACCAGCATACAAAATGAAAGTAACTGCTATTAATGAATTGAGAACAATGCCTAATACATCATTATCTAGAGACACCTTGGTTGGAAAACTTTCATCTTTTGAACTTGAGGAATTTGGTCCTGTTGGTACAATTAAGACAGATTTAGCCTTCAAAGAATCATCATCTGAGAAATCTGATTGGAAAGCACTTTATTCAAGAGAACATGAAGAAATTAGAAGAGAGAATGAAGAATTGGAAGAGCTTGAAGTACTATTTGCAAGGGAAATGCCTAAAGGTCCAGTTGGAAGTAAGTATGAAGGTAAAGCACCATTTAAATGTTTTAACTACAATAAAATTGGTTATATGGTATCTAGGTGTCCTGATAGACATGCAAGATTGAAAGAAGAAGCTAAAAGATCATACAAGCCTAACCCTAAATATTAGAGATACATATTTAAGAATAATAGAGACAAATCATGTTACTATGCCGATGAAGGAGTTACTGATGAGGAACTGACAGAGAATGGATGGGATTTTGTTGCAATAATAGAAGAACAACCAACACCTACCATACAACCGATAGAGAAGGCCCTGACAGCTAAAATTAAAGAAAAGGATGAATGGATCATTGATTCTGGATGTTCACATCATATGACTGGTGATAAAAGTAAATTCTCAACTTTTCAGGAATACAATGGAGGTCTAGTAAGATTTGGAGATGATAAAGCTTGTTTGATCATAGGAAAAGGCACTATATCCTTTGATAGTAAGCATAATACTGATAACGTTTATTATGTTGAAGGTTTGGAGCATAATCTTTTGAGTGTTGGTCAATTAGTTGAAAAGGGATTTCAGTTACAATTCAAGAATGGTAAATGCAAAATCATGAATAGAACTGGTTTGGAAATTGCAACCGGTAATCAGACTAGAGGTAATATCTTTCACTTGAATAACAATGAGAAGACATGCTTGATTGCACATATAGATGAAAGTTGGTTATGGCATAAGAGACTTTGTCATGTAAATTTTGTTTGCATTATAAAGATCAGTACAACTAAGGCAGTAAGAGATTTACGTAAGATTATAAAACCTCACAATCCGATATGTAAGGAATGTCAATTTGGAAAGCAAGTTAGAAAAAATTTTAAGAGTATTCCAGAGAAATCCAATAATGTTTTTGATTTAATTAATACTGATTTGTGTGGTCTAGCAAGAACTAGAAGTTTACAAGGAGATAGATATTTTATGCTAATCAGTGATGATTATGCTAGAATGTGTTGGGTTACTTTTCTTAGGGAGAAATTAGAAGCTTTTGGGAAATTCAAACTATTCAAGGTAATGGTAGAGAATGAAACTGGTAAAAAAATCAAATGTTTAAGGTCAGATCAAGGAGGTGAATTCACATCTAAGGAATTTAATACATTCTATGAAGTGAATGGAATTAGAAGACAATTATCAGCACCTCGGAGACCTCAACAAAATAGAGTTGTGGAAAGGAAGAACAAAACTATTTTGGATGCAACCAGAAGCATGATATCAGAATCAAACCCACCTCATGTGTATTGGAGAGAAGTAGTCACACACACACACACACACACACACACACACACACACACACACACACACACACACACACACACACACACACACACACTATTCCTTGCAACTTAAAGCTTTGAGGATATAGTATTGCACATCATAGTTATCTTGAGATCTCACATGCATATTTTTCATATGCACATGGAATTGGCATCCACAACAATGATCTTTTGCAATCTACAAGACACCCATACACTTCCTTATTTTATTTCTATAGAAATTAGATGTTATTTTTGTAAAAAGAAATAGATTATTCTCTTTTCCTTTCTGCAATTAGAATTTATGTAAAAGAACATTGTATAAACTTTTTTTTTCAATTTTAGTTTATGGGAAGAAAGTTGTGTTAGAATTGGGCTTTGACTAGTTTAAAAATGTTGTTTGGTCTTGGGGAGATAATGCAATAAAATTGTTATCACTATAATCTAATAAAAAAAATGAATTCACTTGTCTTTTGGACCTGTGGCTATCTAGGCACTTAAAACACATATCATACAAGAGATTTGTCAAAAAAATTATTGTCTCCTTCCTATGATGTGCATTTTAAGTGGTTGGATAGTCGACTCTATTTTTTTTGGTGTAGAATGCAATGCTTTAGTTTTTAATTAGTGGTGATGATGTAATGATATTCATTAATATTTAGTGCAAGTAGAT
The DNA here is from genome assembly GCF_030272615.1 of Cryptomeria japonica. NCBI lineage: Eukaryota > Viridiplantae > Streptophyta > Pinopsida > Cupressales > Cupressaceae > Cryptomeria > Cryptomeria japonica. Next base: position 266,031,905 of record NC_081408.1, read on the forward strand.
GATAATTAGTCTACTAAAGTATACAAGAGTAGTGAGGAAACAAACTACAAATATTTCTTATGAGGGAATGGGGAAAGCTTTGGGGTAAGAGTAAATGCACATCAAATAAAATATTTCAATGCATGCCCTGACTATGATAGAGGTTGCGAACTTCACATTGTTTCGGTAGTGGGCTATGAAACAAAATCAACTAATACATTTGGCATCATGGTGGAAGTGAACTTTGACTGTTCAAACTAGTTTAACATGCATGATTTGACCTTTTTTTCAAATCTTACATAACGGGCTACCAATTTTGCATTGCTGGCATTGGGCCTTAATCACTTCAAATGAACTTTAAATACGTGACATGACATCATTTTAGATGTTACATAACATGTTACCAACTTGATGTTGTGTTGGTACCGGGTCTTGATTGCTTCAAATGAGCTTTACATGTACAAATCAACTTTCTTATGGAGATTACATGACAAGTTAGCAACTTGATATTACATTTACAATATCCTTCAACTACTTCAAAAGAGATATAAATGTACAAATTGGGTTTGTTATAGACTTTAGATAATAGTCTGGCAACATGACATTATGTTAGTATAAAAAATGGAAATAAAAATTGTAGAGTTAATGAGTAGAATAAAATTATTACCATCATCAAAAGAATATCTCCAATATTTTTTTCATTTTATTATAAAATATATAATAAAAATATGCTTAATGTCCATGGCTTGAGATTTATCAATATTTAATTTGAATTTTTATTAAAAAAGAAGAATGCTTTGATTAAGTAAATCATTGTAGGGCCTAAACCCTTACATAGTAGTCCACCAGCAAAAACGAGGGGTTTAACAAGATATGAGAAAACTTAACATTAAGGACTTGAATGATAAAAAAAAATTAGAACTAGACACAAACCATAAAATGGACTGAGAACTAAAAAACCAAAAATATAGCCCCTTAGAGAAAAAATATTGTCTTACAATCTAGGCCCTTTCACAACATGCTATTTCTGATTGATTACATTCAATTGCTCCCAAAAAGAGATAATTTTAATGAAATAATTAGTAGGAGTAACATTCAGGGAAAAAACATCATCTTTACCCTTTTACTAAAAACCTCTGAAGCACTAGTAGCAATCTCAGTGGACCTCTTCCACTTGGCATGTTTCTTATCAAGATACAACTATAGAGCTTGTATTGAGGTCATTGTCTTTTTCACCATCCCCTTAGTGAAGGCCACTATCTCATCCAATTTTTCAATCAACACATTCTTATTAGCTTGGATAGAAAAGATAGACCTCCCTATATTCATGATTTCCTCCTCCAAGGCTCCTTCTCTTTCAGCACATTAACCTCCTCTTCCAGGGAATCACATTTTATATGTGTAACTGCAAGGTTGTTAGGCTCCACCCACACCCTATTTTCTTCATCTTCAATGGATCAATCTCCATCCCCTACATCTACATTAGTTAAAGCCTCCAACCACTTGAGTTTCATTTTTGCAATATGTACCTAAGCCAGTAGCCATCAAATTAAAAGTAATCAATGTTATTAATAAATAAGTAAATAATTTTTTGGTCATACTATTTTTCTATTATTATTTAAAATAAATAATACAAAGTATTCTCATGTTGTAAATAAAAGTGAAACATAAAATATATTAATTTAACTATGATAATGAGTTGGATGATTTAATTATGATTATTAGGATAATGTATACTACTTTTACTTCATGTTTTGATTAATTAAAGTGGAATAGGCCTGAACTGTTACATATCCACACAGTGATACCAATAATGCATGAGGGATGTCCAACTAGCTAAAACTCCCCCACCAAAACACAACGAAAACCTACCAGGGTGAACAAAGATCTAGTAGCTAAACTAAAAGACTAGCAAAATAGAGAAGAATCAAAATAACCACAAACCACAAAACAACCACCCAACACAAACACAAAGAGATGGTCAACTACATGATGTTACCCTTTTCCTACCAATCCTAGCAAAAACTAAGAAATTTATGAGAAGAGTACACTTTTTTGCTTGACTTGATCCTAGAGCTAGAAGAGACCAACATGGAATCAAGGCTGACTTTAACCAAAAACGTCGTGGGGCTAGAACTTGTAGCCAGGGAATCCGTGTGTTTTATTTTCTTTGCCTTTTTCTTTTCCATCTCAACCTGTATCACCTATAGGGAGGCTTTGTGCTTACTAGCCATATTTCTGAAAGCAAGCTTAACCTCCTCATTTTTCTTCTTAAGGACCTCCTAGGATTTCTTAACCTTTTCCAACTCGAGCTTGATCCCTGCCATCTTAATCTTGGAGTCCATATCATCAATCTTACTACCCACCTTATCACATTGCCCTATGATGCCAACAAGGTCATTAGCAGTTTTCCAAACTCTACCCTCATCCAAATTATCCACCCAAGTTTTGGCCCTGGCTTTTTCCTTAGCCACTACCTCTAACCAATTGATCTTTTTGATGGCCATATTCATTTGTGCAAAGAGCCATTTTAATAGGTCCTCTTGTCTTTGCACATCCTCGTGCAAGTCCTTCACAAT